>NC_134580.1:10821048-11146048 GCF_037038515.1 Microtus pennsylvanicus
AGGAGGCTTTCTTAATTATCCTTCTACAAAGAAACTAAGGCACAGGGCAGGGACTTGTTTCCAAACAACTGTCCCCGTGGTCAGGTGTCATGGAAGTGGAGCTGTCTCTGCTCCCCTGTCTCTCCCTGGGCCTGCCAGCTGAAACTACAGGCCAGCAGCCAAGCCCTCTGGAATTATTTTTAGAAGCCCTACGAGAGAAGACTTGTATTCACGATGCCAGCATGTCAGCACCGTGTGGGAGGGAGTGCAGAGTGTGAGGTCATTCCAGATCAAACTAATACTCTGGTTATTGATTTGTTTTAATAGGACATCAACCAGGAAGTGTATAATTTCCTCGCAACTGCAGGTGCCAAGTATGGTGTGGGCTTCTGGAGGCCTGGATCTGGAATCATTCACCAGGTAACACAGAGCTTAGCCTGTCTGCACGGGCCCCAAGCCCAGGTTTCACTCTGGTAATGAGAGCATACTCCAGGCCTGCTGGGGACTTGAGGCTTAGGAGGGCTGAGCAGGAGTGCTGGGCCGTATCATCCTGAGTACTGGGATTACAGGTATGTAACTGCAGTTCACAGGAGTAGAGGTGCTTGAGAGCATATGCAGGGGAAGGAATAGAAGTTAGACGTTTGTTCATACCTGGAGTCCAAGTGCTGTCCTTTGTATGGTACTTTGGAGCTACGTTCACTAATAAGCTGTTTTGTGTGTATCACTTTTCTCACAAGTATTAAGTCCAGCTGTGTAGGTAGCTGATCCAGGGGATGTAAAGCCCCCATCCTGACCCCCACAGGCACCAGGTGTTTACATGGTGTGTAGACCATACATACATACATACATACATTCATACATATAAATAAACAAATCTAAAATAATTTTTTTTTTTTTTTTTTTTTTTTTTGGTTTTTCGAGACAGGGTTTCTCTGTGGTTTTTTGGAGCCTGTCCTGGAACTCGCTCTTGTAGACCAGGCTGGTCTCGAACTCACAGAGATCCGCCTGCCTCTGCCTCCCAAGGGTTGGGATTAAAGGCGTGCGCCACCACCGCCCGGCTAAAATAATTTTTTAACATAATTATAATTATTTGTGGTGCTGGGGTATTGAATCCAAAGCCTTATAAATGCAAGGCAAGTACTATACCAGTTGAGCTGTTTTTCATGACAAATTTAAAAATAATAAAGATAGGGGCTGGAGAGATAGCTCAGAGGTTAAGAGCATTGCCTGCTCTTCCAAAAGTCCTGAGTTCATTTCCCAGCAACCACATGGTGGCTCACAACCTTCTGCAGGCATACATACAGACAGAATATTGTGTATATAATAAATAAATATTTAAAATAATAATAATAAAGATATTAACTTATTAGTACTTACCACAGCTTTGTGAAATAAGTAGTTTTACTATAACATACAAATGAGGAAATCGAGGCAGAAAAATTAATATCTTCACCCAGTGACAGTTCCTGGCTAATTGTGCAGTAGGGATCTGGCCCTGAGGGAGAGAGTGCTCTGCTCCACCGAGATGCTCTGCAGCCTCTGGCAACAGCAGGCCCTTCCCATCCCTGCCCAGAGCACTGCTGCGTTCCCTTTACAGTCGGGCACTGCAGGGTGGAAGTGCTGATGCCATGGCCATGTTTGCAGGTGCTTTCCCAGAGTCTTCTAAGACTGGTTTCAATTTGGCAGACAGTTTTGTCCACAAAGCCACTATGGTATGCACACCTATAATCCTAGAACACAGGAGGCTGAAGCAAAAGATTGTTGTGAGTTTGAGGCCAACCTGTGCCACAAAGCTGAATTCTAAAGAGCCTGAGCTACAATGTGAAACCCTTTCTCTAAATAAATAAATAAACGTAGGCCAGGCAGGGTAGCATATACCTTTAATCTCAATATTGAAGGGGGCAGAGGCTGGTAGATCTTTGAGAATTATATTGAGGCCTTGTTTCCAAAAACAAAATGAAATTTGTGCGTTCATACGATTCAGAGAGGTTCTGCCTTCCTTTCATCAAAGGTGGCTGCTGAGGCCTAGCCTGGTGTATGTTCGTTAACTACCCATCCTCTGCGTTTCCAAGGTGACTCTATCCTACCTCCACCCCAGGCAGAGCAGCTGACTCAGGCTGTTATCTGACCCTGCTTGGGCCCCTGGCTCTGCCCAACTTTGAGACCAGAGCCAAGAGTGGATTACTGCATTGCCCTTTGGACAGGGCTGCCCGGATGACAGGGCGGCCATGCCAAACAGCCAGCAAGGACCGGAGCGTATGAAGGCATATGGGCCCACTCTCAGTTGGCCTTTTGTTATGAAGGGCATTCCAGTCCAGGTATCCCTCATTCCATTTTAGTTCAAAGGCCCAGGTCTTTTTGGTAGCTCCTAAACCAAAGCTTGAGACGGTGAGTACAAGATGCTCATACCTGCCCTTGGCCCCTTCTAAGCATTCAGCATTATTCTTAAAACATAACATTCCCAGGCACCATGTGTTTTAGTCACTGACCTGTTGTTGTGAAGAGACACCATGACCAAGGCAACTATTATAAGAGAAAACATTGAACAGCTTCAGAGGGTTAGTCCATTTTCATCATGATGGAGGAGCATGGCAGCGTGTAGTGGCTGAGAACTACATCCCGATCCCTAGGCAGAGGTCAAGAGGCTAAGTGCCCAAGGCCTCACAAAAAACAGTAGGTGGTAAAGCGAACACCCAGGCAAGGAGTGGGCTGGACACCTACGTTCCCATGAGTCCAGACCTCGGAGGCCTTGGACAGTGGGGTAGGACTGATGTGGGTGCTACCCCGGCTTTCTCACCCAGCATCTAGAGAGCACTCATCCCCAGGCCTTCACAGCTAGGAAGAGCTTGTGATAAAGCAGCCCTGGCAAACAAGGCAGGTGATGAGCAAGTTGCTTGTGTTCTCAGAGCCATCTGCAGGGTATGAAGGCTTGGGAAGCAGCTTCTCAGACATTGGAGAATCTTGCTACATCTCAGTACTTACTTAAATGCCCTGTGGGGACTGAAGCCTGTTCCTGACAGAACTGTCTACCCTGATGAAAAGCCTGAGAGGCTTAGCTCCCAACCTGGGCAGTTCACTGCGTGAGCTGAGAGAATCTGTCGGGAGTTCTTTCTTCATCACACTTGTCCCAGGCCATCGCAGGGCACTCTTACCATATCCGGAAGTTAAGATGACCTGAGTGTTTGTATTACTATAAATAAGGGAACTGAGGCACAGGGAGGCATTTACAGGCCCAAGTCACACAGAGCTGTTTGTGAGTCCAGGCCGCCTGGCCATATAAGAATAGCTTAAATGAGGCTGCCCCTACCCCACACTTCAAGAATATCCGGGCATGGCTGGGTGGTCTGGGTCAGTGGGGCAGTGCAGCAGATCCTTTGTTGTGTCCATTTCTGTTCTGTGCTGAGAACTTTTAAGCTTAATATCTTTGGTTGTTTTTCAGATCATTCTAGAAAACTATGCATATCCTGGAGTTCTTCTGATTGGCACTGACTCCCACACTCCCAATGGTGGTGGCCTGGGAGGCATCTGCATTGGAGTAGGGGGTGCTGATGCTGTGGATGTCATGGCTGGGATCCCCTGGGAGCTGAAGTGTCCCAAGGTAAGGTCTAGGGAAGGACTTGCTCTGGGCTGTGGGGGTGCATGGTGGACTGTTCTCTTGGGGAGGAATAGGGCTGAACAAGAGGAGTGGGAATGCAAGCGTCATTCCTTGATTGCTACCTGGATCATAGTATGTGGTGCGTAGGGCCTGTAACTGCCTTGCCCACTGTTTCAGGTGATCGGTGTGAAGCTGACAGGCTCCCTCTCTGGTTGGACCTCACCCAAAGATGTGATCCTGAAAGTGGCAGGCATCCTGACGGTGAAAGGTGGCACAGGTGCTATTGTGGAATACCACGGGCCTGGTGTCGACTCCATCTCCTGCACTGGTGAGGATGACAGCCCCAGTGCCCCTGACTCTGGGCCAGGTCTCACGTGCCTGCAGCAGAAGTGGAAGTCCCCTTCCCTTGAGGTCCAGGCAGGGTGTGGGCTGAGAACAGAGACAGCCTGCTGCTCTGATGGAACAGCTGAGACCACTGCACAGAGACAGTAACTTCCTTGTGACCATGCAGAGTTGGGACCCACACCAGTTTTAGCTTCTGCTGAAGGGACCTGGCCATGAACTATACAGACTGTCTTGGATGATCCATAAAAATCCCAGAGATGAAAAAAAAAAAAAAAAGCCGGGCAGTGGTGGCGCACGCCTTTAATCCCAGCACTTGGGAGGCAGAGTCAGGTGGATCTCTGTGAGTTCAAGGCCAGCCTGGTCTACAAGAGCTAGTTCCAGGACAGGCTCCAAAACCACAGAGAAACCCTGTCTCGAAAAACCAAAAAAAAAAAAAAAAAATCCCAGAGATGGGCTGGAGAGATGGCTCAGAGGTTAAGAGCACTGACTGCTTGTCCAGAGGTCCTGAGTTCAATTCCCATCAACCACATGGTGGCTCACAGCCATCTATAAGGAGACCTGGAGCCCCCTTCTGGCATTCAGGCACACGTGGAAGGAATGCTGTACACATAATAAATAAATCTTAAAAAAAAAAAATCCCAGAGACTCTGTAGTAACCTGCAAAATTATTATATCTCGTAGGTAATAAGAGCTAACTCTTACTATTGTGACCCAGCCCAACTGGGAAGTTACTAACAGACCCTGACAGAAGCCAAGATGTTTCTGGGCCACACCAGTGCTACAAGATGCTCTGGTCCGAACAGTGGTGCCATTCCAATTTTTTTTTTTTTGAAATGGATTCTTACTTTGTTGCTCAAATGGCCTTAAACTCCCTGAGCTCAAGCAGTCCTCATGTCTGTGCCTCGCAGGTAGCTAGGACTCCAGGCACATACTCTGTACCCAGTTTATTCCATCCTCATCACTCACACTCAGAAAAATATTTATGTAGCATCATGGTGTAGCTATAAGAAGGCAGAGCACCAGGTAAGCAGACCTAGACCGAAGTCCAGTGCCAGCATTTCTTTCTTTTTTGTTTTTAAATATTTATTTATTTGTTATGTATACAATATTCTGTCTGTGTGTATGCCTGCAGGCCAGAAGAGGGCATTACAGATGGTTGTGAGCCACCATGTGGTTGCAGGGAATTGAACTCAGGACCTTTGGAAGAACAGGCAATGGCCATCTCTCCAGCTCCCAGCATTTATTTCTTTATGATGATCTTGAACCATGCTAAGCAGGGTAGACACAGTAACTTCTAGGCAGTGGCTGGCCATGGCCAACTTCAGTACCCAGTGACTCTGTGCTGTGCTGAGCAGAAAAACCAGACTCTGAGCTCTGAGCCAGAATTCTGCTTATGAGGGCTGAGGGCCTATTGTCCAAGGTGGCTTTGTAGGCAGTAAGGCAGTGATGCATCCTTCTGCACGAAGGGCTTTGTGCCCACCTTGCAGGTATGGGGCCCAGCAGCCTCATGCCTTGGGCTCTGTTTCTCCACAGGCATGGCAACAATCTGCAACATGGGTGCAGAAATTGGGGCCACCACATCAGTGTTCCCGTACAATCACAGGATGAAGAAGTACCTGAGCAAGACAGGTCGAGCAGGTGAGCTCATAGGGGCAGAGTGGTGTGAGCACACATCCATGTCCTACTCCTGTCCTGAGGATGAGTCCTTGGCCTGCTGTCCCTAGGCTTGCTGCATGCAGAGGCACTAAAGTTCCTGTAGACAAATGACCAAGTAGGTGTGTGTGATTGCTTCTAATTACGGTGTCTGTACTTCTCTTCAGCCTCTGAAGGGTCTGGCATCTACATTAAATATCCCTGCTATAGGTTATCCATGTGAGTTTCACAGGAAAAGGGGCTGAATTCTGGTCCTTTCTGGTATAGCTCCCTGTGCCCCATACAGGAAGCTCTGGAAGCAACATGGGTCTCTTCTGTATAACTGTTCCCTGACTGAGGGAGCTTCCTAGCTTCCCCCAGCAACTTTCCTGGCCTAGTTTGATTTCTTTGAGGCTCAAAGAAGGAAATAAAGGACTAGAAACTGGGAAGGGAGGGCAGTGTGGGTGAATGGGTAGAAACTACAGGTTAGGGGCCCTGGGAAGCTGGGAGCCTCCTGAGTCCACCTGGAGTACCTGTCACTCCTTTCTCCATCCAGTGACTTCTTAAAAATTGTATTCCAGTTAAGAGCATGACTGCTCTTCCAGAGGACCCGGGTTCAAGTCCCAGCAACCACATGGTAGCTCACAACTATCTGTTACTCCTGTTTCAGGGATTCTGAAACCTCCCATGCCAAAACAATACACATATAATACACATAAAAAAAAATTAAAAATTCTGCTCCTCACGGGTGGGTGATGGTGCACACCTTTAATCCTAGCACTCAAGAGGCGGAAGCAGGTAGATCTCTTGAATTCTAGGAGAGCCTCATCTACAAAGCGAATTCCAGGACAGCCAGGACTGCACAGAGAAACCTCGTCTGGGGGCGGAGGGGGGAGACAGGGAGACTATCTACTCCACACACACTGTGTGGTGGGGTGTGCCTGTAATCCAGTGCTCCATTTTTCATACCCTGCATGTCTCCCGATGTCTCCTCATTCTCCATTCACTGACAGCCTCTGCAGAAGGCTGAGTTCCTGGTGGGCAGGGACAGCATCCTGTGCTGTTGAATTTGTCCCTCTGTTGGCTTAGTTACTGCCTGGAACCTGCTGTTTGGTAAGTGGCAGGTATCTGGCTCAGGTATACAAATAAACAAAGTCTCAGAACCAATTTCTGTTTCATTTTCCTCCTGTGTTGATTCCAGACATTGCCAGTCTTGCTGAAGAATTCAAGGATCACTTAGTTCCTGACCCTGGCTGCCAATATGACCAAGTGATTGAAATTAACCTCAATGAGGTGAGGGCAGGAGTAGGGTTTGGGGGATTGCTGAGGGTGGGACTTTCCATTTTTAGCTGGGGGAAGAGGGGGTGGGTCCTACCAGTACACCCAGCATGGCAGTTGGCCCTTGGTTCCTAGGGCCTAAATCAGGCAGGAATGGGGGATAGGTAGAAGGAGGAGATGGCATATGGCCATGGAGAAAGCAAGTCTGATGTGAGTGTCCATTTGCCACCCCAACTTTAGTGGAGGCCAGGAACTTGACCTGGGGATTCATTTGCTTTGAGTCCATAGGGCACATTGCAGTGGGTTGGGATGCTGAGGTGTTCAGGGAGCCAGGAAAGGCCTCTAGAGCAACAGAAGCCAGGCTGTGTGAAGTTTAGTGCCAGCCTTGGTTCTGATGCAAGCTGATCTGTCTCTGTAGGCCTCATTTCACCAAGTGTGAAACCCAAGGTGGGTGTGAGCTAAAGGCTGATTCGTGTAGTAATAGTCTGGTGTATTGATGGCAGGCACTCTGCTGTGCACATTACATTCGTTAGTCCTGCATGTGAAAAGCATCTGGCTGTGGTCTGCTGTCAGAAGATTGCAGTAGGAACATTTTTGCTCCATCCTGACCTCTGGTAGTACAGTTGAACCCAGAGCTCTCAACTTCTAGAAAGCACCTTACACAGATCCGTGTCCCCAGCCCTTGTCTTTTTACTGTAAGACAGAGTCTCACTAAGTTACTCAAGCTCACCTTGAACTGACTTTGTAACCCAGGTGGATTCTATACTTGCAGTCATCCTGCCTCAGGCTCTCAAGTAGCTGGAGTGCAGGCCTCATCACCAGTGTAGTTTGGGAGGTGAAAGGCTTGTGAGGCTGATGACCCCCATCGTATGTGTACCGTGTAGAGATGAGGACAGCCTGATGGGGCTGGGAATTCAAATGCTGTGTGCGGCCTGTCTCCTGGGACAGAGCTTGAGCCGTGAGAACACGAGGAGCCTTTCCTTCTATAGAAATGTGGGGAATCTGAAGCAAGTCCATCCTCAATATTTCTGCCTCTCTCTGCTCCTTGCCCTTGTCTTTTCAGCTAAAGCCACATATAAATGGACCCTTCACACCTGACTTGGCTCATCCAGTAGCAGATGTGGGCAGTGTGGCAGAGAAGGAGGGCTGGCCTCTGGACATCAGAGTGGGTGAGTGCCTTCTACCTGGTTGGGTTGGTAGGTGTCTGGGTCAGCAGCTCAGCCCAGAGCTATGGACACTCATCTTTACAGTGCTTCCTAAGGCAGGCCCTTTCTGCAGCAGGTATGAGTATTCATATTACCCCTGCTTGATATAGAAAGAATCATTTATTGTAATGTAGTGAATATTCACAAGAAGAGTCTTAAAACACCTCTAACTCCAATCCTTAACCAGGAAAATGTTCTTTGAGAATGTTGCTGTGTATATGAACATGCACATCTTTCTGTAAGTAGCCTCGTGTACGAGCACAAACCAGCCAGTCGTGCTGCTGTTTGCACGTGTACCTGTGCGGGTGGGCGCTGGCTGTCCAGAGCCTGCGTCCTGCGCTCACAAGGCCTTGGTTTCAATCCTGGCGCTGCGACTTAGTAGTTGTGTTCTCAGCAAGTTGCTCCAGACACAAACCAGGAGGAAATCAGCTCACTGTTCTTCAGCTGACGCATGGAAGGCGTCACTGTGGAGCGGAGGGAGGGCTCACAGTTGCCAGAACAGTACAGCTCGCTGTTACACTCAGCTTCCAGATAAACAAAGATCATTCTCAGTATAAATGTGCCTATGCCACCTGCTAATACACAGTCTCACTTCAGAAAGCAAGCCCCATCTGTAACCCAGGAGTGAGAGTCGAATTTGCCCCTTTCCTAAGAGTGAAAAGAACTTTCTATAGTGTCTAGAATAATATTTCATAAAATGCTCACCCTTACTAGTTTGAAGTAAATTATTTTTTAAAAAGATGGTTTAATAATTAGAAAATAAACTGCTGGCTAGGCTTGGTGGTGCCTGTTTTTAATCCCAGCATCAAGAGGCAGGGCAGTTGAATCTGTGAGTTCAAGGCCAGCCATCTTCCCAAAAAAAAAGAAAAAGAAAGAAAAAGTGGCTGCATTGATAGGGGAAACTTGGTATCAATAGATAGTATTCTGTCATTCAGTTCTGCTGATGTTTGTTTTGCTTTTTGTTTTGGTTTTTCAAAGCCGGGTTTCTCTATAGCTTTGGATCTGTCCTGGAACTAGGTCTTTTAGACCAGGCTGGCCTCAAACTCACAGAGATCTGCCTCCTGAGTGCTGGAATTAAAGGCGTGCGCCACCACCACCCGGCTCTGTACTTTTTTATAACGAGCTTTTTCTTTTTCTGAGACAGGGCCTCGCTATGTAACTCTGACTATATCTTAGAACTATCTATGTAGACCAGACTGGCCTTGAACTCAAAGATCCCCCTGCCTCTGCCTCAAAAGTGCTGGGATTAAAGGCATGAACCACCACCGTCCTGCACTCTCTTTGGGTTTTATGTGTACTTAAGCTTATGTAGGGCTGGAGAGATGACTCAGTGGTTAAGAGCATTGCCTGCTCTTCCAAAGGTCCTGAGTTCCCAGCAACCACATGGTGGCTTACAACCATCTGTAATGAGATCTAGTGCCCTCTTCTGGCCTGCAGACATACAGACAGAATATTGTATACATAATAAATAAATAAATATTTTTTAAAAAAAGCTTATGTATAAATTGGCATGAAAGTGGTTTTGCTATATGACCTGTGTTCAGTGTCATGGTCAGTGAATGTTAGTGACTGGGCCATGAGTAACTTTATTGTGGATACCTAAGTTGCTTCCAGCCTGTCTATTAGAAATAATCTCTGTGCCAGATCAGTAAGTGAACTCTGTCCAGGTCAGATGGAGACTTCTGCTCACAATCTCCTGACTTGTCTTTGCCACCCACAATATACCAGGTTTGATTGGCAGCTGCACCAATTCAAGCTATGAGGACATGGGACGGTCAGCAGCTGTGGCCAAGCAGGCACTGGCCCATGGACTCAAGTGCAAGTCCCAGTTCACCATCACACCAGGCTCTGAGCAGATCCGTGCCACCATTGAACGGGATGGTTATGTGAGTATCCGCCTGTGTCTGCCCCTGGCTTCCTACCATCCCTGCTGATATATGCTTCAGGATAGGACAAGCCACGGCCTGTTGGGCTACGGCAATGCAGACACAGCTTTTCGTCCTTCAGGCTGCTGTCTTACTCACTGCCATCAGCCTTGTGCCTGGCCCTGATCGTTTCCTGTCCTCTTTGTCCCCTGCAGGCAAAGATCCTGAGGGATGTAGGTGGCGTTGTTTTGGCCAATGCCTGTGGCCCTTGCATCGGCCAGTGGGACAGGTAAGCGGGACATCGCTGAGAGGTCAGCCTCTGTCTCCATGGGTTTAAAGTTCCAGAATAAATGCTGGAAAGAAGATTCCAGCCCAAGGGCTCTGGTTCCACAGACTGCTACAAGTTAGAAGTCCTTGTCAGACATGGCTGGGCACCCAGATTAGAAAGAGCCTTATAGAAGCCCTGAGCGGTCAGAAACAGAAACCCTGGCAGGCAGGAGAAGCCAACAAAGGTTGCATCCTAGCAGGCAAGCGGTTGTTCTGATGGAGCTGCCCAGGTGAGGAGACTCAGACCTCAGGCTGGACTGTGCCTCTCTTCCTCAGTCTCAGATGCGACCCAGTGACCTTGAGGTTGTCCCCTGTGCTGAGGGCATGAGTCCCTCAGAGGAGGCAACTTTCAGGGCATTCCCATTCCCCTCCTGTCATGAGCTAGGTATGCACCATAAGAACTCAGACCACCTGGCCTCTGGGCAGCCCGCATAACAGGGCTAGGTATCTCTAATCCTGTCCTCTCTGCTCTGGCAGGAAAGACATCAAGAAGGGGGAGAAGAATACAATCGTCACCTCCTACAACAGGAACTTCACAGGACGCAATGACGCGAATCCTGAGACCCATGCCTTTGTCACATCTCCAGAGGTGAGACTGCATGCTCAGGCTTAGCCCGAAACTACCTTGGGAGTCCTGTTCCTGGTGGGTCAGAGGGTTGGCATTATAGAATGCTCTAGAAAATATAAAAGGACAAAATTAGTCTCTCCTATTAGTCCCTACCCAGCAGCAGTCACCACTAATGTGAGTTATCCAAGGGGAAGCCATGAGCCATGGCTGACTTGGTGATTTCTGCCTGGGTCTCCCTCAATTCTTTATTTATTTATTTATTTATTTATTTATTTATTTATTTATTTATTTATTTATTTATTTATTATGTATGCAGTGTTTTGTCTGCATGTGTGTCTACAGACCAGAAGAGGGCACCAGATCTCATGGTTGTGAGCAACCATGTGGTTGCTGGGAATTGAATTCAGGACCTCTGGAAGAATAGTCAGTGCTCATAACCTCTGAGCCATCTGTCCAGCCCGTCTCCCTCAATTCTTAAGGGTCTCAACCATTTAGCACAGTTGGTAGCTATTTGTATGGACTATGGCATTTCACTGAGACAAGTCCTTGCTCTCCTGACTACATGAGCTTGGCTACCATACTTACCTTCCAGGTCCTGTGAGAGGTTATGTGAATTGGTGGCTTAATAGTTGTCCCCCACCCTCTTCCCTTCCTTGTGAGACAGGCATGTTTCAAGCTTGGCTTCTGTGTTCAGTAAAAATGTGCCTTCGCTGTTATTATGGTCATTGATCGTCACCGTGGCCACTGATCAGCTGCATCTTAGGCACTGAGTGGCTGCCCCACCTCGCCATCTCCAGCACAGGGCCAGTCTCTTGACTTTACTGCGTGTTCCAGAGCTCTCATTGCTAAGTGAGGAAATGGTTCTCTCTTTTCCTTTGCTGCCAAGCAAGAACATTTCCAGTGCTGAAGCATTTGTGTCCTGGGCCTCCTCTCTATCCAGGGCGCTGCAAGAGACAGGAAAGTGCCATAGTAGTGCTGGCTAGCCTGGGGGAAGCCATTGTAGAGGCCAAGTGGCCCTTGGGAGCTTGAGTACTCTGCAGGCCCAGTAGCTCATGGTCCCAAAGACAGCCCTACAGTTCTGACTTCAGAAGAGGGACCTGGGGAGAGGAAGATGCCTCAGTAGGTGAAGTTGTCGCTGCACAAGTGTGAGGGTCTGAGTCTGACTTCCCAGCACCCACATTAAAAAAAAAAATCCCTGGGGCTTGTTGGCCAGCCAGCATAGGCAAAGAGCAAAGCTCCAGGCTCACTGCGAGACCTGGAGGACCAGCAAGATGACTCAGCAGATGAAAGTGTGTGCTACACATAACCCTGGAGACCTGAGTTCAATGTCCAGAAACACACACCTCATCCCTGCCCTATAAAGATGGGAGATAATCAACCACACAGAGTTGTTTTCTGACCCCAACATCTATGTTTTGGCACCCATATGCACACATGCATACCATACACACATTCACATACAATAATAAAAACAATTTTAAAAAAGAGGGGCATATGTAGGTAGGTGTGGGCGTCTGGTGCTAACCAGCAAACTGGACTCCTCCATTTCAGATTGTCACAGCCCTGGCCATTGCAGGAACCCTTAAGTTCAACCCAGAAACTGACTTCTTGACAGGCAAGGATGGCAAGAAGTTCAAGCTAGAGGCTCCAGATGCAGATGAGCTTCCCAGATCGGTGAGCAGATGCTACCATTTTGTATGGTTGGCTGACCATAGGCCCACCTTGGCCTAGCTGCCTGGGCTCATGTGGGGTGGAGTAACACTGTTACTGAGAACGAGTGAGGTTTGGGGCCAGGGAAGCTTGTGATCTAGGAGACATCCATGTGGGGATTAAGGACTCAGTGCCCAGTGTGTCTCCATCCCTTCTGTAGGACTTTGACCCAGGGCAGGACACCTACCAGCACCCCCCCAAGGACAGCAGTGGGCAGCGAGTGGACGTGAGCCCTACCAGCCAGCGCCTACAGCTCTTGGAGCCTTTTGACAAGTGGGACGGCAAAGACCTGGAGGACCTGCAGATCCTCATCAAGGTTGGTACGAGCATGCCATACGCAAGCATTGGGCATGACTGACCCCATGGGAGCAGAGAGGCTGGTTGCAAGGGGAAAGAGATCACAGCAGCCTGTAGTTCCCCTTCTCCATGGCTCTGGGCTGGACAGACCTCAGCCATGTGGTGTGGTGAATGCGTCACATGTGACTTAGCTCAGCTCTAGACTCACAAGACTCCACAGCATTCCTATGGGTCATTACCAGATAGGGATTGTTCGGGAGCTTGGCCTTTCTAGTGTGGTCAAGGCCTCAGACTCATGTCTGACAATAATTTATGGGCTTACTAAGGGGTGTCCAGGCACGCCTGTGACAGCCAGTATTTAGCTTGTGTGAGCCAGGGCCCAGACATGACTCCTCGCTCCTTTGTCTGGTGTGGAGTCGCTGATGTCCCACTGTAGGCAGCTTAGCTGAATAAGCACACAGCTGCATCTGTCCTCCATGTCTAACCTATCCTGGGAGAGAGTATCCTGCCATGGAGACAGCACACTGGAGCTTTAGATGGGGTGGGTGATGGTCTTACCTGAACCAAGTGGGCATGGGAACACCAGGACTCACTCCACAGACAACAGGTTCTAGGCCAGACATAACCCTCATCTACCCTCATAGTTCTGGTCACTGTTGCCTGTCTCTGGAAGGTTTCTCCCTTCATCCAGTACTCAGGTCTAACCTGGCCTGTCTTCTCTGTTCACCCACCCAAGGTCAAAGGGAAGTGCACCACCGACCACATTTCTGCTGCTGGCCCCTGGCTCAAGTTCCGTGGCCATCTGGACAACATCTCTAATAACCTGCTCATTGGTGCCATTAACATTGAGAACGGCAAGGCCAACTCCGTGCGCAATGCCGTCACCCAGGAGTTTGGTCCTGTCCCCGACACTGCTCGATACTACAAGGTAGGCCAGCATTGTTTGGTGGAAACAGTGTTGGCAGCCGCTCTCCTGAGGGCTGGGATGGGGAGTGGGGGGAGACATACCTGGAGAAAATTGCTCTCCCAGCACCCAAGAGACCCTGCCCTGGAGTCAGGAGTCAGAGCAAGTGTTTGACCCCAGACCAGAGAGGTTGAAGGAAACAAAGTGAAGCTCAGAAAAGCCACAGGTGGTTTCACAGAACCCAGGCCTGAGCCAGGGTCCCACCTCATTTTGTTTCTTTGAAACCCTGGCTGTCTTGGAACTCGTTCTGTAGACCAGATGGCCTGGAGATCCGCCTGCCTCTGCCTCCCGAGTGCTGGGATTAAAGCCGTGGGCCAGCACCGCCACTCTTTTTGTATATATGGGTTTTGCCTACATGTGTTTGTTCACCATGTGCATGTCTGGTGTCCTCAGAGGCTAGAAGAGGACTCCTACCCTCACCCCTTAGAATTGGAGTTAGATATAGTTGTGAGCTGCTACGTGGGTGCTAGGATTAGAACCTGGTTCCTCTGAAAGAGCCACAGGTGCTCTTTACTGTGGAGCCATTTCTTCAACCCTGGTCCACTTCTTGGAAGGTCCAGACTGTCTAGGGTAGTGTGAGGGTCATCTGGCACCTCCTTGTGGCTGACTGGGACAGTGCAGGTGCTTAAGGAACTGTAGTCTGCTCAAGTCCATACTATTGACTGTACAACTAAATGTCCCTCCGGTGCCTCCCAGGCCCTAGTGAGTCTCCTGCTCCCACTGTGCAGCCACGGCTTGGCTCTCAAAAATGGAGCCTTCGCCCACCCTGCCTCTGTATTGCTCCTTGATGGCTAGCTGCTTCCTTGTCCACTGCCTGCTCCCTTGGGGCCTTATCTGGCCTAATTCATTTCAAGTCCAGCTGCTCTTGAGCAACAGCAAAAGAACTGCCCCCTTCTGACTCTGAACGTCAACTTGCCCAAGGTTAGGCAGGTACAGGCAGCACCCTCAGCACCGTGTCCCCATTACCTGACAGAAACATGGCATCAGGTGGGTAGTGATCGGAGACGAGAACTATGGTGAAGGCTCCAGCCGGGAACACGCAGCATTGGAGCCACGCCACCTCGGGGGCCGGGCCATCATCACCAAGAGCTTCGCCAGGATCCACGGTGAGCCAGACCCTTGGGTGCTGCTCTTCACTCAAGGTCCTAGGTCACCTACTCTCAGTGGACAACTTGGGCCTGGAGTCCATGCTCCCATATTCCACGTAGCCTGTCCCCACCTACCCAACACCAAGTTGGCATTGACCGAATCTGATGCTCGTAGCCCCCCACCAACACTGGTGTTGGTTCTAAGCTTGTCGGTTGAAATCCAAAGCACTAATACAAGCCTGCCTGGAGTGCTACTGGGGAAAGAAGGGCTGGGACCCAGAGGACTTGGGCACTGTAGTCACTGCCTGTTTATCCCCAGCAGGACTGGGTTGAGGGTCTGTCTCCTGGTGTTCTAGAGAATACTCCTCAGCTAGTTAGGGTCCCTGGAAAGAGGACCCACACTTTTTGACTTCATCTGTCTTCCAGAAACCAATCTAAAGAAGCAGGGCTTGCTGCCCCTCACCTTTGCTGACCCCTCCGACTACAACAAGATCCATCCAGTGGACAAGCTGACCATTCAAGGCCTGAAGGACTTTGCCCCTGGCAAGGTCAGGGGGCTAGGAAGGAGGGCAGGCAGACTGGGGATCTCTTAGGCAGTTGGGGTTGGATAGTCCCTTGCTTCTTGTCCTACCATAACCAGCCATGCCATATTTACGGCTCTTAGAAATCCATGTTCCACCCAGCTGAGACCCATTACCCCTGGCCTGGCACTCAGTGCCCAAATAGATTGCCTGATGCAATGCCTTGGGCCCTCCCAGTGCCCAGTGAGGACTGTGTTCCTAGGAGCACCCTCCACTCCCCACCCACATGCGTCTTTCCTTTGCAGCCTCTGAAATGCATCATCAAGCACCCTAATGGGACCCAGGAAACCATCCTCCTGAACCACACCTTCAACGAGACTCAGATTGAGTGGTTCCGCGCAGGCAGTGCCCTAAACAGGATGAAGGAGCTGCAGCAATAAGGAAGGTCCAGGCGGGCTGTCGTGTCCCTCTAGACCCTGCTGGGTGTCAAAAGTACAAGTCCATGTGCATCATCAGTCAGAGCTGGTCTGTCCAGCATGGCCTCCAGCTCTAAGATGGTGACCGGACCTGCTTCCTGCTCTCCTCATCCTCAGCCCACTGAGCGAGCCACCATGGAGGGCACTAAAGATTCTGTCCCAGCCCCGGCCTTCCTTTTCAGTTTGATTCGTCCTTCAACAGCCCATGCACCTGTATTTATTTTTAATGACAGCACTCCTAGAGAAGTTTATCTTGCCTGATCATTTCACTGGTGGCTGAAGGATTTTAGAGAACCTTCTGTTCTTACAAAAAAAAAGAATCCAAATCCATTGACTGTTCTGTGTGAGAGTGGTTGGTATCTGCGACTATCAGCTTGTGCTCAGGGAGACTTAAGCCAAGGTCAGCAGAGGCCTCACCAGGCCTGGGTTATTAAAGCAAAGTTGGGATAACTGCAGTCAGCTAGAGCTTCAGGGACCCAGAGCTGCCTCCTCCGGTCCCTGGCGACTGATGCACTAGATCTGGTCTTTAACTGCCCTGAGAGGAGGTGCAGCACCTATTTTAAATCCCAGCGCCCAGTACTTGAACTTGGAGAGCCACCTGCCTCTGCCTCCCAAGTCCAGCCTGAACTAGATAAAGCAGCCTGAAAACTAACGCCGTTTGCCAACCCTCGCCTCTGCAGAAGGGTGGGGCTTCTTCCTTAGGCAGCATCAGATGGGAAGACCCAGGCAGGCCAAGGAGGTCTATCACAAGTGTCTTGTTGCCATTGGAGAAAAGGACAGCAGGGCTTGGCAGTCATTTGCCGAGGCGTGGGGCATCACAAACCCCATACTTGTCCCAGCTGAGGCGGCAGCAGCACCAGGCTTCTTATAAGGTAGCCCTAGGACAGTAATCCCACAGCCTCCATTTCCTAGGCAAGGAGTTGGTTTGGCTCATTGGGGGGTGGGGGAGGGCGCTACTCGTTCCAAATGCTGGGGGAGGATGGCTATAGCCTGGTGCCTCTACTACTACAGAGCACCAAGCTCAGCAGAGGGAGTTTGCCCTCATAAATGCCCAAGTCCTACAACTGTCGAGCTTGGGAATACTGTCCCAGGTCGTCAATTTGGTGACCTTATATCATGCCAGCTCTTGAAAGGAGGGTTGCTGCTGCTGTCATTATTTATTAAATTTCCTTCTGTCACTGAAAACCAGAAGTTCACAAGGAAGGATAGGACGGGCCCAGCTCATCCTATTGTATCCTAGTAGTACAATAACCTGCCTCACATGGGAGAGGTCCTGGGTTCCATCCTCAGCACTGAAGAAATAAACGAGTCCTTGTGCTGGGGAAGTCGGTAGAGTGCCTGCCTGGTGTGCACACAGCCCTGGCTCCATCCTACCACATAAACTCAACGTGGGGGTGCACGTGCACTCAAGAGGTAGAGGTCAGAAACTCAAGGCTACTCTGCTGCACGGCAAGTGAGAAGCCAGCCTGGATCAATGCGACTGTCAGGAAAACAAAAGCAGTGCAGTGCAGAGGACTTCAGGGGTGGCTCCAGAGGGCAGAGAACCAGAGCTCGGGAAGACAAGTGGGCGGCACTCCTGGTTCCACCCAGCCTAGCTCTGGGCAGCACTCCTCAGAATCTGCATCTGCTCCACTTTGTCAGGTCTGGGCAGGGTCTTCGGGCTGGCCAGTCACTGTTAAGCTCCAGG
Organism: Microtus pennsylvanicus; assembly: GCF_037038515.1. Taxonomy (NCBI): domain Eukaryota; kingdom Metazoa; phylum Chordata; class Mammalia; order Rodentia; family Cricetidae; genus Microtus; species Microtus pennsylvanicus. The sequence continues at coordinate 10,838,586 of NC_134580.1, forward strand.
GCTAATTGCTGGTCCACCAGGAGAGAAGGCCCAGGCCTGGCTCACTGATAGATCCCTGTTAGCGAAAAACAGGCACACTTGTCACCATTCAGCTGCACTGCCCAGGACAGCAGGCCCAGTGGCCCGCCCTGTAGCACCCAGCAGGCCCAGCACAGGCAAAAGGAAGGTCGGGAGTCCTAACAGTCAAGAGGCTGTGGAGAGACTGGGAACCACAGTGTCTCTCCTGCCCCAGCTCCAGGGTCTTAGGAAAAAGCTAACGTATTGGCCCCATGGCCTCAAGTGGGATCAGGTAATCCTTCCTCAGCCCTAGACCTATCTTTCTGAGCCCCCCAAAGTCACACCGAGGGAGGAACCCAAGACTCCCCTTTCCCTGGAACCCTGCTCTAGTCTCCACTTTAACCTCTCTAACCCCTCCGTGGTTTTCTTTCCTTCCCTTAAAAGATCTCCATGACATAATCCAGTCTGAGCTGTCCCTCTGGGGGCATAGGACATACTCCCATCTAGCCTGCCCAACACCCACAGCAACATTGCCACCTCAGCCCCAGTCCACAAAAGCAGGCTAAGAAGTGACAGGTGACACTCATAAGACATCTGACCTGCTAAGGAGGGGGTTCTAGAAGTGGAACTCCAAGAAAGCAGCCTCCTTGCCAGATGTGGTGGTGCGCATCTTTAATCCCAGCACTCGAGAGGCAGGCAGATCTGAGTTTGAGGCCAGCCTGGTCTACAAGAGCTAGTTCCAGACATACACCCTGTCACCCCCCCCCCCAAAAAAGAAAGCAACCCCCCATCAGCTTACCACAAGCGTGTACGGCGCTTCCTTCTTTGGCACCTCCTCGCTGGAAGAGGCAGCCTCAGCTGAGCTGGGTCCTGTGGGGGACGTGTCCACAAAGCTCTCATCCACTACCCTGAAGCGGATCTCCTCACCAGTGTCCATGTACAGGTCATGAGCTCCTTCCTCAGTCTCATACTCCCACACCCAGACTTGTTCCGCCTCGTCACTGGAGACCAAGGTCAAGGCCACAACCACACTCTGCAGGTTCAGGAGGCAGAGGGTCCTCGGAAGTACTTACCCGAGTTAGAGCCAACTCCAGGCTGGGAATCCCAGAAAAAGCTGCTGCTGTTCCTTGGAGAGGAGCTAGTTGTGCCAGGACCCATGTCTGGAGATGAGAATGACCCAGGGCCCCACACGCTTCATTCAAGCCTTAACTGGGTTGACAAGAAGGCCATGGATCCCCTGGTCTCCAGAAAATGAGGTAGGTTTAAAAGGTACCTGCCTGAGGAAAACCAGGCTAGGCTGGATTTGCTGACAATTCAGTCCCTACCCCTGCCCTGCAGAGGCTGATCGCTTCCCCCACAGCCTGCAGAGCCACACTGCCCTCTAGTGGCACACTGCAACCTCCATGTCAGGCGACTGCTGGGAGCTCTGAATACAGTTGTGACAAGCCAGCTGAGCCTCTCCCAAGACCGCTGACTGTCCCATTAAAAACAGCCCAGATGTAGGAAGAGCACAGGGGCTCTGCACTCCAGCTCCTAGGGGGAGGATCTCTGAAATGACTCCTGCAGGTCAGAGTGGAGCAGGGGACCTGGTGCTTCACACCAGCAGTGGCAGATCACAGAGCCCGGGTCACCACAGGAGCGGGGATGTCAGCTGCCCCGTTAACCTTGAGAGGATACAATTTGGCAGGCTGCTGCAGTGACTCGGGGGGGATGAGAATGTCATCGAAGAACCCCAAAGAGACTGGAAGAAATGAACATGATGGCACGGGATGAGAACTTCAAAGGGACAACAGAAGAGATGGCTGGACACTGCAAGTCCCTTTCCCAGTGCAGCCCAGGCGTCCCCAGGGCAATCTGTCCCTCCTTCCTCAAAGCCCCATATCTGTAACCATACCGCCAACAAGTGCTGAGCAGCCCTGGGCAAAGCTCCAAGGATCTAGTTCTCCACCCTGAGTGCTCACCGAGAGCTATAGGACAGTGCGCCCGTCACCTATGCCTGCTCAGTAGCCACCCTAAGATCCTAAGCTGTAGCCTTGGAGTGAAACCTGACAGTTGGATGAGGGGACAGGGCACCCTCACTTGGTCCGCAGACACACCCACCCCGCTGCGCCCCACCCCAGCAGTCTCCCTCCCTTACCGTGCACACCCTCTGGGCTGCAGCCTTTGATCTTTCCAATGAGGATTTCGTCCAGGAACGGGTGGAACACCACATATCGGAAATGGACTGGAAAAGAAGGGATACTGTTGTCAGTTACACCAGACCCTCCCTGGTGGCCATGGAGCCTGGGGCTGATCACGTTCGCCTATGTCCACCTCTCTGCCCAATGGTCCATGCCAAGTCCTCCTGCAGGTCTACACCTGTCTGCTAAGCCAGAGAACCGACCCTCCCTCTCTTCTGCAAGGTCACAGCTTGGTCTCCAAAGGGACCAGCAGCTCCTGCTGCCCTGGACTAAGGCTGGTTTCCAAGTCCATCTCAAGTCACACCTGAACCTTGATTCTGGACCACTAGTGACTCCAAAGTCAATTCCAAACTCCCCGTCCCCCAGCAAGCTCACCTTCAGCACAGCCAATCTGCGACAGGATGCTAAAAACGCCAGACACAGCTGGGGAGTCTTCAGGGGTCCTCAGGCCTTGTCCTGTGTGCTCCCCACTCACCTGAATCCAAGGGAAAGGCTGGCTGCTGGCCTTAGCAGAAGCCACACCTCTCAAACAGGAAGATGCTCTCTGCCATTAGCCAAGCGCAGCTATGAACTGCCTGGGCCAGCCACGTTTCCAACACACGAGGAAGAGGCAGCTCAGAGGCTGGGGTGCCACTCTAACTACACAGCTCCCCTGCCTATTCGGTCACGGGAAGCCTCTAGGTCAGTGCTTCTCAACCTTCCTAATACTGCAACCTTTTCATACACGGACCCCAACTATAAAATTATTTTTGCTGCTACTTCCTAACTGTAATTTTACAACTTATGAATCGTAATTAACTATCGGATGTACAGGATATCTGCTACGCAACCCAAAGGGGTCACGACCCACAGGTTAACAGCCACCCTAGATGTCTCTCCCCCGACAAGGCCACCAGGTTGAATGCGCCTTCCTCAGACTCGCTCCTAGCACAGGCTTCTACCAGGGCTCCTTCAGTGGCCTACCTTGCCCAGCTCTGTCCACCTGTCTTCCTGCACACTACCCCGTGAGGTGACAAGCATCCTAAAGGTGACTGAGCCTTCTACTAACTTTCCAGAATGCAGCCAGGAGCAGACATGGGCCGCTTACCCACAGGACGAAAACACACTGCCCCCCACAGCACCTAGCATTCAGCTCAAAGCCTCCGCCAGGTTAGTTTGGCGCAGGCCTACGAGGAGAGGACAGCATGTAAAGCAGGGCCCAGGGCCTAAGCAATGAGCAGCCCATGTGCGCTGACAATGCACACACACCTTTACTGTACGGTGTACACACACACACACACACACACACACACACACAGTAATCAGCCTCCAAAAGGAAGGCTGAGCTGGGCGGTGGTGGCGCACGCCTTTAATCCCAGCACTCGGGAGGCGGAGGCAGGCGGATCTCTGTGAGTTCGAGGCCAGCCTGGTCTAGAAGAGCTAGTTCCAGGACAGGAACCAAAAAGCTACAGAGAAACCCTGTCTCAAAAATCCAAAAAAAAAAGAAAAAAAGAAAAAAAAAGAAAAGGAAGGCTGAAGCTGGGCATGGTGGCACACACCTTTAACCCAGCACCCTGGAAGCAGATCTCTGTGAGTTTGAGGCTAGCCTGGTCTACATGATGAATTGTTACAGGACAGCCAGGGCTACAGAGAGAGACCCCGTCTTAAAAGACAACAGCCAAGGGCTAGAAGATGTGGCCCAGTTGTGGAACACTCAATGACATGAGGCCCTGGGTTTCCACCCCAGGACTGTACTCCATTCCCACCCCAGCAGGGGGCAGCGGAGGGAGGGCAGAACTACTTGAATCATTTGCTCTTAGCAGGCATAAGCAGATGTATTCTATTATACGAACTCTACATCCTGGGGACGTGTACTCCACACTCTTGGGAGTTTCTGGGAAAAGAACAAATTCCTGAATTCATTCACACGAGGCACTGAAGCGGCCATGACTCCAAAGAAGGGCCAGCAAAGTGGAAAAAGAGGCTGCGACCAAGTCTGACCACGGGAGTCTGATCACCAGGACCCAAATGGTGAAAGGAGAGGAAAGACTCTAACAAGCTGACCTTCTGAGGAGGAAGCGGGGCTTGGCCCGATGCTCTCGCAGTGCTCATGGCCCTCAAGAGCTTCCCACTATGTGACAGGTAAATGTAGCTGCCCAGCCCTCATCCCAGGAACCAGAGCCAGAAGCACAGGTCTGTGGGACGTACTTACTCCAAGGGTCAAACTTTACACAGCTCCCTCGGTGAAACAAGAGACCCAGGGTGAGCAGGGTCTAGGGGATAATACAAACCAATACTGGAGACCAAGTGTCAGATATCACCAAGGGAAAACAGGCAGCATTTCCTTAAAGCTAATTTGTTTCTGGTATTCCTCGAGTTATTAGCACTTGCCTCTTGGACAACAGGCTCTTGTCCAAGAACAGAGCCTGCCCAGCTCAGCAGTGTTCCCTGAGAATAGAGGCCTTGCCCTTGTCCAAGCGCGGAGCCAAGCTCAGCTTGGCACTCCTCTCTGGGAACAGGGCTACTCATAGCTGTTTCCATGCTCTGGGCTTGCTCATGAAAATTCCTAGGCAAAACAAAGACAGCCTGCTTGCTGGGGCTCTCTGCAGAGCTCAACACCATGTCAACTAACTAGTCTCAGGATGCCCGCACAGACCCCGGGCTGCCTCTGCCCACTCCAGAATGCTCGACCACCCGTCCCTGGGCTGAGAGGCTGACCAACATGGACAAAGATAAGGTTCCCCACTGTGCGTTGTGTGTCTGTCACAGGACTCTTTGCCTCTGCCGCATTTCCGGGCTGACACTGCAAGCCCTGGGCAAGGGGAGGATACACATTCTACCCAGGGCCTGAAGACAGGGTGCAGAGTTCCTCCAGGCCTGCTGATGGCACCATGCAAGCAGGACTAGGAGTCCCTACATCCTAAGCTGACCAGCCCCTCCCACCACCCTTTCACCCCCACATGCACATCCCTTTCAGTTTTACTACACTTTCCCTCACAAGGGGAAAGTCTGTCTCTCCATTCCTCAGTCTTAGCCATGTGACAGCTCTTGGTCAGTGGCCTCTAGGCAAGGCTGAAGACATACTTAGGCACTGAACTTCAGACCTTTGAAACCATCACACCAGACACTCCAGCCCTGGCCAAGACCGGCCCAGAATAGCACCACCCAAGGAACCCCCAGAACCAACAGAAACAAGCAATGCCACACTTCCTCGGTGCCCAGGCCCCATCTTGAGCTCTACTATATTATTTGTTTTTGTTTTTTTTTTGATTTTCAAGACAGGGTTTCTCCGTAGCTTTTGGTTCCTGTCCTGGAACTAGCTCTTGTAGACCAGGCTGGCCTCGAACTCACAGAGATCCGCCTGCCTCTGCCTCCCGAATGCTGGGATTAAAGGCGTGCACCACCACCGCCCAGCGAGCTCTACTATATTAATATCTTAGTCCTCCTGGCAGTCCTAAGGCAAGGAAGCTACTATCGCGGTTAGCCCAGGCTGGCCTGCAACTCCTGGTCCTACTGCTTCCACCTCCCAAGTGTTGGGAGTACAGGTACGTATCACATCCCTGCTCAGGACGGACACACACACACACCCCATGTGGAGATCAGAGGACAACTGTGTGCAGTCAGGTCTCTCCTTCTATCTTCTAGTGAGTTCTGGGTATCAAACTCAGGTCTCTAGATTTGTACAGCAAGCACTTTTATCCCTGAGCCACTTGCTGAGCCCAGTTTTAATTGCTGTGGCCTACCTGCCCCTCCAGGTCCCCAGACCTCACTAGGCCACTCTACCCTCACCTTCTGCTCTCCGCTCAGGGTCCTTGCCTAGCACGCCTTCTCACCACACTCTTGAAGCAATGAGTGGCCTGAGGGCTGGGCAAGGATTGGGGGCACTGGATGGAACCCAAGGGACCCGAAGGTTGAACCACAATCCCAATCTCAAAACCGTAGCAGCCTTGAGACTCTCCCCATCCACATTGCTGTCTGACAGGAAAGGAAACTGAGGCCCAGAGGGAACAAGAGTACCCATGGTCACAGAAGTAAATTCCTAGCAGAATTAGGCTGGGGTCCAGGTCTCCTGCCACCCCAAGAGGCATGACAACTTGATCTTTTGCTACAGAAAAATGAGCCCCAAGAAATATGGCACCCTAGGAAGAGAAGGCACCCACCTTTGGTGTGTGAGGCTCCGTCCCCTGGGAATACATAGGCATCTTCCAGCTTGGTGATATCAAACAGACAGATGCAGAGTCCCACGTTGTACACGACCTGTGCACACACGTGCATACATACAGTGACACCAGGGTCCAGCATCTCCAAAACCCTCCTCCTTATAAGCGAGCTTCGAGTTCCCCTTGTTTTAGAGGGGTATGAGCTAAGACTCTGCAGGAGCTGACTGTTAGGGACCTCACGACGCAGAACTCTGGAAAGAGCAGGGCTGGAACGACCAGCCACTCCACCTCACTGTGGGACCACCAAGGACACTGCTTTGACTTTCTGAGCCTCAGTTTTCCCATGTTCAAAAATGAGTCACCAGAAGCCGGGCGGTGGTGGTGCACGCCTTTAATCCCAGCACTCGGGAGGCAGAGGCAGGCGGATCTCTGTGAGTTCGAGACCAGCCTGGTCTACAAGAGCTAGTTCCAGGACAGGCACCAAAGCTACAGAGAAACCCTGTCTCGAAAAACAAAAACACAAAAAAAAAACAAGAGTCACCAGACTGGGCATCGTGGCATATCACGCCCACCTCGACCAGCAAGGAAGACGCAACACCAGAGCTCTCCTTGCTAGGCAGTTTATTCAGAACCTTGTTCTCTTTCTTTCTCTCTCTCTCCGGGCAAACCTCTCCCAGCCCTTAAAAAGGCACGGGCCACCAACCCCGGATTGCCAGGTGGGCACTGCCCATAGGTCCACGCATATGCAAGCAGCTGACAATCATTGCGTGATCAGGCCTTAGCCATAATAGGAGTCAGGTGCAGCTCCACGCAGCTCTCTACAGTGGCACATGCCTTAATTCCAGCACTCTTGAGGTGGAGGCAGGCAGTCTGAGGCCAGTCTGGTCTACAGAGCGAGTTTCAGGACAGCCAGGGCTCAAACCGACCCCTCCCTAAAGAAAAGAGACCCCAGCTGAAGCGTTATTAAGTGAGTAGGGTGGACATGAAGTCTCCTGGTGGTTCAGAGACCACAAATGACCAAATTGTCACCACTGTGAGGACTGGCAGTGGAAAGCCTTGCTCAAGTCTCTATTTTCCAGTACCTTAAAGGCTATGCTCCAAATCACAGACAATAAACAAGAACCCTGCCACACTCAGACCACCTCACACACACAGAGTCTGGGCTCTCACAGGGGTATGTGGTCAAGCCCTTCAAGAGAGAGAGCCCCACACCCCCCAAACCCACACTCTGGTATTCTTGTCTCGGTGTCTGCACATCCGCCACCCTCTAAATCACACACCTCACCAGAGCTGGCAGGGACTCAGAGGCAGCAGAGCACTTCAGAGCTGGGGCAGAGCCCCCCGTGAGCTCTTCTGTGGGGGCGCCTCTCACAGCGGTCAGTGACCTGGCCTCAGCCAGGTATAGCGATTTGAGAGGTGGAGGCAGAGCCATCCTGGTTCAGGTCCCATGAGACCCTGCCTCAAAAATAAGTGGGGAGGCCGGGCGGTGGTGGCGCACGCCTTTAATCCCAGCACTCGGGAGGCAGAGGCAGGCGGATCTCTGTGAGTTCGAGACCAGCCTGGTCTACAGAGCTAGTTCCAGGACAGGCTCCAAAGCCACAGAGAAACCCTGTCTCGGAAAAAAAAAAAAATAAGTGGGGAGGTGGAATTGGCCAAAGGGTCCAGCAGTCAAGGTGCTTGCCACCAATCCGGACGACTTAAGTAAGCTGCAGCACAGGACCACATAGGAGACTCACCATCTCCTCACAGCTGTCCTCACCCACACATACGTGCTGTGATATGTACACCCACATGCAAAATACATGGAATTAAAAAAATTAATGAAGACTACACTTTCAGGGATTTCTTTTCCTTTTTTAGTTCTTCGAGACAGGGTTTCTCTGTGTAACAGCCCTAGCTGTCCTGGAACTCACTCTGTAGACCAGGTTGGCCTCAAACTCACAGAGATCCTCTTGCCTCTGCCTCCCGAGTGCTGGGATTAAAGGCGTGCACCATCAGGGAACATCTCTATAGTCTGTTACTGGAGAGGCTTCTCTGACTGTGTGGGGCACCCGTGACCACGAGGACGAGATGTGGTCCTGAGGGTGAGGCAGCTCAGGCTGCTGCCTTTCTGCAGCTGCCTCTCGCGGCTGATGATCTGCTCTCTCCCTCTGGATAGGGAGAGGGAGGGTGGGCAGTCTGCACGGATTTCAGGGAAAAAAAATTAACAAAAGAATCCCTGGATGTGGTGGCTGTGGGGGGTTGGATAAGAATGGCCTCCACAGGCCCATGGATTTGAATGCTGAGGCATCAGGGAGAGACACTATTTCAGAAGGATCAGAAGGATCAGGAGGTGTGGCCTTGCTGAAGGAAGTGTGCCACTGGGGTGGGCTTTGAAACTGCTGTTCTCTTGGTCTGTGGATCTAAAGGTAGGCTCAGCTGATGCTCCAGCACCATGTGTGCCCCGCCTTGATAACAGACTAAACCTCCAGAAGCTGCCTTAGTCCTGGTGTCTCTCCATGGCAACTGAACTGTGACCGAGACAACGGCACATACCTTTAATACCAGCACCTGCGCAGCAGAGGCAGGCAGGCCTCTCTGATTGCAAGGCCAAACCAAAATAAGTCAGAGTCCGTGAATTCGCTCCCCCAGCGGCCAGGCCTCAGGTTTGTATGTGTGCCTCCTCCCCACCTCAGTCTCCCGTAGAGGGATCACCTGTCTCCTATAGAAAGCCAGCCAGTCTTGCTCTTTCTGCCCCCACCTCTCCAAACACCGTCTCCTACAGTGTCCTCCCTCACTGTTGCAGCAACGCCAGCTTCCTTGGTGCCCTGTGAGAGGCCACCAACCCCTCCTTCCTCAGGGCCTCTGCAGGTGCTCATGACTCTGCCTGCACAGATCCTCATACCCAGCCTGCTCCAACCCTCACCACAGAGCCTCCACTTGGCTTCTCCTGTTCCCCAGGAGTGTAAATGCCTGCCCTTCCTGGCATTTACCCTCAACTGTGAGACCCTGCCGGTCAAGACTTTTCTTCCCTTCACTGTACACCACAGGGCCAGAGCCTCTGTATCTCTCGCCACACCCTGGCTAAGTGCTGGAGATAGTTAAAGGAATAAGTCTGAGAAGACCCCTGTATCCATGGAAAGAGAACACAGTAACCAAATAAATCCGAGGGGCCAGTGAGAAGGCTCAGCTGGGAAAGCCACCGACCTCCAAACCTGACAGCTGATTTCAATCCCAGTGACCCACATGGTGGAAGGATCCACAAACTGTCCTCTGACCTTCTGTGGACTGTGGCACACACAGGTATACACAAAGATAAAAAATGTAAAATCTGGCTGGGTGGTGGTGGCGCACGCCTTTAATCCCAGACTTGGGTGGCAGAGGCAGGAGGATCTCTGAGTTCCAGGCCAGCCTCCAAAGCTACAGAGAAACCCCATCTCAAAAAAAAAAAATTTGAAATAAACAAGAAAATAACTGTGGTAAGTGTGAAGAGAGACGACATGAAGAAGAGTGGCTAAGCAGTCACCACAGGAGAGCAGAAAGGCCTCTCCACTGGCATGGCCCACAGCAGGAGTGAAAAACACCGATATGATGGGGGCTGGAGAGATTGCTTAGTGGTTAAGAGCATTGCCTGCTCTTCCAAAGGTCATGAGTTCAATTCCCAGCAACCACATGGTGGCTCACAACCATCTGGAATAAGGTCTGGTGCCCTCTTCTGGCCTGCAGGCATATACACAGACAGAATATTGTATACATAATAAATGAATGAATGAATGAATGAATGAATGAAAGAAAAACACCGATTTGAGAATGAATAGACAAACCTCCAGACAACGTTGGGCTACTAGAGCCACCCAATGCACAGTTGAGAGAAAAGCAATTATCCCCGTTTTAATAAAAACTGAGGCCCAGAGACGGTGACTTGGCCGAGGCAGCACAGTAACTGGATGTGGAATCTCGCTTTTACAAACTTATTTTGAGCGTGGTATCTCCGTTGATTCTTTTCTGGCCATACTAAGGCTGGAACCAACAGTCCCGCAAAGGCCAAGCAAATTTAATCACTGTTCGACACCCCGACGCTTTTTAATTTGTTTGGGACAGGGGCTTACAGAGTTGCTCACGTTGGCCCCGAACTCACGATCTCGCAAGCCTCAACGACCCAAGAAGCTGGGACCACGGGTGTGCGCTACCTCGCCCGGCCCATTTACTACTTGGGGTACCTCTAACATCCAAGCCTGGCTCAGAGAAAAGAAGAGGAAAGGAGACCCCGACATGAAGTTACTTAAGTGTCCAAGGCTAGGCTAAAGCTGAACCAGGCGTCAGCCAGGCTAGCAGGGGACGGGATCGGACCCTGCATGCCAGCCCGAGGGCCCAGTACCTTATTAGCCAATTTCTTGTTCAGCTCCTCGGCAACGGAATCGTTGAGCTTCCGCTCAAACTGCCACGGCGGTATGCGCACGGTGTCCACCATCTCCACCAGGACGAACATCCTGCGCCGGGGCTCTGGGAACCCGAGAGCCTGTCAAGCACCGGGGCCTGCGAGCGGTGGAGGTCCCCCAAGCCGCCTCGGTCCCCTCTTAGCCTGACAAGCCAAGCCGGCAGCCGGGCCGCGCAGGAGAGCCTGCGGTGCCGCTTGCGGATGCTACTCTCCGGCCCCGGAGGAAGCTGAGGCCCGCCACCCACCCCCCCAAATCCTGAGCCTCCCCGCACCGCTCCGCGTGCCCCTCGCGCAGCAGCGGCAGCGACAGCCACGCACCATTCACGCGCAACTAGCTTTCCGAAGTCCCTCAGCTTCCGGAGAACTGACCAATAAGAAGCCTGTGCCCGCCCCGGAGGGGTACGGAGCTACACGAGGCTCCGGAGAGGGGCGTGGTCATGAGGTGGGCGGGGCCTCCTGCTGTCTCCAGCCAGTGAGGGGAGAGGAGCGGAGTAGAGCTTTGAGGGGGCGGGACCTCCTTCTTAAGCAAGCCAACCGCAGGCCCCTCAGGGAGTTCTGGTTGCTAGGAGACAAGTCTGCACTTCAGGCCTGGTTATCTTTTTCTCAACCGGAGAGATGCTTTAAAAACACAAATCTAATAAAACCAATCCGTATAGCCGCGCTTGTTGGCGCACACCCTGAACCCCAGCACTCGAGAGGCAGAGGCAGGTGGAGTTCTGAGTTTGAGGCCAGTCTAGTCTACATGGAGAAACCCTGCCTCAAACAACAAAAACCAGTCCTTGCCCCAGACCTGTACCCAAGACGCTGGGCAAGAAAGGATCACCAGAACCTTTCTGGATGACAGAAAGTGGTGCCACATTGACATACTCAACAAAAAGCACACGAGTGCATACTAATGTTCTCAGGTGTATGATACCAGCAGCCCTAGAAAAGATAATTACTGGGGCTGGAGAGATGGCTCAGAGGTTAAGAGCACTGACTGTTCTTCCAGAGGTCCTGAGTTCAATTCCCAGCAACCACATGGTGGCTCACAACCATCTGTAATGATACCTGGTGCCCTCTTCTGGCTTGCAGGTGTACATGCAGGCAGAACGCTGTATACATAATTAATAAATAAATCTTTAAAAAAAAAAAGAAAAGATAATTACTGAAGGTTCAAGGCCAGCCTGAGTTACAAAATGAGATCCTGTGTTTTAGCATCGAACACCCCGCCAATAAATAAAAATAACCTTGGAGAGCCAGTCACAATGGCAAACACACCTATAACCCCAGAATGTGAGAGATCGGAGAATTGGGAGTTCAGTTCAGCTCTACAGTGAATTCAAGGCCAGACTGGGTACAAGAAACCCTTCCTTGGAAAAGAAGAAGTGGGGTCGGGGGAAGAAGGCAGGGGAGGAGGAAGAAAGAAAAGGAAACAGGGAAAAGAAACTAAGGTATTTGGGGGCTGGAGCTGAGGAGTGGAAGTTTAGCTCAGTGATAGAAGGGTCCTTGCCACCTGTAAGACACTAGCGTCCCTCCCCACCGCTTAGAAACAAAGTATTTCAGATAACTGACATGGGAGGTAAGAATTGGTTAGCTATGACCTTTATGATATCCATAGGTAACTTCGTTTTTGTTTTGCTTTTGTTTGTTTTGGGGTTGGTTGGTTTTTTGTTTTGGTTTGGTTTGGTTTTTCTTTTTCTTTTTTTCTTTTTTTTTTTTTTTTTTTTGGTTTTTCGAGACAGGGTTTCTCTGTGGTTTTGGAGCCTGTCCTGGAACTAGCTCTTGTAGACTAGGCTGGTCTCGAACTCACAGAGATCCACCTGCCTCTGCCTCCCGAGTGCTGGGATTAAAGGCATGCACTACCACCTCCCGGCTTGGTTTGGTTTTTCAAGACAGGATTTCTCCGTAGCTTTGGAGCCAGTCCTGGAACTAACTCTTGTAGACCAGGTTCGCCTCGAATTCACAGAGATCCGCCTGCCTCTGCCTCCCAGAGTGCTGGGATTAAAGGTGTGCGCCACCACCGCCTGGCGTGGGTAGCTTGTCTTAATTGTGTCTGTGTATGAGGTGTTTTGCCTGCATATGTGTAAGTGTGTAAGTGCAGAAGAGGACCTCGAATGACCTAGAACTGGTCATGTGTGGTGTTGGGAAGTAAACCCTGGTTCTCTGCTAGAGCAGCCAGGGCTCTTCACTGCTGAGTCATCTCTCCAGCCAAAAGAAAACTTTTCAGGCTCTTACTGTATGTCAGCCCTTGACTCCGTGCTTTGCAGGTGCAGATGCTCCTAGTCCAGCAGTTCTCCACCTTTCTAGTGCTGGGATCCTTTAGCACAGTTCCTTATATTAAGGGGCCCCCAACCATAAAATTATTTTGTTGCTACTTCGTAAATGTAATTTTGTTACTGTTATGAGTCGTGTTGTAAATATCAGATATGCAGGATATCCAATGTGATGGTTTGAAAGAAAATAGCCCCCAAAGGGAGTGGAACTATTAGGAGGTGTGGTTTTGTTGGAGTAGGTATGGCCTTGTTGGAGGAAGTGTGTCACTGCGGGGATGAGCTTTGATATCTCCTATACTCGGGCTACCCTAGTGCGTTAGACCACTTACTGTTGTCTACGCAAAGTGTAGAACTCAGCTCCCTGTCCAGCACCATGTCTGCCTGCACGCCACGATGTCCCACCATGATGCTAATGGACTTAACCTCTGAAAATGCAAGCCACCCCAATGAAATGTTTTTCCTTCATAAGAGTGCCGTGCTTATGGGGTCTCTTCACAGCGATAGAAACCCTAACTAAGGCATCTGATATGGGACCCTCAAAGAGGTCAAGACCCAGAGGGAGAGAACCGTCGTCCTAGGGTGTGATGGGTTATGCCCTGCCACACTCACCCCACATCTAGACATTTAAACCAGCTAATACTACAGGTTAGTTAGTCCAGACTTCCTTACGTGTGCTCAGAGAGCACACCAGCCGCAGCTGGGAAACGATCCAACAGAACGCCTGTTTTATTCATTTTCTTTCTTTTATGTTTAAGATTTGCATATAAGCTGGGCGGTGGTGGCGCACGCTTTTAATCCCAGCACTCGGGAGGCAGTGGCAGGCGGATCTCTGTGAGTTCGAGACAAGCCTGATCTACAGAGCTAGTTCCAGGACAGGCTCCAAAGCCACAGAGAAACCCTGTCTCGAAAAACCAAAAAAAAAAAAAAAAAAGATTTGCATATAAAGTTTCATCATGGCCTCTTTATAACTGTCTTAGTCTGGGTTTCTATTGCTGAAATGAATCACGACCAAAAGCAGCTTACGGAAGAAAGGGTTTATTTCGCCCACATATTCTAGGTGACAGTCTCCTGAGGGAAACCAAGGCAAGAACTCAAATATGCAAGGCTGGAGAGATGGCTCAGAGGTTAAGAGCATTGCCTGTTCTTCCAAAGGTCCTGAGTTCAATTCCCAGCAACCACATGGTGGCTCACAACCATCTGTAATGAGATCTGGTGCCCTCTTCTGGCCTGCAGGCATACACACAGACAGAATATTGTATACATAATAAATAAATATTTTGGGCTGGAGAGATGGCTCAGAGGTTAAGAGCATTGCCTGCTCTTCCAAAGGTCCTGAGTTCAATTCCCAGCAACCACATGGTGTCTCACAACCATCTGTAATGAGGTTTGGTGCCCTCTTCTGGCCTGAAAGCAGACACATAGAAATAATATTGTATACATAATAAATAAATAAATATTTAAAAAAAAAGCCGGGCGATGGTGGCGCACGCCTTTAATCCCAGCACTCGGGAGGCAGAGGCAGGCGGATCTCTGTGAGTTCGAGACCAGCCTGGTCTACAGAGCTAGTTCCAGGACAGGCTCCAAAGCCACAGAGAAACCTTGTCTCGAAAAACAAAAACAAAAAAAAAAAATAATAATAAATAAATAAATATTTTTTTAAAAAAAGAACTCAAATATGGCAGGAATCTGGGGGCAGGAGTGGATGCAGAGATCATGGTGGAATGCTGCTGGCCGGCTTGTTCTCCACGGCTTGCTCGGCCTGCTTTCTTCTAGAACCCAGGACCCACAATGGGCTGGGCCTCCTGTATCAGTTTCTAATCAAGATGTCCTCACATACAGCCAAATCTTATGGAGGCTTTTTCTCAATCTGGGCTGTCTCCTCTCAGATGACTCTAGCTTGTGTCAAGGTAACATACAGCCAGCAAGTGTGAGAGCTATATGCCCTTAGTCTACGTTCTCATTCCTTCTCCTCCCCGCTGTCCTTCCAGTGTCCCCTCCCCCTTTCTTCCTCTCTCTGCTTCCCAGTTGTGCAGGCTCCCTTGTCCTCTCTAGTCCCTTACCATCAGCTGGGCATGGTGGCACACACCTTCAACCCATCACTCAGGAGGCAGAGACAGGCAGAGCTCTGTGTGTTCAAAAGCAGCTTGTTCTAGTCTACATATTGAGTTCCAGAAGAGCCAGAGGTATAGTGAGTCTCAATAAATAATAATAATAATAATAAATTTGTTTATAATGCAAGGATCCACCCTGAGGCCTCGAGCACACCAGGAAGTGCTCCACCGTCTACGCTGCATCCTCAACATTGTTTTTGGAAGGTCTTAAATGTTGCCCATGCTGGTCTCCAACTTTGGATTCAAACGACCCTCTAACCCAGCCTTCTGAGTAGCTGGGATCACACACACATATAACAACACGCTCAAACACTTTTGTAGTATCTCTTTCCTTAACTTTAAAATTGCATTTGTGTGTAATGTGTGTACGCATGCTATGGTGCAGACACTGAGGTCAAAGGACAGCTTGCAGGGTAGGTTCTCTCCTTCTATCATGTGAGTCTTGGGTATTGAACTCAGATCCTCAGGCTTGGTGACAAGTTCTTTTACCTTCTGAGCCATCTAGCTGACCCCGTATACTTTTTTTTTTTTTTTTTTTTTTTGGTTTTTCGAGACAGGGTTTCTCTGTAGCTTTGGGCCCGTCTACTTTTTAAAGTATTTTAAAGTCACACTTTTATTTGCCCATTTTGTGTGTGCCCATGTGCCTTTGGTCCAAACAGGAAAACAACACAGTCACACATCAGCTGGGTGGACGGTGGTGGTGAAGGCCTGAAGGGGGTGGGGTAGGAAGCGTGGCCTTGGGAGAGGACCAGAGCAGGCTGGCAGCAGGAGGCAGCAAAGTTGGTCAGAGTGATGTGGTCTTAGGCACTAGGAGAGGGATAGCTCAGTCTCAGGGGCAGAAGTGGGCAAAACCAACGCCTGAGGGCTTCAGCTATGGATGGGAAACTAACACGGGTGGGGGAGGGGGCAGGAAAGTGTGGAGGACGGGCTGATCAGCTTCAGAGCCCAGGGTTTCAGAGTCCGGTCCTCTTTTATGGTATTCAGTTCAAAACTTTTGTGGCACAAAGTTTTGATTTACGCTTCGGTTAAAAAAAAGAAGAAGAAGAAAAGGAAAAAGAAAGATCCGGCCATTTGCCATTTACTAACTCTCTGCCTTGCTCCACGGATGATTAAGGTGGTTTACCAAATACAAACAACTAGGCTACAAGCTCCCCGACAGCAGAGGACCACTGTAGGACTTCTCTCCACAACATCCGGGCCCAGATCAGGGACTGGCATCCGGCCAGGGCTTAAAAATGTGGCTCATTTGAATGAACAAAAGGGCAACAGAATGGTGATTGCCAAGAGGGAAAGAGTGAAGGGGGAAAGAGCTGGGAACGCGCCTGTGTGTGAGAGAGTCTAGTGGGGAGGCGCAGGGCATGACGCTCCCACGCCACAGCACAGGAATCAGGCACTTGTGCCAGGAGAGTGAAGTCCCCGGACCCCACCCTGCACCAATGACAGCGCTGGTTTCAAAGGAGTCTGTAGCAGAACAAGCTGGAGCACACTTATAATCCTGGCCCTGGAGAGAAGGACGGAGGAGGAGGATCAAAAGCTCAAGGCCAACCTGGGCTACGTGAAACTCTATTTTCAAAAAGAAGGAACTGTCCTTTGGTAAAAGCAGTACCGGGGAAAAGAAAAGACACGTAGTATTATCTTTTAAGAGAAAAATGTGAAGTCACGGAAAGAATGATGGTATATTGCTGTGGAATCACATTCGAGATTTATTGTTAAATCTGACAACACAGGACTCATAGTGAGGCATGCCTGCAATCTCAGTCACTCTGGGGCCTGATTCAGGAGGATCGCTTCTGACTAGGAGTTCAAGGCCAGCTGAGGCAATATAGCCAGGCATGACTGTACCCAAAGAAAAGAAAAAGCACTGAGCAGTGATGCACACCTTTAATCCCAGCACTCAGGAGGCAGAGACAGGTGGATCTATGAGTGTGGGACCAGCTTGGTCTACATAGTGAGTTCCAGGAGAAGTAGGACTACATAGAAAGATCCTGCTTTGCCCGGCGGTGGTGGCGCACGCCTTTAATCCCAGCACTCGGGAGGCAGAGGCAGGTGGATCTCTGTGAGTTTGAGGCCAGCCTGGTCTACAAGAGCTAGTTCCAGGACAGGAACCAAAAAGCTACGGAGAAACCCTGCCTCGAAAAATCAAAAAAAAAAAAAAAAAAAAAAAAAAAAAAAGAAAGAAAGAAAGAAAGAAAAAGAAAAGAAAAAGAAAAGAAAAAAAGGTTTGTAACATAGACACTTGCAACATGGAGGCCTGAGGGTCAGGGAGTTGAAGACATCCTCAGTACACAATTAACTTGAGGAGAGCACAGCACATCAAAATAACAAAGCAAAAAGCCCAGAGAGCAAAATTAAGGATATATTTTCTTCCCCACATCTTTTTTTTAATATTTATTTATTTATTATGTATACAATATTCTGTCTGTATGTCTGCCCACCTCTTCTGGGCACCAGACGTCGCTACAGATGGTTGTGAGCCACCATGTGGTTGCTGGGAATTGAACTCAGGACCTTTGGAAGAGCAAGCAATGCTCTTAACCACTGAGCCATCTCTCCAGCCCCCTTCCCCACATCTTTTAAAATCCTCCCTCGGCCTATTTGCTTTCTGCAAGGGTTCCATGTTTGGCTCCCTTTGCCTGTAGAACTGCTTGGATGGGTCTACAGCCTTGCTGTTTTTATGTCCTTCTGTTTTGTTTGTTTTTCTGGGGTTTTTTTTGTTTATTTTTTTACATCCTTTATACAGTTCAAGTTGGCCTGGAAATCACTGTGAAGCTGAGGCTGGTCTTTAACTCCTGATCCTTCTTTGTCCACTTGTTGGGATTAGAGGCATGCACCATCATACCCTGCAAGACTCTCACTCAGGAGACAGATGTGGTTCTTATGTTCTGATCTCTCGGGAGGTAGAGGCTGGAGGGTGTGTGAGACCAACCGGAGTTATGATAGTGAGACCCTCAAAAATAATAAAATACAATTTCCAAAGCCAGGCAGTGGTGGCGCATGCCTTTAATCCCAGCACTCGGGAGGCAGAGGCAGGAGGATCTCTGTGAGTTCGAGGCCAGCCTGGTCTACAAGAGCTAGTTCCAGGACAGGAACCAAAAGCTACGGAGAAACCCTGTCTCGAAAATCAAAAAAAATACAATTTCCACTCTTGTGCTGGAATGAGGCTCTCAGTTAGGCCCATACTGGATGTGTTTGAGGTCCTGGGTCTGATCCCAGCGTTAATCTCAAAGAGGCAAGGAGAAAGACTGATCCAACTCATCATAATCAGTTTAATTAAATAAAACCAGCAATAAATTAAAGTAAGATTAGCGGGTGGTGTTGGCACGTGTCGTTAGTCCCAGCACCTGGGATGCAGAGGCAGGTGAATCTCTGTAAGTTTGGGGCCAGCCCGGTCTACAGAGCGAGTTCCAGGACAGCCAGGGCTACACAGAGGAACCTCGTCTCAAGAAACTAACTAAATAAATAAATAAAATAAACATTTTAAATTCAGGTACATGGGCTGCCTCCCCTAAGGTCGGGAAGATAAGGCTTTTATAGCCCAGAGATGGGGGTTTCCAAATGGGGAATTTAGCAGGCAAAGGGGGGGCTAAAGGAGCAGAACAAAACAAGGTGGTCATAACAAGGTGGTTAGAACAACAGGTGGTCATAACAACCTTTAGAAACTACGGCGTGACTACAGTTTCCTGCAGCAGGCAGTACAGACCCATTTGTAGTTGAGGTTACGGTTGGGGCGCAGCCCAATCCTTGAGAAACAGATTTAACCACAAACAGGAACGAGCCTAGTTTGTCTGTACATTAAGATGGCTTTCAAGCCTAAAACGAAGGCAGGCTGGTGATGACCAGCACAAGCAATAAAATAAACTCTGTCCTCCTGTCTGGACCCCACAGTGCTTTGTCACCTTTGGGGAGGAGCCGGGCTGGGGTTTACCTGACCTCCCATTTTCAGTCACAAGCCATCCACTACCAGCCACTCCCTATCCCACTTCCTGCTTCTAGTCCTCAGGAACATTTATTGCCTTCTAACATGACTACACGTGGTTATTAGGTTGTTTTATTGCCTTCTCCCTACTTGACTGTCAGCTCCATGAAGATAGAGTTCTTGCTTCATTGGCTGGATTCCCCAGCACCTAGAAAAGAGCCCGGCTGGGGTTGTTTGCCACTTCCTGAGGACCTACATTTGATCCCAAGGCCCACATCTGAGAGTAGAGAACCAACTCTCCCAAACTGTCCTCTGACCTCCTCGAACGTGCCACTGTGAGCACGCACGCACATACATGTAAATACATGCAGAACTTGTTCTTTAAGTGCTGAAAGATGAGCCCCATGGCAGAGGAGATGGGTGCCTGAGATGGGTGCCCGGGGGATAAGAAGCCCCTTCAAATGTACTGTGGCATAGCAGAAAGAACAAGAACGTAAAGGAGCCAGAGCCTGGGCTTTTTCCCCTCCAAGACAAAGTATGACAAGGTCGTTGGGGCTGTGCTGAAGCTCCCAGACCTCCTACTATTTCCCAGGTGCTGGGAAGGCAGGCATGCACCATCATGCCTTTTTGTTTTGTTTTGTTTGTTTTTCGAGACAAGGTTTCTCTGTAGCTTTGGAGCCTGTCCTGGAACTCACTTTGTAGACCAGGCTGGCCTCGAACTCACAGGATCCACCTGCCTCTGCCTCCCGAGTGCTGAGATTAAAGGCGTGCGCCACCACCACTTGGCTCATCATGCCTTTTTGAACCTTACCATTTTTTTTAAAATGTATGTTTCCTTTTTGTTTATGATTTATTTAACTTTGTTTTATGTGCATTGGTGTGAAGGTGTCAGATCCCCCGGAACTGGATTTACAGATGGTTGTGAGCTGTCATGTGGGTGCTGGGAATTGAACCCGGGTCCTCTGGAAGAATAGTCAGTGCTCTTAACCACCAAGCCATCTTTCCAGCCCCAAATCTTGCATTTTTAAAAAAGATTGTTTATTTTATGTATATGGGTGTTTTGTTTTCAAGTACATATATACACCAGAAGAGGGCATTGGATCTTTTTGTTTGTTTTGTTTCTTGAGAAAGGATTTCTTTGTTCAGTCTTGGTTGTCCTGGAACTAGCTCTGTAGACCAGGCTGTCCTTGAACTCAGAGATCCATCTGCCTACATCTGCCTCCCCAGGACTGGGATTAAAGGCAAGTGCCACCACCGCCCAGCTGGCATTGGATCTTATAGAACTACAGTTACACAGACAGTTGTGAGCCACCATGCAGAATTGAACTGAGGACCTCTGGAAGAGCAGCCAGTGCTCTTAACCACTGAACCATCTCTCCAGTCCCGGAACCCTACATTTTAATACCAGCTATGTGATACTGGACAAGTTTCTTGTTTTGTTTTCATTTGAGGCAGAGTCTCCCTTCGTAGTCCAGACAGGCCTGGAACTCACTGTGTGGACCATTCTGACCCCAACCTCTAGGCGATTCTCCTGCCTCACCCTCCTGAGTGCTGGGATTACAGGTATGAGCCACTATACCTGGGTGGATAAGGTTCTTAACCTCTCGTCGCCTGAACCTCCTCTCATCTACCCTGTGTATGGACACCATAAGGGGGTCTGTGTGCGTTGAAGGGTTAAGTCAGTGGATGCCATGCCGGTCTTAGAGCTCCAGTGAGGTGTAATCGAGATGACAGAGACCTGAGAGGCTGTTTGGCTCCGCCCACCTCCCCCTGGGCTCCTCCACGGTGAGGAAGGCTTTCGAGGAGAAGAGCTTTTAAATGCTCAGCTGTTCACAAAAATAGCCTTCCCGTAGAGCCCCTGGAAGCAAGCAGACGATTTCTTTGTTACTCAGCGGCTGGTGGGTGGGTGGGTGTGTCTCTGCTGCTCACTTCCTGAATGAACAGCTGTGCCCTCTCCGTGCGCGGGGGAGATAATCACCACACTACTTCGAACCAGGGCCAGCCTCCTTCATTCACTGTGCCCTGCTGCCTGGCAGCCCCAGCCCGTGTTTACCAGTGGCAGGGAGAGAAAGGAAACTGGATGCAAAGGGAGGGATCAAGACCTTGGCCCTACCTTCACCCTGGCCTTAGCCTGGTCCACAAGGGACCAAATCCCAGAGTCACTTGGACTGGTCTTTGACTTGGGGCTCCCACCTTGTGTGTCTCAGCTCCTCACACTGCCTCCCTTCGCTTTTTCTGCCATATCAGCCCCTTCCCACCTGAGCAGAGAGCCTTTTCCCCACAACTGCTTTCTAGGCTCAGACAAGCCTGGTTCATTCCTGGCCCTGAGCTCAGAGATCAGAGAAATAGCCCCCGTCCGCCCTCGTTCCGACCCGTCCTCCCATCCGTCTGTCTGTCCCTCCCCCGTCCCCCCCCCCACATCTGCCCAGGTATCTAGTGATCTCTTCTGGCCTGCAGTCATATGTGCAGCGAAGAAAATAAATTATCCGGGGGTGGTGATGGTGCATGCCTTTAATCTCAGTCCTTGGGAGGCAGAGACAGGCAGATCTCTGTGAGTTTAAGACCATTTAAGGCCAGCCTGGTCTACAAGAGCTAGTCCCAGGACAGCCAGGGCTGTTGCACAGAGAAACCCTGTCTTTAAAAATCAACCAACCAACCAAACAAACCAGAAATTCATTTAAGATTTAATTACTTAGGGGCTGGAGAGATGGCTCAGTGGTTAGGAGCACTGACTGTTCTTCCTGAGGTCCTGAGTTCAATTCCCAGCAACCACATGGTGGCTTACAACCATCTGTAATGAGATCTGGCACCCTCTTCTGATGTGTGGGCATACATGGAGGCAGAATGTTGTATACTTAATAAATAAATCTTTAAAAAAAAAGATTTAATTACTTAGATATTTTATGTAAGTGTTCTATTTTCACATATGCATATAGGTGGTTGTGAGCCACCATGTGTTTATCTGCTTGATCTTTTTTAAAAATTAATTTTATTTGTGCGTATGTAGATAAGTGGGTCTGTGTGACTATATGCCGAATGTGTGCAGGTGAGTTGGATCCCTCTCCAGAGCTGGAGTTGCAGGCAGCTGTGATCTGCCCTGCACGGGTACTGGGAATCACACAGGTCCCCTGGAAAAGCGGCTTACCTACCAAGCCCTGGTTTGTTTGTTTTTGCTTTGTTTTTATGGTTCTTATCATAGAATCTTGGCTGGCCTTAAACTAATGACAGGTCCTCAGCTTCTCAGTGCACCAGCACCACCATGTCTATTTTGATTTGGTTTTTGTTTTGTTTTTCATTTGTTTGTTTGTGACAGGATCTCTCTAGGTAGCCCAGAGTAGACTCAAACTTATAATCTTTCAGCCTTACCCTCCCGAGGGTTGGGACTTATCAGTTTGTGCCAGCTCACAGGGCCCCTTTGTCATCCCTGTGTGACTCAGTAGTTCTAAATTGATACCAGAGAAGACTTTTTTAAAAGGATTTATTCATTTATTAAGTATATAGTATTCTGTCTGTATGTATGCCTACAGGCCAGAAGAGGGCACCAGCTCTTACTACAGATGGTTGTGAGCCACCATGTGGTTGCTGGGAATTGAACTCAGAACCTCTGGAAGAGCAGGCAGTGCTCTTAACAGCTGAGCCATCTCGCCAGCCTGAGAAGACTTCTTTGTAAGCTGAAGGTGAGGAGAAGCGACAGGAAGGAGGCAGAGAAGCCCCTTTATGGCGGCCTTCTGAGCTCACAGACAGTGGAACCTTAGTCGTCCCCTTGGGGAGGACTGGAATCCTGAAGGATTTGCCTATGGTCTTGAGAGTCAAATACAGGACTGTCTGACCAGAGACCCCAGACCTAAACTGCTTGGACTGAATCTGCTGAGCCTGGCCTCTCTTCTAGAAGCCTACCTGATCGTGTGTGTACGTACGTGGGGGTGGGGGGGTTGCGTGCACGCGCGCGTGTGTACACATATGTGTGGGTGTGTCTGTGTGCACACTCATTACTCTTTTAGACTTCTCTTCCTCTGGATTCAGTAGCCCCTCCCAAGAACCTAATGTACACCAAAAAAATTTGAGCACATTCGTCTGGAGATCTCAGATCCTCTGAGGGGGCAGAGCTCAGCACCAGCTGCTGGGTTCCGTATGAGACTGGGAGGTGGGGGAGGAAGATGGAATGCCTGGGAGTCCCTAGGAACCTGGCTTATTCCCAGAGGATCTCCTCACTCCTCTGGACTCCTCCCTTCTCCTGTTGGACCTCCCAGTATGAACGCATGCACACAAACACTCCTCTGCACCCCATTTGTTCCCAGTCCCCAGGAGTGCCTACCATCTCCAGCTCTTCCTCCCCTGCATTCATTCCCCAGAAGCTACCCTGACCTGATAGGGAAAATTATACCTTGGTCCAGCAATAAAAGCCACTTTCCAAAACAGGAAGCATTAAAGCCCGGAGCGACGCAGCGTAGCCACTCACCCAACACTCAGGAGGTGGCTGGCTCAGAAGGTGGCGTCTGGGCCAGAGAGGACAGAGCCTAGTTAGTGTCCCTTTAAGCTGGGAGTACAAATTCCCAGCCCAGTCCCTCCCTCCTGCACATCCTGACGTCAGCAGGAAGGCGTGTGTGAGTGAGTGAGGGGCCGAGGTGCCTCCTGCACGCCACACACACACACACACACACACACACACACACACACACGCCACGGAGTACATCATCCAGACGTGACCCCTGCCAGCCAGTGCCGCGGTTCAGAGATAAGGTGCTGCCCACTACAGGAGGCAGTGCCTGGCCCCAGCTGCCAGGGCGAGGTAAGGGGCAGCATGGGGGACCTGGAGGAAGCTTGGGATGGAAACTGTGGCAGAGGCAGGGGCAAGGGCGGTTGGTATCAAGAAACGATGTGTGGAGTGAGGCTGGAAAGGTTGGAGCTGGACCATCCTCAGCTCCGCTTAGAGGATGCTCGGGATGCTGGGGAGCCCACAGCCCTTCCCTTCTCTCCCCTTGACCCTCGAGCCGAGGTGGAGTGTGGCTCCCGCGTCTGAATGTATGTGAATGTCTGTGTCTGGGACTCATGTCTGGGTTGAGAGACAGATAACAACAGCTTCCTGCCAAGCCGCAGCCTCCAGTCTGGGAACTGGGTGAGGGAAAGCCGTGGCTCCTTCCAGACCCTAAAAGGCCAGTCAGGAGCACTGCTGAATCTTGCCCCTGAAATCTGCATTGAGGCCAGGGCGGAGGAGAGGGACCGCCTGAGGCAGGCAGGGGTCCCAGAGCAGCTGTCTTCTCCTCCCTCTGTTTTCCCCTGGTGTGGCAGAGATAATTGTGTCCACTGGCTGGAGGGATGGCCTATGTTATTTTTGCCTTTATGCCACCCCACTGAGTCCCTGCATTCTCCTGCATGCTTGCTGGGCTAGCTGTGACCTCCCCCCTTGCCTGGGTGCAGTCCACTGTAGGGCAGGGGTGACAGGCTTGACGGGCCACCCATGCTGTGGGATGCAAGGACTCAGGGTGGCCTTGGCTGGCATCAAGCCCCTGAGTGGTCTGACCCTGGCACAAGGAGACTGAGTGGAGATAAGGGGCGATGTTGGCACCCACAAGGAGACAGCAGGTTCCTGCCAGGCTGCAGGCTCTTCCCAGGAGGGAGGGGGACAGGAGTGAGAACAATAATAAATCCAGAGTGTGAACTGCTGCATCCGCTGGGGCTGGGGGAGGGGAGAAGGAAGTGTGCCGGGGGGTGGGGGTACCCTCTCTGACAGCCTGGCACTGGGTTGTCTGGATGCCATCCAGTCAGGGCCTTTCCCTGGAAGGGAAGATTTCCAGGCCTCGTTGGTGGGGAAGAAGGGGAGTTCTTTCCCAAACCTGACTGCATCCCAGAGGTCTCTGGGTGTGTGTGTTCGGATTCAGAGTGTCTCCTCCCATTCTTGCCCCACATTGCCTTGAAGTCTTTCCCCAAAACATCTCTTGCCCATCCTTGTCTGTCTGGCCCCGCCTTCAAAAAGCACAACTAGTGCAAACAGAAGCTAGCGGCAGAGGGTCCCAGGAGGACACACCAGTTTGTCCCGGGCCTGGGGACTGATGGCTGCTGAGCAAGCTTTGAAGATGCTTATCAGCTAGGGAGGGGGCTCCCCAGTGGCCCTCAGGATCCAGAGGGATGGAAAGAGGGTTTGCCAACCCACCCAAAGGCAGAGTATCCCTCCACCCTGAGCTCACCCACCCTTTACAGGTGGTACCCAGCAGAGGGTGCTCTGAACCCAACAGCTGCTCACAAGCTTAGTGTCCAGGACCCAGAGCTCTGGAAGCAGGCAGTTTAAGGGAGATAGATCTATAGCAAAGTGAGGGAGTAAATTCAGGGGTGAGGCCCACACACATCCCTCCCCCGGAAATGATAAAATGATAGTCACCTGGAAGGGGGTGACTTAACACCTTGGGATGCCCAGGGACTTTGAGGCCTCTCTGCCACTATATGTGACTTTGGCCAGTATGCCAGGGGACCCAGAATGGGAAGGTGACTCCCTTGGTTCACACGGGTAGAGGTGGAGCTTGTCTGTGAACTTGGCTCTGGATGATATTGTGGTTTTCCCTTCTCCCACTAACGCCGGAGAAGCCCAAAGCCTTAGGAACAACAGCCCAGAGCTGCCTGGACATGTGACCAGACGAAGAGTAAAGGGTCACCTAAATAATTAATCTTTAGTATTGGCTGGGACAGCCCCTTACACACACACACACACACACACACGCACGCACGCACACACACGCACGCACCATGGAGGGAACGGAATCAGGTTTAATTAGGTCACCTCCAGATGCAAGGGCAGCTTTTGGCACTGGCGGGCTTTAAGGAGTGTCTGAGCAGCTGGGGGAGGGCGGAGCCAGGCAGGTGGTCCCCAGGTTGTTCTTTCACCTCCCCGGGACCCAGCACGGACAAGCCTAAGACACTGAGCCAGCTCTCCCCCCACTGTCCTTGTGTTCCCTGCCTTTCTATTTTTAAACAGATGTACCCAGTCCTCCCTAGTGGCACCCCCATAATGGGGACTTGGGGCTGGAACACTTTTATTGGGGGAGTTGTTTTTAAGCTTAGCAGAGTTGGCGAATGATTCACCCAAGGTCATGGGCTGAGTCAGCAAACACCAGAAATAGAACCCCAAATCCTGGCTCCCTACTTCTTCTTTGGCCCTGAACATCCTTCTCGGGGGAGACTGGAGGTGGGAGGTTTTGTCCAGGGAATGGAGGGTTTTCTCGCCTTGCCTTGGCTGCACACCCCTCTTCCACACCTCTCCAGGGCTCAAGAGAGCTACTGGGTTTGCTGGGTGACTTCAGTGAGTCTCTTCGCCCCTCTGGGCCTCGGTGTTCTCTTCTGAAGAATGGGTACATTGGTGGTAATTACTATTTAGGCTTCTTATGAGACACAAACGGAACAAGAGTCTGACAGGTGGCTAAACTGAGAGAGGGTGGCAGAGACTTGCCAGATGAAGGCCAGCCAGCCAGTCTCATCTTCCACAGTAGATGGATACACAGGGAGGTCAAGGCTTCCTCCCTGTGTGTATTGCCCTAGTGTTTCTCGCTGAGTTTTAGTGTGCGTGTGTGTAAATATTGTAGGACATGGGTTGGGAACTCTCTCCTTGGGTAGGCCCACGTGGGCACTTAACCTGAGAGGAGAGATAGACTGGCCTCCGTTAGTCACCTGGATGAGCAATGATTCATGTGTCTAGGGATAAAGGTGAAGCCTGGAGAATGACTGACAGCTGCTTGTTCCAGGTCACCCAGTGCCAGTGGTGGGGGCCGCTTGCTTTCACTGGGGTGCCCACACTGAAAGGCGAGTCTCGTTGTCAAGAGAGCCGCTTGTATTGGATGGTGGTGGTGCACAACTTTAATCCCAGCACTCGGGAGGCAGAGGCAGGTGAATCTCTGTGAGTCTGAGGCGAGCTGAGAATTGGAGCAAAGTTTCCGCTGGCTCTGGTCACTTGTTGTCAAGGCTGCCTTGCTGTCCTGGGTGCTCTGGTCCCACGACACCTTAGGTCATCTCCCCAAGCAGTCCTGACGTTTTGGCTTTGCCGCTCCTGGTCCTACCCCTGCAGAGGTGGTCCGTTGGTTGGGTTTTCAGGCAGGAAATGAAGAGCAAGCTGGTGGGCCAGAGCCACTGGGCGTGGTCAAGGACACGCCCATTCATGGTGGATCACGTTCCGGGTCTCACATTGTCCTGCTTGTATGAGGGCCTGGGTTTTAGCCCCTGGACCACACAGACTAGGTGTGATGGTGATACCTATAATAATCCAGGGGCTAGGCGGTGGAGACTGGAGGGTTAGGAGTTCAAGGCTAGGCTTGACTACTTGAGACCTACCTCAGTCTCCTGTACCCCAAGAAACAAACAAATGTAAACCAAAACCAAACCAAACAAACAAACAAAAAACCCAACCCAATAGGCTGGAGAGATGGCTCAGTGGTTAAGAGCACTGGCTGTTCTTCCTAAGCTACTGAGTTCAATTCCCAGCAAGCACATGGTGGCTCACAACCATCTGTAATAAGGTCTGGTGCCCTCTTCTGGCCTGCAGGTGTACATGCAGGTGGAACACTGTATCCGTAATAAAGAAGTCTTTTGTTTGTTTTTTTCGAGACAGGGTTTCTCTGTAGCTTTAGAGCCTGTCCTGGAACTAGCTCTTGTAGATCAGGCTGGCCTCGAACTCACAGAGATCCACCTGCCTCTGCCTCCCGAGTGCTGGGATTAAAGGCGCCCGGCCCAAATAAACACATCTTTGAAAAAGCAAAAACAGAAAACCAACCCGAAAGGCTTTCTGCCTAGTGTACTGGCATCCAAACAATGAAAGCCTTGATGCCACTTGCCCTTCCCTGCATCAATATTCTGAAGACAGAGTCAGAGCTGGAGGCCTTGCTCTTCTTGTCTCCCTAGGTGTCACATTGCTTTTTTCTTTTCTTTTCTTTTTTCTCTTTCTTTCTTTTCTTTTTCTTTTCTTTCTTTTTTTTTTTTTTGAGACAGGGTTTCTCTGTAGCTTTGGAGCCTGCCTATCCTGGAACTAGAGGAACTAGATCTTGTAGACCAGGCTGGCCTTGAGCTCACGGAGACCCACCTGCCTCTGCCTCCTGAGTTTTTCCTTTTCTTCCTTCCTCCTCCCTCTCTCCCTCCCTCACTCCTTTCCTTCCTTCCTTTCTGGTTTTTGAGACGGTTTCTCTGTGTAGCTATGGAGCCTGTCCTAGAACTAGCTCTGTAGATCAGGCTGGCCTCGAACTCAGAGATCCTCCTGCCTCTGCCTCCCAAGTGGCCTGTGCCACCACTGCCTAGTTCAAAGAAAAAATAAATAAAGATCTTTAAATACATATATACATACATGACTACAAACCTAGTTCAAGGCCAGCACGGACTACATAAAAAGGGGGGTGGGGCACTGGATAGAGAAGGTTCAGCAGTTGAGAATGGTTTCCTGCTCTTCCAGAGGAAGATTTAACCTGAGCCTCAGTTTCCTTGTCTGTAAAGTGGGGTAATAATCCTTAAGGGATGCTGTGGGAACTGAACCAAGAAAGGGAGCTGTGGGGCAATGAAGCCAGCCAGGAGCAGAGGAACAGTCCTTGAGGGAGGGAGGGACGGGAGCAGAGGGGACCCAGTCAGGAACCAGCCCCATCTACAGAACTGATACCCCATAGTTCAGCACCTGCCTGACACTCCCACATGTACCTCAGAGCCCCTGAGGAGGGAGGGCTGGTTCTCATTCAGCTCCCTAGTCCATGAGGCCAGGCCTGGGAGAAGTAAGTTTCCTGAAGTAGGAACCGCCTCTAGCCAGCTCCAGCCCTCTTAGCTAGGGCGAAGAGACCTGGGAAGGAAGGCCTGCTCTTTTTGTTGCTCCTGAGGCCTGCCCTGCCCCCAGCTGCTGCCTCTGAGTCATTTCCAGAGCTCACCCAGGTGGCAGTGTGACCTTTCCTTCTCCCTGGCAGCTCAGCATGTTGCCCATGCCACGGAGGCACCACCACCTGGCTGGTGGAGCAGCCCCTCTCAATCCCTTCCTCTCCTTGGTAACCACAGTGTCTCCTTCAGTCTCTTCCCATATGGACCTCCTGGTGCTGGCTGCCACCGCCCAGCACACCACCAGGTCTTGGGAAACTATAGTGGGGAAGCCCAGTGGCCCTGGTTCCCACCGAGAAAGCAAGGCTGTCTCCATGACTGTCTCCCTCACCAAGAGGGGACCAAGGGCCTGGGACCAGGGCTTCTCCAGCAGAGTGATCCTGGGGACTTTGGTGCCTGCCTTATCTTTGGCAACAGCTTTATTGAGATGCAGTTTATTTGTTTAAAAGCGGGGTGGAGCTCAGGGAGAGAGCTTGCCTAGGTGGCAACCATGCCCAGCTCCAGACCAAAACATCACAAAGCCCAGTGGATTCACTGCCTGTCAGCACAGTGCTTACCAAATAAACATTTTTAGTCGCCAGCACCCTAAAAGAGATGACCTGCCACCAATCACCCCACTCCCGACCCCGTGACAGCAGATCCAGCCTTTCCTGTGCTATTGGAACGGCTTTTTCTGAGGAGCTCTCAAGGCTCATTTGTGTTGGGACAGGAAGCAGTACTTCACCCCTTCTTAGGGCCCACTTCTGCTCCACGGCTGGTAGATTGCAGGCTGTTAGCTCCCCCTTTCTTTATCTGCCCTTGGATTATTGGTGGTAGAACTTTGTGACTATTCGTGTGCGAGTTCCATTTTTTGTGGTACATGCCTTTAATCCCCGTACTCGGGAGGCAGAGGCAGGCGGATCTCTGTGAGTTTGAGACCAGCCTGGTCTACAAGAGCTAGTTCCAGGACAGGCTCCAAAGCCACAGAGAAACCCTGACTTGAAAAACCAAAAAAAAAAAAAAAAAAAAAAAAAAAGGAAACCAGAAGAGGGCATCAGATCCCCTGGAACTGGAGAAACAGGTTTGAGCCACCCTGTAAGTGCTGAGCATGCAATCTGGGGTCCTCTGCAAGAGCCCTTAAGTGCCTGACTTTTGAGTCTGTTATCTCCATGCCCCTCCCTTCTTCCTTCTTTTCTTTTTGTAAGTTTTGCTTGAGACAGGGATCCTCCTCTGTATCCTTTGTAGCCCAGACCGTCCTTGAACTTGCAGCCTCTAGGAACTCGTGTCTCAGTCTCGGGCGTGCTAGGATTATGTGTGTGAGTCCCTACGCTCACCTGAAGCTTCTGGTTTGGGGTGGGGCAGTTGTTCCTTTGTGTTTGCTTTCCTCTAAAGCACACTCGATAGTTGAGGAGCAGGGAGTACTCAGTATTCCCAAGCAGCCATGAGGACTTGGTTTGATGAGAGCATTGAGAAGAGGGTGATGGGGTCCTTGGAGACTTAGCTCGGTGGTTGAGCCCTTGCCTTGCATGGGTGAGGCCCTAAACTCAATGTCAAGTACTCGGGAGGCAGAGGGGGAAGGTGAAACAACCTGGGCAATATAGTAAAATCTTAGTGGGGCAGAGGTGGCACACACCTTTAATCCCAGCAGTCGGGAGTCAGAGTCTGTGCTCAAGGCCAGCCTGGGCTACAGAGCAATTTCAGGACAGCCAGGGCTACACACTACATACCGAGCCCTTCAACCTCATTTTGAGAGGCAGAAACTGGGTTAATGAAAAATAGACCACATTCCCAAGAGCTTACCATGTGCTCACCGCTCCTGTTTGGGGGCATATTGGATGGCGTTTGGGCCTCGGGGTAACCTCCCTAAAAAATAGGATCCAACACTAGCCATAGCGTGCAGCAGGAAATGCTATCAGACATCAAGAGTATTGACTGGGGGCAGTCAGCCAGTAGAGCCCATATGACTTGTCAAGTGGGCACTGTTGGGAGGTCACCAAATTATAGGTAAGAAATCTGAACCTAGAGCTGTGTGTGAATTTGAGGCCACTAACATTTGTGCCAAATCTTGGCCACCACATGTCCTCCCTCCCGAGCCCTGAGTTGTAGAATTAGGAATTAAACTGCAAATTGTAAGAATTTAGGAATTCTTTTTTATTGCTGTAGACCAGGTGTCCTCGAACTCAGAGATCCACTTGCCTCTGCCTCTGCCCTCCAAAAGCAAGGATTAAAGGTGTGTGCCACAACCGTGACCATCTGAATTTAGGGATTCTATTTTGTTTTGTGACACAGGGTCCCTTATAGACCAGGCTGGGTTCAAGCTTACTTTGGAATCCAGGACAGTCTTGGACTTTCGGGTCCTTCTGCTGCTACCTCTGGTGTGTCAGGATTATTGCACAGACGCAATATCATACCTGTCGTGTGTGTGTGTGTGTGTGTGTGTGTGTGTGTGTGTGTGTGTGTGTGTTTGAAACAGGGTCTCTCTTCATAGCCCTAGCTGTTCTGCAACTAGTTATGTGGAATAGGCTGGCCTAAAACTCTCAGAGAGAGATCCACCTGTCTCTGCCTCCAGAGTGGTGGGATTAAAGGCACGCACCACCATGCCAGGTCCACACCTGGTTTTATGTGGTATTGGCCATGCAAACACTCAACCAACCGAGCTACCTCCCCAACCCCTTGTTTTGTTTTAGTGTTGGACTTAAGGCCAAAGCCTCCCTCGTGCTGAGCTATGTGACTGTTGTCTTCCTGGTGAGGATGCTCCTGCAGGGTGGGGCTTGTGAGTGCCTTCGGGAGTGGCTGACCTCAACAGCCCTCTCAGCTTGTGTCCAGTATCCAGAGCTGTTCCCTGGCTGCATCTACCTGTGTTTCTCTCTTCTCTTGTAGACGGAGTCCATAGCTGGTGAGGCCACTGAGCAGGGCAAGGCCGGGCCCTGCCTGAAAGGACACCAGAGTCCTTCACCGGCCCCCGTGCCTCAGAGCCCACCGGGCTCTCCTGCTGGCCCCACCATGACATCAGAGCCTACATCACCTCCAGTGGTGCCACCTCTCCACTCCCCCAAGTCCCCTGTCTGGCCCACTTTCCCCTTCCACAGGGAGGGCAGTAGGATCTGGGAACGTGGTGGTGGTATCGCTCCTCGGGACCTGCCCAGCCCTCTGCCTACCAAACGGACCAGGACATACTCAGCGTGAGTACATTGCCCTCCCCCAGGTCCCACAAACTTTCTCTAGGCCAGGGCCAAGCCTGCCTGTCCTCCCAGGAAGCTGTGCAACCTTCCAGTGACCTCTGTGTCACCTCCCTCATTCCTTCATCCCAGTTATGGTGACTGGAGTGTAGGGGTGAATGAGCCATGTCCGCAATTCGGAGAGGTTCTGAAGACTGGGTAAGGACTTAGCCTGGGGTGCAGTGAATTAGGACCCCTAGATGAGTCCGAAGATGTGTCAGATGAAGAAGGAAGGGACTTGAGTAACATAGCTTAGGGATACATAGTGAGACCGGCTCAAAAATAAAATAAAACAAAAGGGCTTGAGTGTTATAGGTGGAACTTTAGAGTGAATCTTTAGGGGAGGGTCGTGGACTGCCAGGGACTAGCCTTGGGCCTCTGGGGGGTGCTGGGTGAGGCCAGATGGGGAGGGTCTGTGGGAACCAAGGAGTTTTCCACTTATTGGTGGTGGTGGTGGTGGTATGTGTGTGCGCGCGCGTACCACAGCCTGTGTATGTGTGTGTTTACCTACCACGGCCTGTTTACATGTATTTTTGATTATGATTGTATGCACGTGTGTGTGTGTAGGTGTGTGTGTGTGGAGGCCGGAGGACAACTTCTCAGGAGTGGGTTCTCTCCTTCCACCATGTGGGTTCTGGGGCTCAAACTCAGGCGGTCAATCTTAACAAGGGCATTGTTACCCACTGAGCCATCTCCTTGTCTGTTTTCTGTTTTGGTTTTTTGAGCTAGGGCTTTGGTTGGTTTTCTTACTCCAGATTTCTGAGTGCACTTGTGTGCCTGGCTGCGAGGCGTTTATTATCATTACTACTCTGGATAGCAAGCGTGCTTTGTCCTGTGTCTGACCCAGGGACAGAGCAGATGCTCAGTCTCTAGCACATGAAAATTAGTGGCCAGCAGTGGCTCAGCTGCCATGAGAGATGGCAAGGTGCCTCTTAGCTTTAGTTCTTCTTTTTTTCTTTTTTTAGTTAATTTAATTATTGGTTCTGAGATGGAGCCTGAGCCTTACATGTGGCAGGCAAACCACCTACTACTTAGCTCCACTCCGAAATCTCCCAAGCGGAAGCCATTAAAGTCTAAACTCAGGATGGAAGGTGCTATCCAGAGGGGCACTGATAAGGAGCCAGGAGGTGCCCTTGTACAAAACCATTGCCCCACTCTGGACCCCACTCTTTGTTACCTGCTGAATGGCAGTATTGTTGGGGGTCCAAGAACAGGCTCTCCAGGTCAAACTCCAATCCCTTACCCTCTCCCCAGGACAGCTCGAGCCTCTGCCGGCCCCGTGTTCAAGGGCGTCTGTAAACAGTTCTCCCGCTCACAAGGCCATGGCTTCATCACCCCTGAGAATGGCTCCGAGGATATCTTCGTGCATGTTTCTGAGTGAGTCCCCTCTATTTCTGTTTCTGATTGGGCCTCGTCTAAGTGTCCAGTTTCACCTGACCCTCCCCTAGCTGCTGAGGTGGGGGTTCCTGCTGGCTATCCCTGCTCTGAGGAGTCCTGGGATGGGGTGGGCTGGGGCCATTTAGGGATCAGTAGGCAGTTCCCAGAACCATGGTAATCACTGCTGAGACCCTGGGGTCCTATGCTAAGATCACGGGAGTCCTGAGAGGAGACCTGCTTCTCCGTCCCCAGAGAGGGAGGGACTTTCCAGGTTGCCCTTTCACAGCCCAGAACACTTGGGCTCTGAGAAGTTGGCAGAGGGTCCCTGGTCTAGCAAGGCTAGGGGCAAGGCCAGGGGCCATAGTGCTGTCTGCGGACGGGTTTGTTCTTGTGTTGATCCTTCCCCTTCTGTCCACCAGCATCGAGGGGGAGTATGTCCCCGTGGAAGGCGATGAGGTGACCTACAAGATGTGTCCCATCCCACCCAAGAACCAGAAGTTTCAGGCCGTAGAGGTGGTGCTCACCCAGTTGGCCCCCCACACTCCCCACGAGACATGGTCTGGCCAGGTTGTGGGATCCTAGGCAGGTGGGGGGGCATGCCCACGAGGAGGCAGGCAGCAGCCCGTTCTGTACTCCCACTGTGCTGCTGACCAGCCCTTGGGTGTGCTCGTTTGTCCGTCTGTCTGTGCTTTGTGGCCGTGAATGTGTGCTTCTGCCCACCTGTGACCCATGACTTGTGTGATCTGGCCTAGGGTTGGATGGAGTGCAGCCTCCAGCCCTGCCTTGGCCCGTCTCTCCTTCCTCCAACCCTGCCACGGAAACACACGACCTTCTTGCCCTCTTACCTATATACCGTGGGCCTGCGTTGTGTTCTTGAGAACCTAGGGAGACCCCTCTCCCATGAGCCTGTTCCTCACTGCTATCCTCAGACCCACTCAGTCTGGTTCCTAGCCTTGTCTGCTTGTGTTCCTGTCTCCTATGCTGGACCTGGGTGTCTGCTCTGGCCTGGATGCTTCCTCTCAGAAGCCAGGCCTCTGAGTACTTTGTAGGGGCCTCCCACTTTAGGGAGGAAGCAGACAAAACATGGTTCATGGCCAGCCCGTGCCATAACTTAGCTCATCTTCCTGACGCCATCCTTACGGTGCCCTGGAGGGAACATGGCATTGCCAGTCCTCTCTCCTCAGCCGGCAGAGGCTACTTTGAACCCCACAAAGCTAGGTCCCTTCCCGAGCTGGGAGAGCCAAGCTTATTCTGTCCCCAAGGTGAGGAGGGGACATAGTTTCCTCCAGTTTGGACAGAACCATCTCTTCTGCGTGATGCACAAGCTCTGTGGATGCCCTGCCCAGTGCTGGCCATGACAGCGGCTGAGGATGTAGCGATGGACTGACACACCACCTCAGGCAAGGCCAGATCCAGGCACCCAAAGGAATGGTCCTCAGTCAGGGACCACTGGCCTTGCCCACCCCCACCCCTCAAATTAGACCCTCTTCCCAAAGTTATACAATGGTTCCTATAGATCCCTGACAGGTCGGTAGCTGAAATGGCACTTATCTCGTCCATCCCTCAAGTGTGACCGTCCCTCTTATCTGGAGTCCGTCTGGGCTAAGATGCATCCCTTCTAGAGAGCCCCTCACCTAACAGGATAAGTGGGACCACAGGCTCAGGAAGGACCTGCCTCAACAGTGACCCTTATGAGACCTAGTCTGCAAGTAAAGCGTGGGCCCAGGTGCCCAGATGAAGGGGTCAGTGATTATCTAGGTGGCCTTTTAGGTGACCACAGGGTAGTCATTTGGGGTGTTTGTACCCCACCTTGTCCTAGAATAGAACCCTTTGCACAGAGGCTGGCAGTCTAGGACTGTTAAGTGTTGGCTCATCCCTCTTATTGGAAAAGACCTACCTATCTGACATCCCACTGTGAACTAGGCTTTTCCAGCAAGGTCTGTCCCTGAAGCACTGTCCTCTGTAACCATTAGGACCTGAGTTCAAATCCCCAACATGCCTGTCACCCACCACTGCGTGACAGAGACAGGCAGATCCTTGACAGGGAACATGTTGGTCCTGGTGGACCCCAGGGCCACCCAGGCCTCCCTCCTCCGAGCGTGCCCTCTTCGGGCATCAGTTCGAGGCTGCCTGAGTGGTGGGGGGCATCAGGCCTCCTCTCTCCTCTCGGGTCCTGCGATGCTGAGTTCAGAAACCTCCCCACCCAGACCCCAGCCACGGACTACCCATCCCCCCTAACACTGGCAATAAACTCAACTGTGACCCAGCCTGCTCCTGAGCTGCCTGTCTGTGAGGGTCCTTGGGGAAGGGGCTGAGGAAGTACAAAGCATGTTGGCCACGTCTGGGGCTTCAGTGGATCAAAGACATTCTGGGACAAGCTCCTGTCCCTGTATTTTCTCATCGGCAGAGTGTGGCCCTACGCGCAGGTGACAGGAACCATCACATCTTCAGACACACCTTGTCTTAGGAACTTTAATATCGCAACAGTCTTTTTAGTAGCGCCCCTTTCCCTGCCTCTCTGCCCCTTGTCAGTCTGTGGCTAGCAGGCTCCACAGAACTCGCATGCCTCCCTTCGGAGTGAATCCTAGTCTGTCCCGAAGACCAGCAGCATCAGAAGCCAGGGCCATCAGTGGAGTGCAGGAATAAGCCTTATCAGGAGGCACCTGGCTGGAGACAGTTGCCACACAGATCTTGGTTCTATGTGGGTGGACCTTGTGCCCATGTGATGCTGCATGCCGGACCAGAGTGGGAACCTTGGCACCCGATGGTTCTCTCTTCAGGCCCGGACAGAGTTCTTTGAAGGTCCCAGTGCTCAGCGGTGGTCACGGTCAGGCCTCGTGGGCTGTCTCTGGGAAGAAAAGTTCTCGGCATCGTTGGACAGTATCCTGAGGGGAGATCACGCTATGGCCGACAGTCCGGGGGTCTGCATAGATCTCAAAGTCATTGCCACCCTGCATTCAGAAGGAGGACATGGAAGATGTGATCTTAGGTGATGCCCACAGGGTAGGAGGAGCCCAGGACTGAGGTCCAAGAGACACCTTTCCCATCCAGGCTCCTGCTGACCTGCCTCTCCTTGGAACTGCCAGGAATCCCACCATCCTGGCTTCTCAGATCTACCCCAACCTGCTGTGTACCATGGACCAAGTGTCCAGCCCTCTTTGGCCCCTGGTCTTCTGAACTGCAGAATGGGATTATCTCCTGGGAGGCCCCGAGAGGACTCTGTTCTATCGCCCGTGTCCCTAGCCTTGACCTCAGGTGCCTTGGGTTGAGGGGACCTGGGCAGGGCCACACTCACAGGACTGGTCTCATTCCCAAAGAAGTGGATGATGTCGAAGCTGTCCTCATCCAGGCTGTCGAGGCAGTAGCGCTTATCCCAGCCCTCGGGGAAGACGTCGAAGCTTATCATGCCTCCTGTGGATGATGTGGGGGTCATGACAAAAGCCTGAGAGGGACAGGCAAGGCTGGCAGCTTGTCAGGGAAGCTCGCGAGGCTAAGTTGGGCAAAACATGCTTTGTTTTTGAGACAGAATTTTGTACCCAGTTTGGCATTGTACTATGCAGCCAAGAAAGGCCTTGAATCCCCATCTTCCTGCTTCTACTTAAGTGCCGGGATTAGAGACACGTGGCAACGCGCCTGACTCTAAGGCGCTTTGTTCATTCAACAACCCTGAGAGCCACCAAGGAGACTTGGGATCTGTAGGGTCTCATCCAGGCCGGCAGCAAGCAGGAGCAAAGGTGGGCTCACTCAGTCAGCATGGCCAGGGAGAGCCAAGGCGACACTAAGCTGGGACACAAACCACAGTGGGAGTACCCAGGGGGCTCCGGGCAGCAGACACAATGGTAGGTTCTAAGTGACCATGGCATCTGCTCTCCCCTCTGGCTACTGGGGAACAAGCCGAGATGGCGGACGACCCAGGAGTCTCGGGGAGCAGCTAGTGGCAGGAGTTGAGTTGCCAGCTTCGGAAAGATCTGTGGAGCCCTCGACTACTAGCCAGTTGGACTGGGCACGGGAAGGGTGAGCACCAACGTCAGGCGGTCATTGGACAAGGCGGGCAAAACTGGCACAGGTAAATAGCGTCCCCTGCTGGGCCCGAGCCCACCGCAGGAAAGGCATACCTCGGGAGAACCTCAGCCCCTTGCCAGCAAACTCCGTCTTCAGGGCTTCCACGAACTTCTCTCGGATCTTCTCCTTCTGTATAGGGAAGGGTATGAATTGGCTCAGAGGGCCTTCTGTAAGCCACGCCTGTAACCCCCACCAGAGTGTGGCCCCCAATACAAATGGGGCAACAAACCCCCTCGCCTTGGTGTCAGTGCTGGGGCCTAGCCCCAGAAATGGGGGTATGGAGGCACGAGAAGAAAGGCGGAGGGTATGGGAGCAGAGTCAGGTCGGATCCACCCTGAGATCTATAGGCTAACTGGGTTCTAGGCCTGCTGGCTATGCTGCTTAGCTGTGTGGCCCTAGGCAAGTTACCTGACCTCTCTGGGCCCATTCCCAGAACTAAACGATAGAGAAATTAGTGGCTACTGTCTGCTTCTCAAGGAAAATCAGGACTGAGAGATGTGAGCCCCCTCTTGGCCTTGATTTTGCCTTCCTAGCAGGTGGTACGCCCCAGAGATAGGACTGTGGGTGCTCGCACTCTGAGGAAATGTAGCTCAGAGCTCAGGGCTGGGGGCTGCACTTCCCTCCTAGCCGATCGGCTAATGATTGGATGGCGTCATGTGCTAAGCCCAGCCCTAACATGTCCAGTGCCATGACCCTAAGCTGCTCAAGGCAGGGTCCTTATCTAAGCACAGCGTCCTGCCACCCCTCCCTGGAGTCTACAGGAGATTTAGGAAAGCACGTGCCATCAGGACTGCGTACAAGCACACAGCTCTCAGAAACAGCCACACGTCCCAGTCCCAGCAGAGCTGAGAAAGAACAGCGATGAGGGAAGGGGTTGGGGGTGCCAGCCCTCCCCCAGCCTTCCCTGCTGCTCCAGGCCAGGCCCATCAGCTGTCCTCCATCTCCATCCCATCAGTAAAGCTGCCCTCCCAACCTGGGCAAACAGGAGGCAGAGCTGGGACTGGAAACCTAGAGAACATGGGAAGGGGCCGCCTGGCTAGGAGGTTGTCAGTGATCAACCTTCCCTGTCCCTTAGCCCTGTGTCCCTGCCTACCGGAGGCCTCTGTGCATTGTGGGAGTTGTACTTTAGACCCACCCACTCTCAGGGAAACACAGGGGACCAGTGAGCCACATCAAAGACATACTCAGCAACCAACTCCCTAAGTGACCCGCGATGACAGTCACTACTCTGAGCCTTGGTTTCCACATCAATACAATGGGAATACACCTGTTTATTCATTCAAAAGCATCTGTGGCAGGCAGGCACAGTGGGACACACGTATAATATCAGCCAACAGGAAGCCACCTGTTGGATGCCAGCACCGTGACTGAGGCCAGTCTGGGCCCACACTAAGAAGACACTGCTTCAAAAAGAAAATGTTTGGTGCGGGGCAGTGGTGACGCACGCCTTTAATCCCAGCACTCGGGAGGCAGAGGCAGGCGGATCTCTGTGAGTTCGAGACCAGCCTGGTCTACAAGAGCTAGTTCCAGGATGGGCCGCAAAGCTACAGAGTAACCCTGTCTCGAAAAACCAAAAATAGGAAAAAAGGAAAAGAAAAGAGAATGTTTCTTGGGGCGGGGTTGTTGTGGGTCAGTGTCAGCATGTACGAGGCCCTGCGATCCATCCCCAGGACCACTGACCTCTGCACAGGACATGGAAGGGGTGTGGGGCTGAATGTGATTGGGGCAGTAAGGGTGGAGAAGAGGAGAGCCTGGTCTGGGTGGTGCGCTCCCGGCAGCAGGCCCAGTGTGAAGGAGGAAACTGCTGTCTCTGGAATCAGCAGAAGCCACAGCTGCAATGCGAGCAAAGGAAGAGCGGCTGGCTGAGCCAGGGTGAGAACGTGAGAGCAGGGGCGGATGAACTCACACCACCCCTGACGTGTCTGCAGAGATGGTCCCCCGAAAGAGGGAAGAACAGGGAGGCGAACAACACACCCAGTGATGTTTAGGGAGGTGGTGGGTGTATAAGCTGAACAAGGGGGCGTGTACTTGTAACCCCAGCATTTGAGAAACTAAGGGAGATCACAAGTTCAAAGCCAACCTGGGTGAATACCAACAAAAAGAAACAAAATCTGGCCTTTGAGAGGATGTGGTGTGTTCTGGATGAGAGAACACGGCAGCTGCAGACAGAAGGGGGGAAGGCTGAGCCGGAGGAGGGCAGAGAGATGCCTCGGGGCTCTGAGGGGGCATGAGACGCTGCCCAGCCAGCCCTGGGGAGCCACAGAAGGCTTGTTACTGGGGAGATACAGTCAGATGTGTTCTAAAGGTTCTCAAAGGCGGGCTGGAAGCAGAGGGGACAGAGGACAAGGGAAAGGACTCAGGTAACAGGACAAGCAGGTGGGAGCCTAGAGCTGGTTCTGGTGTGGGTAGGAATGTGGCAGCGGCACTGAGGTGATAACATAGGTCACTTAGTGGCCGCAGGTCACCAGGAAAGGAGACCAGCAATGACAAAAAGAGGCTGGTGTGCCACAGAAATGACACACAGGTGCCCTAGTGTGAACCCAAAACTCCTCCTCAAAACCCATTTTAACGATGAGAAAGCAAAGCTCAGAGTGCTGAGTGACAGGGCCTATGGGCCTACGGCTGCCCAGCAAACAGCACCTTGTCCAGTTCAGAGAATTCGATCCTCTCCTCCAGAGTGCAGCTGCGGCCGATGGGCGAGATGTTCAGCATGCCGTTCCGGAACTCAATGAAGGTTCCACTGGGGCGATGAAGAAAAGGGGGTGAGAAAGCCAGAAGCCATGGGAAAGGAGGGGAGAACAGCTCTGAATTCAAATCCTGTCCCCACTAGAACCACAGCCTCCCTGGACTTCACAGGGTAAAAGAATCAACCCATGCATAAGTTAGGGTCCTGGACCTGTGGGTATGTAGCTCATTGGGAGAACACTTGCCTAGCATGCGCAAGGTCCCCAGGTTCTAACCCTAGCTGCAGAAAAAAATATCAAGGGGTCCATGTGAGGGACTCCCTCTCTCTTCCCCCAA
Organism: Microtus pennsylvanicus; assembly: GCF_037038515.1. NCBI lineage: Eukaryota > Metazoa > Chordata > Mammalia > Rodentia > Cricetidae > Microtus > Microtus pennsylvanicus. The sequence goes on from NC_134580.1 coordinate 10,879,083, forward strand.
GCCCAGCTCAGTGGGGCCTCACCGCTTCTTGGGTAGTCTGAGCAGAGCCATGTAGCTGAGACAGAAGTTGATCAAGTCCTGCAGGAGCTCCTCCCCCAGGTGGTTCTGGATCGTCTGTAGAAGGAACGCAAGGCTCGCACTGTGGCACACACAGGACAGAGGGAACCAGCTTGGAAAAGTGGGGTGCCCCAGCTAAGGCCTGGGGACACTGACCTGCTTGGAGAGGAGCCGTCCATGTTTGTACTGCACGGTCCCGTTCTCGGCAAACACATAATCAAACTTCTCAATGACTTGGGACCCATGGATAAGCCGGAGAGAAAGAAAGCATTAGACAAGGACCCACTGTGCTTGGGGACAAAGCAAGCCCTAGGGACAAAGCCCGTGCTGTTTGGCTTGGCGGTCTGCACCCACTTTTCCATCCTAAACCGGCTTTTCCAGCGCTTCCTCAACCTCTGCTTTCTTCTACACCAGCCAGCCACTCCTCTAGCCATTGCTCTGGTAGGACTTTCTGCTGGGGCAGCCCCTGGCTCCGCATCCTTCAAATCCAGCTCCCTCTTCTGGAAGGCTTCCCAGGAATGACCAAGAGAGGACGCCATTTCCACTCTGCCCTCCCATAGCCCTCAGCCCTCCCCAGTGAAGACTCTATTCTCCTTTCTCAGTCTCTCTGCAGAGAAGTTTGCAGCTCTGAGGGCTACAAGAAGCAGTTGGGAGTCAGGAGGCCCAGAAAGCGTGGCTGGGATGCCCTGCGGCATCTGGGTGGTAGATGACCACGTGGGAAGGAGGCATGGAAAGATGACACATAGAGAGTCTGGACTTGCCAGAGAATAAATGAGGAGATAAGGAAAAGGAATAAAGGGGAAAAGATCTTTTTTATTCCAAAAAGATAAGGAAGCTTCTGGCTTGAGGGGGCTCTTCCTGACAATAAGATGAAACTAAGTATTTCCAAGTTACTTCAGTTTCCCTATTAAAAATAAGATAATCAGGGGCTGGAGAGATGGCTCAGTGGTTAAGAGCATTGTCTGCTCTCCCAAAGGTCCTGAGTTCAATTCCCAGCAACCACATGGTGGCTCACAACCAACTGTAATGAGGTCTGGTGCCCTCTTCTGGCCTGCAGACATACACACAGACAGAATATTGTATACATAATAAATAAAGAAATATTTAAAAAAAAATCAGATAAGATAATCAGCTGGACTTGGTGGCACTCGCCTTTGATCCCAGTACTCCGCCTTTGATCCCAGTACTCCGGGCAGAGGCAGGCGGAGCTCCAGGCCAGCCAAGGCCTCACAGAGAAAACAAAAAAGATTAAGAATAAACAAACAAACAAACAAACAGAAACCCAGAGTAGGCACAGAACACGCACGGCCTAAGGGCAGGAGGCTGCCAGCTCTGCTTCTAGCCTTTGTTCCAGAAGTTAGCACAGTGAGGACTACCAGGTACTCACTAAATGTCTGTTCACTGGGGCACCTGGGGCTTCTCCTTCTGCCCCACAGAAGCAGGAGAGGTGCCCACATATGTCCCACTCCTACCTGCCCTACCCCAACGCCCGCTGGAAGAGGCCGCCGTGCCTACCTTCATCCCCATCGCCCAGCTGCTCAGCGATCTTGGAGTAGTCAGAGCCTCCCACCACACCAATCTGCACCCTGCTGCGAAGCTTCTGCAGGAAGGCTGATACCTCAGGGTCAATTTTCTGTGGGGGACGGGAAGGACAAAAAGACTCCAGTTATCAAAAAATCTGAGCCCTCAAGCTGGGCAGAGGTGGTAAGCCCAGCGCTCAGGAGGCAGAGGAAGGAGAATCTCCGAGTTTGAGGCTAGCCTGGTCTACATAGAGAGTTCCAAGAGAGGTTCCAAAGCTACACAGAGAAACCCTGTCTCAAAATGACAACAATAAAAATGTCTGGGACCTCTACTTGGCTCTTAGTGCTCAGAGTCAGGGAACCCGCCCTCCACCTGAATCTGAGCACCCCTAATTAAAAAGCCAGAATTGTAAAGTGCAAAACGGCTTGAGCACTAACAGGATGCCCAAAGTGGCGAATTCCACAGGTGACACCTCAAGTCAGGTGTCACAACCAAGACAGAAATACACTAAAAACAGTGCACAGATAGGGCGGGGGTGTATTCTCATGCCAGAGTGCTCGTTTGAAATGCCTGTGGTCTTGGGTTTGAAAAGTAAGGTTTGGAAACAAAAGCACAGCTGGGCGGTAGTGGTGCACGCCTTTAATCCCAGCACTCAGGAGGCAGAGGCAGGTGGATTTCAGTGAGTTCCAGAACAGGTTCCAAGGCTGCAAGGAGAAACCTTGCCTTGAAAAACAAAACAAAACAAAAACGAAAACAAAAGCCACAGGTAAGGTCCAAGGAGTGGGTTTGGTGAGTGGAGGAGCCTATCTTGAGGTCTAACAACCTGAGTTCAGTCCCAGGGAGGCCCGTGACAAGAGAGAGGTCCTCTGACCTTCACAATCTCAATGAGGTGCACGCGTGTCCTGTCACACACGTGCTTATAAAATGTAAACAAACAAAATAAACTGTCTTTTAGAGCAGAACACGGTAAATCTGGACGCGTTGGCGCATGCTTATAATTCCAACACGGAAGAGCAGCTCAAAGGCACTGCGAGCTCTGTCTTTGAGAGTGAAACTGTCTAAAAGAATAACTTTCTGAGAGCATCAGGAGTTGTTGTTAGGCTAATCTATCAGTTATACATAAAATACAAATGAATTTTGTGTTTACATGTGGGTCCCATTGCCGTCATAAGTCTATGCTCAGAATCTGAAAAATATCTAAAACCTCAAACATTTCTGGTTGCAAACGTTCCAAATCAAAGACTCTTCACCTGCACAAGGCAGAGACCTCAGAAGCTCCACCTGCTAAGCGCGGCTCCGGTGACTGAACAAAGTGCTTTGCCTTTCTTTGCCCGGTTTCCCCTTTTATAACCGTCTCCACGGCAGGAGCCACTTAAAGGAGATCACAGCTACCCTGGGATGAGAGAAGTGTTCAAAGTGTATACAGATTCTCCACCGAGGAAGCCTGAACAGGTGAGTCAGAACTCAAACTTCCACATACTCAGATATACAAGATCAGAGCTAGAGAGCATGTTAGGAGGGGAACAGGAGCTCCCGAGTGCTATCCACGAAAGTATACGTTGGTGCAATTGTTTTGCAATTTGGCAAGAGCCAGTGAAACTTAAAAATGCCCAGACCCCAAACAGCATTTCAATTTCTCTTGCCTAAGGCACGTACAGCAGTTCCTTGGGGTATGGTATAGAACAGTGAAAACGGCAAGCAACTCCCAAGCTTATCGGCCAGACAATGACACAGGCTTCCTCAGAACTAGTACCAGGCAAGGGTACAGATAAGGCCAGATCTCTGCTTTCAACAAAGCTAGGTCCTAAAACGTGCAGTTAACTGTCTGAGGCTAGTTGTAGGAAGCCACAGGCAGGATAATGCCGAGTCAGTAACAGCCGTGCAATACAATTTATATTTCCTTTGGGCAGAGAGATCCAGATAAAAACACCAAAGTCATACTACATAGACAATAGTAAACCTTGGGGAGAGGGCTGGCCCTGGGACACTGGTAAGGTCGAAGTGGTCTTTAGCCTTTAATGGTTGCATTCTCTGCAAAAAGAATGCGCTTGTGAATACATGTATAATTAAAAGTTAATGGCCTAGCAGTAAACAAATTGGCAGGCAGTTACTGTCCAGGCCTTGCCAAGTCAGTGCAGCACAGGGTCGGGAGAGGCATGCCTAGGCGGGATCGCTCTCTTTCCCATCCTGGCATCTTAAATTCTCATCCACCCCTGCTGGAAAGAGAGGTGGCTGATCCCTTCTAGGGAAGGGCTATCGGGAGGCTAAGACTTGGGTTCCCACCAGCTTCTGCTTTGGAAGAATTCTCAGATCATCCCCGTTGTCCCCGCAAGGGAAAGTGGACCACTGGAAGGATGGGCAGGAACGACCATGGATGAGACAGAGGGAGGAGCAAAGATCGGAACCATAAAGTGCAATAGAAAGAAAACATACTCCCACTTATACTGACTCAGTGACCCTCTTGCAACCAGACTAGCCCTGGGGCCTCTCACGACACACGGGCGGAGCCAAAACGACAACACCAACAAAAAAAAACAAAACTCGTCAGAAAAGCAGCTCTCTCCCTCCGACCTGAGGTGGAAGGTAAAACCCCTAAGAGGCTTAAGAAACTAAACCCAGGCTTAGGCCTGGGGACACCAGGGTGGAATGGCTTGAAGACCTTTCTTGCCCTCACTAGAGGGCGACTGAGGGCTTGGGAGCGCGCCGAGCTCTGCCTGAACACCGCGTTCTCTAGCTTGAGGACTGGCTAGTTGTGCATCCTAGGGCTGAAATAAGGGTGGGAGCATCCCAGAGCCCCAGGCTGCGTCTGTGGAAGCCATGAGACCGGGACACCTGGCCTCCCACCCGTGGACGCTCCTCCCAGGACTGGATCCAGACTCTGCGCGCTCAGGAAAAAACCTGGGCGCCCACCCGCGGAGCGCTGCGGCCTGGAAGGCCCTGGGTCCCATCTCCCTGGGGACAGGGACCGATACCATTGCGCTCCACATTCCCCACCGGGTGGCGTGGGTGTCCGCGATCACATGGCTGCGCGCCCCACGCTGGATCACGGATGTCCGCGTGACACTCGGCAGGAGCTGCCAAACGTCGGAGCCCTTACCTGGCGAGCGGGCGTGAGGGTCCCGTCCACGTCAAATAGGCAGAGGATGCGCTCTTTCCTGCGGGCGCCCTCGACGGCGACAGCCATGGCTGCAGCACCGCGCGCCAAGCGCTGTCGCCGCAGCAGCAGCAGCAGCCGGGGTCGGGCGCGACAGAGGTCGGGCGGGGCCGGGGCGGGGCCAGTGTGCGGCACGGGGCGGAGCAGCGGCCATCGGTCCTCCCTCGAGGGAGCGGGGCCCGAGCCGCTGAAAGCGGACGCTACTGGCACCTAGGATGGAGGGGCGTGGTAATGGGCGGGATCAGAGCTCTGGACCGACAGAGACAGGAACAGGCGGGGAAAGGGGTGGAACCGGAAAGCAGTGTCGGGCCAGGATTGGACTTTAGTTGGTTGCGAGTGATTGCAGGGCACGCCCTACGGGGGTGGAGGTGGGGCGAGGGCGGGGCTCAGAGCCCGGCTGCTCGTGGTTCCTAAGGTTTGTAGGGCGAAGGGGGAAGAAATCTCCGGAAAAACCTGGTGCCCTGGCTTACCTGTAATCTAGCACTTGGGAGGCTGCTTGCGCCGCCATTGCCCAGCTATTATTCTTAGTTATATTTTTTGTTTATTTGTGTGTGGGAAAATGCATGAAACAGCACATGTGTGAAGGTCAGAGGGCAATTCGCAAGAGCCGCTTCTCTTCCTCCACCATTGTAGATCCCGTAAATCTCCGGGCATTAGGTTTGCACAGGTGCCTTTACCCATTGAGCCACACTAAATGCGTTTGATGTAGGTTTGAGCATGAGGGTTAAGAAAAACAGCAGCCATTTGTTAGAAGGCCCAGGACTCATCTCTCTGTTTTCCTCATGACTGCCCAGCCTAACCACAGGCCTCTGGCCATGAGGAGAACACGGCCTACATAGCTCCATGTGGAAGACTGTTGGGGGACAGGTTGACCCACCAAGAAACAAAGGGTAAATAAAGGAAAAAGACCACCATGTGACAAGAACCTGACCCAATCTATGGGCTTCAGGGACTGACAGTTTTGACAGTTTTTCAGCATTCTCAGGTCAGATCCAAAAAGTGCCCAGGTTCTCAGTCTGGCCTTCCTGATTATTTTGTTAACTTCAAACTTGTCCACAAGACTCCATGGGCTAAGCCAGGTGGTGGCGGCGCACGCCTTTAATCCCAGCACTCAGGAGGCAGAGGCAGGAAGATCTCTGTGAGTTTGAGGCCAGCCTGGTCTACAAGAGCTAGTTCCAGGACAGGCTCCAAAACTACAGAAAACTCTGTCTTGAAAAAGAAAGCAAAACAAACAAACAAACAAACAAAAAACCCAAGTGTCCAGGCTGGGGTATGAGTCTTTCCTGATCGCAGGTGTCTTGAGTAAAGGCCATGAAGCCATGAAGTTCCCCAAAGAAGCCAGAGAAGCAGTGAGGCCATCATGGGACTTCTGGCTGGAGATGGTGTTATGGTTTTGGTCCCTTTAAGAGACAAGCCACACCCATTCCCCTCCCCATCCGCTGAGGCAGGCTGATCTTCAGCTTCCCGCCTGAGCTCGTTCTCTTTTCCATCTTCCTCTCGGAGAGGCAGCTTCGCTTCTGCCTCTCTCCCCACTTCTCTGCTTCCCCCCTTCTCTGTCTCTTTCTCCTCTTCTCTCTCTCTCTCTCTCTCTCTCTCTCTCTCTCTCCCTCCCTCCCTCTCTCTCTCTCTCTCTCCCTCTCTCTCTTTACCCCCCTTCACCCTTCCTCCTCCATAACACCCTGAATAAACATTCAACCTCACCCTGCATGTCATGTCTATCTATGTTTCTGTCTTCTGCCCGCCCACCATGTGTCTCCCTGCCTGGAACCAGCCATTGCTCAGGGACCAGCAGCCAGCTCTGCCTGGGGCCCACTGCCTGCTGCCACATGGTCTGCCACCACTGCTCTGAGACCAGCAGCCATTTCTGCCTGGGACTGGTTGCTCCCAGGGCCCGCTGCCTGCCACCACATGGCCCGCTACCACCATTTGGGACCTACAGCATTTCTGCTGCCTACTGCCGCGGGGATCTTGCAGCATTTTTTTAAAAAAGAATAACAGATTCTTATTCTTAAAAAATAATATCCCTGGGGTCCCCCTGCCCCGCAGCAAACTCCGGCGGGTCCCAGCAATGCCGGGCGCAGGTGCACCCGAGCAAGCGGCTACAGTCGGCGGAGGTGGCGGCGGGTCAGACATATAAACACAGGAAATAGCCATATAAGAATTTATTAACAAGGAGAAAAAGAAATAAAGGGAAAGAGAGAGAGAGGAGGAGAGAGGCAAAGCCCATGTGAGAGGAAAAGCAGGAAGAGAGCTATGGCAGGGCGGAGGTCAGGAGTTAAAAGGAGTGGGCGTGGCTAGGGCAGGGACCAAAAGAACAACACAGATGGTCTGTGGTCTGTGGCCATATTCATAGTCGGTTTCATAATGCTGGTGGATCTGATGCACCGGCATCCGCACTGGTCTGCCTGCTACCCGCCAGGCCCTGTGCCATTGCCTGTGTGGTGCAGCCTGCTGCAAGCGGACCTCAAGAATATGCCACACAGATTGTACGAGGTGAAGGGATATGATGGTGGAGGGCAGCCGAGGCATGGTGCGCCTAGCTGCCCACGGTGCTGTAGCCACAGACATTCAAGAGGAACCGTTAAGGTTGCTGTGCTTCCTGAGGGAGGGCCCTGTAGGCCTGAGGACACTCAGCCTTCCAAGGGCAGAAACATGGCAACACAATGGCAGGAAGCTGGTGCAGGATTAATTGGATAGAGCAGAAGTCATGGAGGCCCCAAGTCCCTTCTGATCCCCTCAGTGAATGAAGCGTCAAGGCTGTGGGAGAGGGATGAGGATATAGAGCAGCATGGTAGTCAAGAAACCAAGAGGAGAGAGGTGCTGTGGTTGATGTGTGGTCTCAAGATCACTGCTGACCTCAGGAACCAGAGATTCCTCATGTATGTTGGGATGCTGAGGGACCCCGTGGCAGTTCCCTGGCTCTAGAAAAGACTACAGCTGGGTGTGATCTCTAATCTATTATGAATCCTTTGCTGAACATAGAAAACGAGACACCCAAGTCACAAAACGCCAGATCTCAGACTGGGATGGAGCTCAGTGGTAGAGCATTTGCCCAACATATGTGAGGTCCTGAGGTCAGTAACAAGACACAAATGCATGTACTCATGCAGGCATGCACAATATATTAAGACTGGTATGGTGAGCCTGGGTCTGGTATCGGCTGGGGGCTTCCACTTTATGATTGCTCTGTCCCTCCTCCTCCTCTTTAGCTTCAGTATTGCTTCGGTGATGTGTTCAGCCTACAGGTGGCCTGGAAGCCCACGGTGACATGTTCAGCCTGCAGGTGGCCTGGAAGCCCACGGTCGTGATCAATGGACTGAAGGCATGAGATGCTGGTGACCCGTGGAGAGGACATTGCTGCCCATCCCCGAATACCAATCTGCGAACACCTGGGCTTTGGGCCTAAATCCAGAGGCAAAAGGCTGCAGCAGGGGACTGGGGTGGGCAGGAGCTGGGTCACAGAGAGACTTGTGGGCAGCAACGAGAGGAAGGACAGGGCCTAATGGAGGTGGTGATGTAGTCAAGCAATGCAACGAAAAGTTGCTGAGTGTTGAGAGCAGAGGACAACACAGTCAAGGTGTCCTTAGTAACACACAGATGTCCCTGTGGCGTTAGCACCTTACGGGCCTGAGTGGCGAGAGCAGCGGCGATTCTCTGTGTCCACCCTGCGCAACTTCGGCCTGGGCAAGAAATCCCTGGAGCAGTGGGTGACGGACGAGGCAGGCCACCTCTGTGACGCCTTCGCAGACCAGGCTGGTGGGTGAGGGGTGAGCGGTGCAGAAGGGCACAGGGAGACACAAGCAGCTCAGTGACTTGCTTACCTCTCTCCTCCCAGGACAACCCTTCAATCCCCACAGTCTCCCGAACAAAGCTGCGTGCAATGTGATCTCGTCCCCCACTTTTTTGCTTATCGCTTTGAGTATGAAGGCCCTTACCGCACCAGAATTTTAAAGTAGCAGAAGAACATTTGGAATAACTTTCTGTCTTTATTCCTGAGGTAGGAGACTCAAGGCAGTCTGCAGAGCCAAGTCTATGCTGTCCATCCTCCAGGGGCAGTTGTGTGCCAAGGCCATGGGAAGGTTTTCTGGGAGTCAACTATGGGTGGAAAGACCTGAAGCTTGACAAACCTCTGAAAGTAGGAGGGGAGAAGTGGATCAAAGTCAGGGTTTCTAGAAAGGGAGACAACCTGTACCCTCTGTCTACATGGAAGCCACACAAGTCTGTGGTTTCCAGGATAGAATATTCGTTCTGTTCAAGAGCCTGAAGGATGGCACTGAGGAGGAGGCAGGTGATGGGTGGGGACAAACAGGCTCTGGATCCTTGTAAGGGAGCCTGGGAACTGAGACTGAGTAGAGGAGGCACTCAGGGGCCAGCCAAGTGGTGCGTGGGTAAGGAGCTTGCCAAACAAGCCTCGAGATCTGAGTTTGATGTCTGAGATTCACATAGGGTACAGAATGATGGGCCCTATCCATTGTCCTATTTCTTGCTAACACACACCATGGTACATGAGCCCCATATACAATAATTATTAATTAATACTTTAAAAAGAAGAAGCACTGGGATTTCTTCTTTGGTTGTCATGGGTCCTTAATTCCTTCCCAATGCTCCTGCTCATCCCAGGGCTGGTTGACGAGGTCTTCCCATGGCAGAAGGTGTTCGTGGCCATGTTGGAGAAGCTGTTGACCGGGCACAAGATGACCTGGGACCCTGACTAGTCACTCGAGACGTGACTGACGCCTTCCTGGCTGAGGTGGAAAAAGTGAGGGTCAGCTGGGCAGTGGTGGCACACAGCTTTAATCCCAGCACTTGGGAGGCAGAGACAGGTGGATCTCTGTGAGTTCGAGGTCAGCCTGGTCAACAGAGTGAGTTCCAGGATAGGCTCCAAAGCTACAGAGAAACCCTGTCTCAAAAAACAAAACAGAGAGCCGGGTGGTGGTGGCGCACGCCTTTAATCCCAGCACTCGGGAGGCAGAGGCAGGCGGATCTCTGTGAGTTCGAGACCAGCCTGGTCTACAAGAGCTAGTTCCAGGACAGGCTCCAAAGCCACAGAGAAACCCTGTCTCGAAAAACCAAAAAAAAAAACCAAACAAACAAACAAACAAAAAAAAAAAACAAAACAGAGGGGGCTGGAGAGATGGCTCAGCAGTTAAGAGCATCACCTGTCCTTCCAAAGAGCATACATACAGACAGAACATTGTAAACATAGTAAATAAATAAATTTATAAAAAAAACCCAGAAAACAAAAGAAAGAAGAAAAGAAAAGGTGAGGAACAGCTGTAAGAGATGAAATTAGCACCTAGGCTACCTGGAGAGAATAGGAGGGTATTGTGGGGTTTCCTCTGTTCTCCTCTGAGCCCACCCTCTCTGCTGGCTCAGGCCAAGGGGAATCCTAAGAGCAGCTTCAGTGATGACAACCTGCATCTGGTGATAGCTGGCACATTCCCTGCAGGGGTGGGGACCACCCCAACCATACTGTCCTGGGCCCTGCTGCTCACGATCCTGTACCCAACCGTGCAGAGTGAGCCTGGCTGGGGCTGGGAGGGAGCAAAGAGAGGCACACTCTGATCTTACTTGAAACACTCATGGCTGCCAACACTGATTTGACTCAGACTCCTGCATGAGTTTCGGTGTCTTTCTCACATGGGCCTAGATCGTAACACAGAGGTAGGAGAGGTCAAGGTGTGGCCTTTGGCTCCTTAACTGAGGGGATGCTGTCCCTCCAGGCTACTTCCAACAGGAGGTCAATGATGTCTTAGGCTGTGGATGCCCAAAACTGTGAGCCTGTGTCCACAGTGACCAAAGGTCAGAGAGTTGGACTTTACCTCTATCCTTCAAGGTTACTGTGCTCCTACTGAAAACAAAGGCCCCACCTAGATTTAGGTCAGAGAGTTCGGCATTCTCTCCAGGTTATGGCCAACAGGTGTTACTAATGTCGCTAAGATCCAGACCTTGTCTTTCAGGAACAGAGAAGTAATTGTTTCTACCTCAAACAAAAGTCTAAGGATCCGACTAAGATTCCAGTTCCTTTAAGAAGGTAGCCTAGGTTTTCACCTAGGGAGTGGTTGGCCTAAGGAATGTTTTAGTCTAGGGTGTGAGCAGGACTTGTTTTGTTCTAGCAACAGAATGTTTAACTAGGCCACGGCCCGTGACCTTCATCTGGTCCGTTCACTTCCTTGTATCCCATTAATGCAGTTTTTTGTCTCACTCCTACCTTTTGGGGTCAGGGGTATTTTAAGCAATTGGAAATAAAAGCGGGCAATTTTAGTATTCACTGGAACTCCCTCCCAGTACTATTCTATGTTTTTCTGTCTTACTATTTTCGTGTCTTCGAATTCTTTATTAATAGTGAATTCTTTACTAATATTTCTAAATCCTAACACCCTATCCTGGCGAGTGGTATTTCTGTTGAGGCTGGTCCCCGACAATAGGTCAGGCAAGGAGTCCAGAGATGGCGGACCAGGCTTGCACGCCCTTCACTCATGCTGCCGTTCATGTGGTGCAGAGATTTTCCAGATATGACATTTGTGACATTGAAGTACAGGGATTCCTCATCCCCAACGTAGGCATTGAAGCTACCTGGAGCGAGTGAGAAGGAAGCATCACTCAACAAACCGCTTAGGAGTTGATTAGAGGAGACGTGTACAGGACTGGTGAGGTCCGTGGGCAGAGAGAGAGAGGGCTGACGATGGCGCGTCCAGCTTTTAAAGGCTGCCAGCGCACTTGTACAGGCAGATGATGTAGCTACGCCATAGACAGATGACGGAGCTCACGCATGCGCGCAAGGGCTTACGTAGCTGCATCATGTGTAGGTGACGTAACCACGCCGCACGTGAGCCACACAGGGCCTTTTGAAGGTTCCGGGGTGACTAGGTATTATTGCCTGAGGGCTTCTCTGCACACACATGGCTCTGGAACCTGGAAATGTCAGCCATGCTGGTTTGGCTAAAATCATAATATTCCATCCTTTTGTTAATTATAAAAATTTGGGGAGTTTGGGGTCTTTAATGGATGGGAATGGGGTGTCGTCAGGTCTCTCGTGACTACTTACTGCTAATTTTGTGGGCATCGTCAGGTCTCTCGAGACTGCTTTTTGTTGATTTTGTGGATGTCAGAGTTGAGGTGCTTGACCATGTCCTGAGGTGACTGATTACTTTCATGTTTTGGGGGCTCTGTGGAACTGGCTGATTGGTAGCTTGGACCTCTTGCAAGATGCTGAAAAGGCAGAAAATGATGTCTGGAAAGATTTCAGATCCTGGTGATTGAGGGAGGTGTAGCGCCCGCCTGTACTACATGACAGTAAGGCACTACTCCTGTATTGCGGTGCCTGCACTACAGGATCATTCGTGAGCGGGGCAAGGGCATGGAGATTTAAACACACAAAGACACACAGACAGAGACACGGGTCATCCTTGAAACAGGAATGTCCCCTTTATTGTACCCACGGGCAGCTTCTACACGGATCCTTAACTGATAGCCACGCCCCAGCCAAACCCACCAGAAACCACTCTCCTGCCATCAGGAACTCCTGAGTAGCTCGTGCTCAGAGCAGCTGCAAGCATAACACGTTGTTTACAAGAAATTCAGGATCTGGGGGTTCACAGCTCCCAACAGGTTGGGGTAATAGTTAATCCCAAGTAAATGATCCGAGAGGTAGACAGTTGGACCTTAGAAGGTGAGACTCTATAGCCCTTTTTGGACAGGAAATTTAAATAAAAGACTGGAGGTATTAGTTTTGCTAATCTCCAAGGATGGATTGCAAAGTAAGACATCATTTACAGACTGTATGAGTTTAGACTTAGGGAGAGACAGTGAGGGTAGATCAGAAGCCAAAGCCTGACCAGACAGGTGTGGGCTGTCCCGGAATCCCTGGGGAAGGATAGTCCAGGTGAGCTGTGTGGAGAGGTGGGTGTCAGGGCCAGTCCAAGTGAAGGCAAAGATTTTTTGAGATTGAGAGCTGAGAGGAACAGAGAAAAAAGCATCCCTGAGATCTAGAACTGAGGAGTGGGAGGTTCCTGGAGGGACAGTGGAAAGAAGTGTTTAAGGGTTAGGCACTACAGGGTGAAGAGGAACCACTGCAGAGTTAATGAGCCAGAGGTCTTGAACCAGGCAATAGGTTCCTTTAGGTTTTTTAACAGTAAGTATAGGGGTGTTAAAGGGAGAAGAGGTGGGGCAAAGTAGCTTTTTTTCTTAGAAGGTGATAGATAAAAGGCTTAAGTCACCTAAGGCTGTGGAGAGAGAGGGGGTACTGAGCTTGGGTAATAATCTTAGTAGGATCTTGTAATTGGATAACAATGGAGGAATGGTGTTTAGCAACAGAGGGGTTTGGGGTGTCCCAGACTTGGGATCCACCTGAGAGGCTGGTAGAGGAAAAGACACATTGGAGCTGGGAGGTTGGGGGGCTAGAAGAAGGAGAAGGGGAGCTGCTGGTGAGTCTGGGGTAAGGTGAATGGAAGGAGCAAACGAAATGGAAGCTCCTACTTTTGTTTTTTTGGGTTTTTTTTTTTTTTTTTTTTTTTTTTTGGTTTTTCGAGACAGGGTTTCTCGGTGGCTTTGGAGCCTGTCCTGGAACTAGCTCATGTAGACCAGGCTGGTCTTGAACTCACAGAGATCTGCCTGCCTCTGCCTCCCAAGTGCTGGGATTAAAGGCGTGCGCCACCACCGCCCGGCTCCCTACTTTTGTTAAAAACAATCTCTTCCCATAAGAGGTACTTACTGGGGGCTGGAGAGATGGCTCAGCGGTTAAGAGCATTGCCTGCTCTTCCAAAGGTCCTGAGTTCAATTCCCAGCAACCACATCGTGGCTCACAACCATCTGTAATGAGGTCCGGTACCCTCTTCTGGCCTGCAAGCATACACACAGAAATAATATTGTATAAATAATAAATAAATAAATATATTTTTTTAAAAAAAGAGGTACTTACTGGGCAGGTTGGCATGACTAAAAGTAAATGAGTGAGATAAATACACCTAAAAACACAGTTAAGTGGTGGGGTTTGCTGAGGTAGATAAGGCTGTCCCCCTACCCCGACAATAGGGAAACTAGGAGAGGTAGGTCCCCAGAACTCCCTCAGTACTGATTATGCACTCCGGTGTCTCAGAGAAAGGAGATGGGTGGGCCATCCTGATACTGTGATATTTACCTATGGCTCCCTGTTACAGATGATGGTTGTGGTTGGGTCAAAGGAGCTCGGGAAGCCTCACTCGTCCATGGCCAGACCTAGGGTCAACTTGGGAATTTTCTGGGTTTGCTGTCTTCATGCCATGATGTGAACAAAGACAATCGACTGCCCAATGTCCTTCCCTATGGCATCTTGGACCAGGTCTCGTGGGACCAAGATGAGGATTAGGGCATGCTAGGGTCCAGTGGTCATTTCTATCACATTTGAAACATAGGTCTGGTGGTTCTCGAGCCCTGGGGGGTGGGGTGGGGCAAGGGAGCAGCGTGGACAGGACAGCACAGATCAGGTCGTCTGTCACCTTGGCTTGTCTGAGGGCCGTGGCTGGCTAGCACGTGACAGTGATGATTACAGGCTTTGTCCCTCCTCACATGGTACAACTCTAAGACTTCTGCCATGGGGAAAAGGGGCCTTTCTCCAAACGTCTAAGTTTAGCCTTAATGTCAGGGTAGCACTGAGAAAACAAAATGAGCCATGAGTAGCTGTCTGCCTTCCATGGTTTCGGGATCTAAGTTAGTATATTATAATAGAGCTTTAGTGAGGCGTTCCAGAAATTCAGGATTTTCCTTCGTGTCGTGAATGACCTCTGAGAGCTTAGTATAGTTTACTGGCTTGAGGGCAGCCTTGAGGAGACCTGCCAGAAGGCAAAACTGGTCCCTACATAAAATTTAACCAGGGGTGTTAGAATTCCAATGTGGTTCCTGCTTGGGGACCGCCTCTGCCCCCAGAGGGTGTATTGCATGCGTTTGGTGACTCTCTTCTTCAAGGAGTTTGGCCTGCTCCCAAACTCGCCTGCGCTCTTCAGGAAGTAGGTTATTAGATAGGATCATATAGATGTCATGATTATAAGGCTGGGTAATGTATCGGAATTGCTTTATGAAAGAGGTAGAATTACATGTATAGGACCCCAGTTTTTGTTCTATATGGGAGAGTTTTGAGAGGGAGAAGGGGACACGTACCCTGACCAACCAGTCTACGCTGGCCACCTCTCTCAACTGGAGAACTGCAGCCGGCTTGGCTTGGTCAGGGTTGGGTTCTGCAGCACGGGAGCGTGTGAGCGGAGGGGTAAAGGTGGGTACTGGAGCCAGGTGAAGACGAATGATCCAGCAGGGCTGATGGAGTAGTTGGTGGGGGGCGAGAGAGAGCTGAAGAGGGCAGCGGCCCCTGCACAGAGAGGCGGCAGAGGCAGGTGGTGAGCTGGCGGGAGCTGGAGAAGTGGAAGTGTCTGTCTGCTGAGGTCTGAAAGGTGTGGGTTCCTTAGCGGGGTCCAGAGTGGAAACTGGAGAAGCAGAAGTAGCTGTTCACTGAGGTCAGGAAGGTGGGGGTTCATTAGCTGGGTTCAGAGTGGAAGTGGAGGGTTCTTCCAGCTCAGATGGCAGAGCCAGGAACATGTGAGCTGGTGAACAATTTGCAAGAACAGAGGGTTTAAGCTTAGAGCTTAGATGGCAAAAGGCTTGGATATAAGGAAACCCTTTCCATTTGCCTGTGCGCTAACAGTATTTAGAAAGCTCCTGTAGAATATTGGGATCAAAGGTGCCGTTAGGTGACCTCTTTAAATTGTTTTTTTTTTTTTTTTTTTTTTTTTTTTTGGTTTTTCGAGACAGGGTTTCTCTGTGGCTTTGGAGCCTGTCCTGGAACTAGCTCTGTAGACCAGGCTGGTCTTGAACTCACAGAGATCCGCCTGCCTCTGCCTCCCGAGTGCTGGGATTAAAGGCGTGCGCCACCACCGCCCGGCTTAAATTGTTATCTAAATAGTAATGAGGCTATTTTTTTTTTGAGCAAAGATGGATAAATGTGGGAATCTGTAAGTAGGGCATTAAGGCCTGAGGTTTCAGGGCCTCTAAAAGGCATCCCAGTGGGGAAGATGGACTGATGGTCTTGGAGAGCTTGTTTCTCATAGCTGAAACTGAAAACCCATGATATGGTGATACCACAAGGCTTCTAGAAGGATGTCTTTTTCTCTACAGGCGGGTGTTGAAGCCTGACTGGCTCCAGTCTGGGCAACTCAGAAGCCAGAGAGGCTGGAGGCCGCTCTGAGCCGTCTCTCATGGCAGGGACCAAAGAAAAGAAAAGAAAAAGAAAAATCCGAAGGACCCTGGGTCCCAAGGCGAATGTTGCTCAGTGTTGCCGTGCTAGCGTGGGTGGACTACCCTGGGTCGTCCAAACACGTTTTTAGCTATGGGAAGCAACCAGAGATGAAATTATTCGTCAGCGAAGGGCTCAACTGTAGCTATGAAGGCCATGGTCGGGGGGGTACTCCCCCAGTTTCTAGGAGCACCAGAAGATTTCTGGGAGCACAACGGTCCATTCCTTGGGTTCGGAGAAACGGCTAAGCTGACCAGAATGGGGGAACTCACCAATTAAAACCAGTGGTGTGTGAGAGGTCATGCTCAGGCAGATGGAACACGTGGCTGTTGTGGAAAAAAAAAATACCTGGTTCTGGATCCCGACCCTGGGAGAAGGGCAGATGGGTGGGAGGGCCCGGGGTGGGAGGGCCTGCTGAGTCTCACGGCACCCATGAAATTACCTGGCGCGAGTGAGAAGGAAGCATGAAACACGCAGCAAACACACTTAGGAGTTTATTAGAGCAGACGTGTACAGGCCTGGTGAAGTCAGTGTGCAGAAAGAGAGACAGAGGGCTGAAGATGGCGCCTCTAGCTTTTAAAGGCTGCCTAGCGCATGTGCACAGGGATGACATAGCTACGCCATGCATGGATGATGGAGCTCACGCATGCGTGCAAGGGCTTACATAGCTGCGTCATATGTAGGTGATGCAACCGTACCGTATGTGGGTCACGCGGGGCCTTTTTTTTTTCTTTTTTTTTTTGATTTTTCGAGACAGGGTTTCTCCGTAGCTTTTGGTTCCTGTCCTGGAACTAGTTCTTGTAGACCAGGCTGGCCTCGAACTCACAGAGATCCGCCTACCTCTGCCTCCCGAGTGCTGGGATTAAAGGCATGCGCCACCACCGCCCGGCTCTTTTTTTTTTTTTTAATAATTATTTATTATGTATACAATATTCTGTCTGTGTGTATGCCTGCAGGCCAGAAGAGGGAACCAGACCTCATTACAGATGGTTGTGAGCCACCTTTGGAAGAGCAGGCAATGCTCTTAAACTCTGAGCCATCTCTCCAGTCCATGCAGGGCCTTTTGAGGTTCCCGGGGAGACTAGATATTTTTGCCCGAGGGCTTCTACACACATGTGTGGCTCTGGAACATGGAAGTGTCAGCTATGCTGGTTTCTCTAAAATTATAACATGCATGGGCCCTGCTACCATAGCATGGGCGTAAGAAGGGCAGACAAGATCATATCATCCTGTTTCCACATGGTGATGGGACCAACCTGGCTGCGAGCACATGGCAGCCAGTCCTGGATTCTCCATGTCCAGTAGAATAAGACACAGGGAGTTTAGAAAGCACTGTGCACAGGGGCACCCATGGGAGATTCCTTATGGGGCATCCCATGGCCTTCTAGAGGGGCTGAGGGTGAATGAAAGAATCCAGTGTGTGCAGGAAGAGGTTGGGCATGTGACCATGGTAACCAGGGTATTGACAGCCCTACCCCAGTCCATGTTCACACCATGTGTCTCCTGGCAGGGGACAACCCTCCTCACCAACCTGTCCTCAGTGCTGAAGGATGAGACTGTCTGCTCTGCTTCCATCCTGAGCACTTCCTGGATGCCCAGGGCCACTTTGTGAAACATGAGGCCTTCATGCCATTCTCAGCAGGTCCTATGGGATGCCTGTCTCCATGTCTCTTCCCAGGGTGCCTTGGAGGGTAGGTATCAGGCCCCAGACTGACTGAGCCCCTTTCCCACTTACAGGCTGCCGAGCTTGCTTGGGAGAGCCCCTGGCGCGCATGGAGCTCTTCCTCTTCTTCACCTGCCTCCTGCAGCGCTTTAGCTTCTCCCTGCCCAGTGGACAGCCCCGACCCAGTGACCATGGCAATTTCCCAGTTCCAGTTGCCCCCTCCCCCTACCAGTTCTGTGTTGTGGTGCGCCAGCAGGGACACAATTTCCAGTCCTGTTCTGTAACTAGGGCTGAGCCATTCACAATAAACCAGTCTGGTGCAGTCTTGTTTCCTGCTCCAACCTTAATCCGTGCCTCTGCTGGATCCTCAGACAACAGTTTAAAACCAACCTTTACCACCTGCCTTACCCCTCCTCAGGGGACATCTAGACATTGGCAGGGGCCTGCAGGTTCAGCATTCAGGAACCCGAGGTAAGAGGATTACAAGCCCAAAGCTATTCAGCCTTATATAGTAAGGTCAATCTGGACTACACAGTGAGGACTTGTAACATGAAAACAAAAGAAAGGGGGGAGAGAATTGTGCTGTTTGGGAGTGAAAGCTGACCCTATATCACCCACAAAGACCTATCTATAGAGACTAGTTTTATGACAAACTACAGGTTAGATGTCAAGACTTCGTGTGTCTCAGATGACAGATGTTAATGGATTTCTGCTGAGAGACAGCACTGCTCCTGTCTGGGTGACAGAGGTGGCAGGGGTCCTCAAGATCATGAGGTACCATGAGATGCTAGAAAGGCTGCTGTCCTCACAGCTCTGGCTGGTCACAGAGAGAAGGCAGCAGCAGTGAGTGGTGATGGACCGAGCCTGAGATGTCAGACACACTCCCGGCCGTCAGCGAACGCCCAGTCACCAAGTGTGACTGAGACAGAGGAGGACGTTGTTCGCAGAGAAGCTCATCGAACCTCACTGTCCAGAGGTTTGGAGATCCCATAGACTTGAGCAGGGTTTGGGGGAGCACCCATATGGCTGACCTCAGTCTCCACACCTTCCAAGGTTAGACTCAGACAATGTGAGGCCACTTTCCTAAATCCTGTTGCTGGTATAAAAGCTGCCACATATCCTTCAACCCCAGCTGTGTGGAGACATTGCTATCAACATGTTCCAGGGTCTCAGGCAACATCTCCCCACAGGCTGATGGGACTCAAGCACTTGTCCTGGAATGTTCAGGGCAGAACTGCCTACGCTGAGGTCAAGCTACTGCCCTGGGTGTGCTCCTTGGCATGCAAGGCAAATTGAAGCATTTGTCTGTGTGTCTTTCTGGTTTTATGTTGGTTAGACATCACGAATATTTACCAGCCTTACCACCCTAGTTCTCGTGGTGTTGGGAATTGATCCCAAGGCCTTATGCATGCTCAGCCCGCAGCTCCAGTGAGCCACACCACAGCTCATCCTCCGCATTTGCAGAGCACAGCTCAGGGGCATCAGTCAGTCCCAGTGTGCAGCCACCACCACGATTCCTCCCGAGATCGCTTCATCTGCTAAAACTGGAGCTCTGCACCCCGGGACAGTAGCTCCCCATTCTCCCCTGTCCAACCCTAGCACCCAGCATCCCGCCGTCTGTTTCTGTGATGTGACAGAGTGCAGCCTTGCACTGGCTGTCTGTGACTGACCTAAGTCTTCAAGGCGCCTTGGTGTTCAGCAGACGTCACTCTCGCTCTTTAAAGCTGAACGAGCGTCCACTGTGCGAGTGAACGGTGCTCACCCAGAACTCGTCCTTCTCTGGTTTCAATTACAGCAGACAACCATGGTCCAAAAGCGTTACCTGGAAAGTTCCAGAGGTGAGCAGTTCCCCGCATTGGAATTGTGTAGCCTTTGATGTCTCAGTAAATCTATTGTACTCTTCCCTCGCCTCACTCGTCTTTGTCCCACACATCATGTTATTAGGGATGTTAGAGGGGCCTGTGTTGTCAGTCTCTGTGTTTAAGTAGGAAGTAGGAAGGCGGTCATGTCCTAACACTATGCAATATCGCAATCTTGTGTTTAGGGAGGAAGGCGATGGTGTCCTAACGCTACGTGACAACACCCACGCTCTTCCCCTCAGTCCAGCTCACCCTTAGGCCTTGCGTCATCCGTGGCATTGTGTGTAGTATTGTGTGCAGTACGGTGGGATAGATACCTGTGAGGAGGAAGCCACATGCAAAGATATTTTATTGTAGCATTTTGTTAATTATTGCTATATTATTAAGCTCTTGCTAGGCTTGATTTTGTAAAATATATACCATATGTACGTATGCATAGGAAAAACTACATCTTATGGTTGGATTCCATTGGCTACTGCTGTAGACATTCACTGAGGGTCTTGCAATGTAATCCTTTTTTTTTTTTTTTTTTTGGTTTTTCGAGACAGGGTTTCTCTGTGGCTTTGGAGCCTTTCCTGGAACTAGCTCTGTAGACCAGGCTGGTCTCGAACTCACAGAGATCCGCCTGCCTCTGCCTCCCGAGTGCTGGGATTAAAGGCGTGCGCCACCATCGCCCGGCCTTTTTTTTTTTTTAGTTTTTCAGGGTTTCTCTGTGTAGCTTTGGAGCCAGGCCTGGAAATTGGTTTGTAGACCAGGCTGACCTTGAGCTCACAGAAACTGCCTGTCTCTGATGAACCCGGAATTCTTCATTCCAACTAGTCTGACAGAGTTCCTATGAAACACAAGGCTCTGCCCACTCACTAGTCCTGGGGTTACAGATGCAGCCCTAGCTCTTACACAGGTGCGAAGATTGTGTAAGAATGGGTAAGTGGTTCGTTTCCACTTAAAACTGCCTCCAGTGGGTTTGGGTTCATCAGATCACGAGCAGGCAGGAGGTACTAGTCCCCTGCTGCAGTTGGTGCCCGCTCGCCTAGGCACTTTTATCTGGGGTGGGAAATTATAGTCTTGCTGCTATGTGACTGAGCCCATGACAGTGGAGGGTGAAGGGGCTCTTGGGCTCCAGAGTCAGTGTCCTTGAAATTCAAGACCAAAACTAAGTACAAACCTAACAAATAAAAAGGGGGAACTTGGGGTGGAGATTTTACCAGACAGTGTGGAAGACAGTACACCCCACGTACCCAGCCAGTGGGGGCGAGACAGAGACTGGTGGTTAGGGTTATAAAAGCAGCCATTGTTTGGAGCCTAATGGGCATGCCCACCATTTTGTCTGAGCTGGTGCCTAACCCTGCAGGACCCGTAAATAAACTGTGTTGCTATTAGAACTCGGAGTCTCTAGTGTTCATTATTAAAAAGTGTGAGTGTCAACAGAAAAAAATGAAGACAGCTTGAATTTTGCAGGAAAACGGATGGAACTAGAAAACATTATTTTGAGTGAGGTAACCCAGACACAGAAAGAGAACTATCACATGTACTCACTCGTAGGTGGTTTTTAAATATAAAGCAAAGAAAGCCAGCCTACAAACCACAATCCCAGAGAACTTAGACAACAATGAGGACACTAAGAGAGACTTACATAGATATAATCTACATGGGAAGTAGAAAACAGAAAAAGACAAGATCTCCTGAGTAATTGGGAGTATGGGGACCTTGGGGGAGGGTTGAGGGGGGAGGAGAGGCAGGGAGGGGAGCAGAGAAAAATGTAGAGCTCAATAAATATCATGGGAACAAAAAAACCAAGAAACAAGAAACAAGCCAAACTAAGGCTGGGCATTAAAAAAAAAAAAAGCTGGAAGAAATCTTTCTCACCATCCCAACAGAGGCAGCGGATCACTGAGTCAGCCTGGTCTGCAGAGAAACTCTGTCTCAAAACATGGAGGTGGGGAAGAGGGAGCGAGCAAACAGCAAGTAATTGTAACTGTGGATATTAGGGCCTTCTGGGATACTGCAGGCCATCCACCTGAAATATTTATGTCAGTACCTCCTCTTGCTGCTTGGCTGCCCTTCCTCGCTTACAATACTGTTTTTTCAGTGGCTCTCAGTTCTAAGACACAGAGAAATTAAGTGACTGTGAGTGCTATTGACCCATGAACCTGGAGCAACAAAAAAGAATCTAAGTCTCCTGGCCCTGGAAAAAAAAGAAAGAAAGAAAGTGTGTGTGTGTGTTCTAGTCCCTATATTACCTTTTTTTTTTTTTTTTTTTTTTGTCCCTAAACTGAGTCTTCTGCCCTCTGGGAACTGTGGAACCAGTAAGACCAGACATCACCTGAGCAGGAAAGGAAAGTCAACCCTAACTAAGAAAGAGAATTCATTCGGTCATGGACGTAAACTCCAAGAGTTAGGACATAAACGGGATGCAGCGGAAGGACAGAATGATAAAGGGGAAGGACAGAAAGACTACATGGCTCTGATGTAGTCTCTGAGAGTGGAGGTTCGCTGGGAACTCAGGTGGTGGAGATGGATCCCAGGGAGAGCCTTTCAAACGCCAGCCGTACCCTCTACCCTAGCCATCTTTCACAGTTTTCAGTTACTGCCATGACATCGTTGACTGTCAGGGCATTAGAAGGTCATCTAATGCCCAGTTAGAACTGCTGACCGTAGTCTTGGAGGATGTCAGTGCCCGGTTGGTACGCCCATCATATCCGTGCCCCGCCCCCCGCAAGGAATGGGCTCTGCCTCTGGTGGTGAAGGGCACCGGTCTGTCCGTTATTTTCTCCCTCGTTCCCACGCACCCCACCCCCACCTCTGCAGCTATCATGGCGGCCTCGAGGTTAAGTTTGTGTGCCCGCAGCCTTTTGGCTATTCGAGGGCTCCAGGCTGCCCACGTTTGCTGGAAACCGAGCTCCTCCTCTAGGGCTGTGGTCGCCCCGTCCGCTGTGGCTCGAAAGAAGAAGCAGCAGAGAGAACCTACCCAGCAATGGATGGAGGACCCAGAGCCCGAGGACGAAAATGTCTACTCGAAGAACCCATACTTCCATGGTTATGACGAGGACCCCGTGGTGGACGAATGGAATATGCACGCCGTCTTCTTCTTTGGTTTTTCCATCGTCCTGGTCTTCGGCACCACCTTTGTGGCTTATGTGCCCAACTACGGGATGGTCGAATGGGCCCGCCGGGAAGCTGAGATGCTCGTGAAACACCGAGAAGCCAGCGGCCTCCCTCTCATGGAATCCAACCGGTTTGACCCCAGCAAGATCCAGCTACCAGGGAATGACTGATGGACTAACGAGTGGGACGTAAGAAGCACTGCGTTGCCCCCACCCCTGACTGTTTTTCTCTCACTCCCCAGAGCACAGAAAAAAAAAAGTGCGTTACTCCAGCTAAGACTTGTCAATTATTCCAGCTAAGACTTGTCAATTATTTGGCCAAGGGACCGCAGCTCAGGAAGCCTGACTCACCTAAAACTAAGCTAAAGAGAAGGGAGGATTAACTATCCCCTTAATGAGATCATGAACTTTCCTTCCCAGGAACCCTGGGGCCTCCACTTGGTGCTCTGCCCATTGAGTCCTGGCTCACAAAAGCAAGCTGGTTCTTTCTCCTTTTTCTTTCTTTTGAATACTTGCCAATACCTGGGCATTTTTTTCTTGATGTTCTGGGCTCTCTTGTTCTTCCTTTGCATCTCCCCTGCCCTGCTTCTGTTACGGGGGCTGCTTGGTCAACCTCCGTGGCTAACCTTCACACCTAACCCAGAAGCGGCATGGCTTTTGTCTTCTCCGACTTGTGACATCTGCCAGGATTTTCAGTTTGCCTGGCCCACGGTTTGTCTTTCAAACTCTGATAAAATTGTTCTTAAGGTTCCCTTTGAGTCCATTTTTTTTTTTTTTTTGGTTTTTCGAAACAGGGTTTCTCTGTAGCTTTGGAGCCTGTCCTGGAACTCCCTTTGTAGACCAGGCTGGCCTCGAACTCACAGAGATCCGCCTGCCTCTGCCTCCCGAGTGCTGGGATTAAAGGCGTGCGCCACCACCGCCCGGCTTGAGTCCATTTTTAAATGATTGTTGTAAGGTTTACTTTATGTGTGTACACGTGTCTGAGCGCAGACATGGGGGCCGGGGGCCTCAGAGCCTCTGGGGCTGGAGCTGGGGACTGAACTTTGGTTTTCCACAAGAGCTGTATGCAGCAGTTCCTTCCATTCGTTGAACCGTCTCTCCAGCCCTGTCCTTTTTTTTTTTTAATTACTGTTTTATTTTTTATTTGTTTATTGGGCTGGAGAGGTGGCTCACAGGTTAAGAGCACTGGCTGTTTTCCCCAGAGATCCTGAGTTCAATTCCTAGCAACCCCATGGTGACTCACAACCTCTGTAATGAGAGATCTGGTGCCCTCTTCTGGCCTGCAGGGATACATGCAGGTAGAACATTTATCAGGACATACATATATTTCTCCGAGATGATACTAAGACAATAAATGGTAAATGTGCTGGACTAAGAGCCCAGAATGGAGTCCGGCAAAAGGAAGATTCAGTTTTATTTCTGAGCCCTGTGGCAGTTCTTTATTCAACAAACATATGTCAGTCACTATTACAGTTACTGGGAATGATACAGGGAACAAAATAATGGTCCCATCCTGTAACGCCCACAGGGCCTCCGTGCGCATGCTCAGCTAATGAAGCTGTTCTCCAAACCCAGAGACAACCAGCGCATGTGCAGAGTCATCTCAGCTGAAGGCATGTTCTAAGTTTCTCCGTACTTCCTGCTGGGCCCCGGACAGAGCCCTTAGGTTTGGTACCACAGAGCTCAAGGACCCAATCTCTCTCTCTCTCTCTCTCTCTCTCTCTCTCTCTCTCTCTCTCTCTCTCTCTCTCTCTCTCTCTCTCTCTCTCTCTTCCTTTCGTTTTATTTATTTATTTTATTTATTTTTTTTGAGATAGGGTTTCTCTCTGTGTAGCTTTGGTGCCTGTTCTGGAACTCACTCTGTAGATCAGGCTGGCCTTGAACTCACAGAGATCCTCCTGCCTCTGCCTCGCTAGTGCCAGGATTAAAGCGGTGGGCCGTTGTGGCCTGGCAGGACCCATTTTCTTTAGTGCTTGTGGGGACAAAGGGTTGAAATGTGAGGGCTAAAGTTATGTTTTAAGTTTTTGGTTCTTGTATGTTTGTTTTTTGAGACAGCATTTCTCTGTGTAGCCCTGGCTATCCTGAAACTAGTCCTGTAGACCAGGCTGGCCTCAAATGCACAGAGATTGGCCTGCCTCTGCCTCCCTCTGTACTTGGATTAAAGATGTGTGTTAGGCTGGAGGTTCTTGAACAAAAAGATCCCGGCCCACCCCCACTCTGGCCAGAAGTCAGGGCTTGCAGAAATCGGCCAATGCAACAAAGAGATTCCTGCCAGAAGTTGTGCTTACAAAAGGCTGCACAAGATACAAGACAAAGAGCCGGGCGGTGGTGGCGCACGCCTTTAATCCCAGCACTTGGGAGGCAGAGGCAGGCGGATCTCCGTGAGTTCGAGACCAGCCTGGTCTACAAGAGCTAGTTCCAGGACAGGCTCCAAAACCACACAGAAACCCTGTCTCGAAAAACCAAAAAAAAAAAAAAAAAAAAAAAAAAAAAAAGATACAAGACAAAGTGGGCACTTAGTTCCGGATTCCAAAGTGACCACTGGACTCAGGACACACCTACTGGACCCAAACCCAGGCAATACTCTGATACCTTATCAAGCACACCAGTGCCTCACACCTTTCTCCTACAAAATGCCCCTGACCCCGTCTAGCTGCCCAGTTTCACGGACCTCCTTCTGCAGGACTGTGAACTGTCCGGAAGTGACTCGTCCCTAAATAAACCCGCCTTTTACCTTTTAATTTGGCACTGGGTCCATTGCAGGGGCCAAGGAGAAGCCATTCAGCACACACCACCACTGTCAGGCTGTGTGTTAAGTTTAAATTGCTGCGTTTAAGAGATGTGTAAAACAGAAATGTCTCTAACCTGTAACCTCTACTTCCTCAAGGACAGATAACTAACTGCACAGGACCTGTTTGATCACACATAGGTGGGAGGTATGCAGGTAGGAAGCACTTCCGGAAGTACATCCCAATTGGACGGAAGCAGAAGTATGTAGCCTTGTGGGGTTTGCCATTATTATTATTTTTATTATTATTATTTAGTTTTTCGATACAGGGTTTCTCTCTGGCTTTGGAGCCTGTCCTGGAACTAGCTCTGTAGACCAGGCTGGTCTCGAAC
This sequence comes from Microtus pennsylvanicus, assembly GCF_037038515.1. Classification (NCBI taxonomy): domain Eukaryota; kingdom Metazoa; phylum Chordata; class Mammalia; order Rodentia; family Cricetidae; genus Microtus; species Microtus pennsylvanicus. Next base: position 10,904,821 of record NC_134580.1, read on the forward strand.
TCACAGAGATCTGCCTACCTCTGCCTCCCGAGTGCTGGGATTAAAGGCGTGTGCCACCATCGCCCGGCCTATTTTTTAATTTTTAATTTTATTTTATGTGTATCGTCTGTGTGAAGGTGTCAGATCTTGCAGTTACAGACAGTTGTGAGCTGCCATGTGGGTGCTGGGAATTGAACCCAGGTCCTCTGGAAGGGCAGTCAGTGTTCTTAACCACTGAGTCATCTCTCCAGCCCCGAGACAGGGTTTCTTTGTGTAGCTCCGGCTAGTGTAGAACTTGCTCTGTAGACTAGGCTGACCCTGAACTCAGAGATCTGCCTACTGAGTGCTGCCCTCACCTGGCAGATTTGTTTGTTTGTTTGTGTTTGTTTTTTGTAGCAGGTACCACAATCTCTTTTCTCCAAAATGTTAAAGAGTGCTTTGCCTGCCTATGGTTAGGTCATTGAATCAAGGTGAGATAAAGGGAAGCTAAAGATCATAGGGGTAAGGCTGTTAGTAAGCACAAGACTAAGTGCTAATCCAGGACTCTGGATAGGTGTCCAAATAACCACCAGCCAGGATCCCACCTTGGAGAAAATGGCACTTTTTCTTTCTTTCTTTCTTTTTTTTTTTTTTTTTTGGTTTTTCGAGACAGAGTTTCTCTGTGGTTTTGGAGCCTGTCCTAGAACTAGCTCTTGTAGACCAGGCTGGTCTCGAACTCACAGAGATCCTCCTGCCTCTGCCTCCCGAGTGCTGGATTAAAGGCGTGCGCCACCACTGCCCGGCGAGAATGGCGCTTTTTCAACAGATAAGAAATCTGAGCAATCAGACAACTATTAAAAAGAAACCTAGCCAAGCTTATAACCAGTGACAAAACAAGTTACGAAACTAAACACCTAGTTAGAGTGTTCTATCAATTTGCGCGCAGGAAACAAGAGTGATCATCATATGTAATTATTTATTTTATGTGTTTGGATGTTTGTCTGCATGTATGCCCACATACTAGCGCATCGGATCCTGTGGGACTATAGTTACAGACAGTTGTGCGTTGTCGTGTGGATGCTGGGAATTGAACCCGGGTCCTCTGGAAGAGCAGTCAGTACTCTTAACCACTGAGCCATCTCTCCAGGCCCTTGTTTTTTTTTTTTAATATTTATTTATTATGTATACAATATTCTGACTGTGTGTATGTCTGCAGGCCAGAAGAGGGCACCAGACCTCATTACAGATGGTTGTGAGCCACCATGTGGTTGCTGGGAATTGAACTCAGGACCTTTGGAAGAGCAGGCAATGCTCTTAACCACTGAGCCATCTCTCCAGCCCCCTCCAGTCCCTTGTTTTTGTTTTTAGGCAGAATCTTGCTACATACCCCTGGCTGGCCTAAACTCCAGTCTCTGCTTTTGCGGCAATGGGAATTTTGGTGTGTACCATCACGGCTAACAATAAGGTAGTTCTATGAATGTTTTTCCTATACCAGTCCCACCACAGTCCTTCAGGGGTGAAGCCACTGAAACCCAAAGGTGGAATAATTTGCACTGAGGCACAGACCCATGTTGGAGCAGTCGCTGTGGCCTCCAGTGTGTCCCTTTAAGAGGAAAGTTTGCCCTGGCAACTGGTGCTGAGAGAGGGCCCTGGGGAAGCCCTGGGGAAGGAAAGGAACAAGACTGGGGGAGGGGAAGACTAGCCTGTGGGTGAGTTTGAGGAGCAGAACAAGGAAGGACTGTGGCAGAGGACCTGTAATTTCAGTCTGGCGAGATGACGGGCTCTTCTGGGTCAAGACGGAGGGTCTGTGGTAAGTGCCTTCCACGTTTGATTTGCATGGTGTGGCTTCTACCTGAAGTGTTTCCCCACTCACTTCTGTTCTTCTGCATGCCCAGCTTTCTCCTGGCTGCCCGTCGTTATTAGAAGGCGGCACAATAACAAGTCCAAAGAATTCAGAACCTGGGCATGATGGAATATTTCTAAGGGTCCAGCGCTCAGGAGACAGAGGCAGATGGATCTCTGAATTCAAAGCCAGCCTGGTCCACAAAGTAAGTTCCAGAACAACCAACGGTTATGTAGTGAGACCTTGGCTCAAAAAACAAACCTCAAAAATATTATTTTTATATATACAAATGCTTTGCCTGATTGAAGCATGCTTAGTGCCTGTGGAGGTCGGAAAGTGTTCGGATCCCCTGAAACTGGAGGTGGCAGTGAGCCACCATGTGGATGCTTGATCCCGGGTCCTCTGCAAAAGCAACAAGTCTTCTTAACCACTGAGCTGTCTCTCCAGCCCCCAAAATATTTTTTTTTAAGTAATAAATAATTTAGGAGCCACCAGTAGTTTTCTTTTTCTCCACCTGGAGCGTGTTCTTTTGAGGGTGGACATTTAGGCCGAGAGGGCTTCTGGAGGTTGACAGTTGACCTTGCCCCGTGACTCTTTTAAGTCAGTTCCTCTTCTTAGAAGCTGTCCACAGGCTAGCTAGCATAGGAAGAAGGGGTAGTAGGGAAGTCATGGCTTACAGAGGCTCCTGGAAGACCTGCTGGGAATAAGTGGAGTGGGACTATTGGGTTATTTTTCTTTCCGTTGTCTCCCAAAAGGGAAGTCCACTGAATTTAACAAGGCCAAGGGCGCATGCTCAGTTGCTGAGTGGAGGCTGTTGCTATATTGTCTCTGGTCCATCTGGGACTTCTTCAGCCAGCAGGGACAGAATAGTGTTGTCTATGGATCAAAGCGCAGCCCTGGAGTACTGGACAGAGTGTGCGAATGTGCGGATAAACCAGTCTCCTCACAGCCCAGGCCAGGTCTGGAGAAGGGCTAGCATGGCCGGATCTTAGAGACATCTGATTCACTTCCACAGATGAACACCAGGCCTAGAGAGGGGAAGGCCTTGACCAAGGTCTCAGTGTCAGAGGCTCAGTCCACATCTATAGGAACTGCAGCCCAGAAAGGTTTTGTTTCTGCATTTGTGTATGTATGTATTTAATATCACTGTGTATATGCTATATGAGAGGGATAACTTCATGGGATTAGATCATTCCACCTTTACAGTGGGCTGTGGGGATGAACTCTGCAAAAGCTTTGCAGCAGGGTCACTGTCTGAGGAGTATCTCAGAGGCCCCAGAGGGTGCTTGTCAGTTTAAATGACCTACCCAATCCAATCCTAGTCCTTGTTATTCAGCGGATGCCCTGAGAGACAGCCTGGAGGAAGTGTGGGGGGGGAAATGTGCGCTCTTAGCAGGGGGCCAGGTTAGGTGGGGAGTGATGAAGGCTTGGGGGAGGACTTGCTAAGGTGTTGTGTTTTTTTTTTTTTTTGGTTTTTCGAGACAGGGTTTCTCTGTGGCTTTGGAGCCTGTCCTGGAACTAGCTCTGTAGACCAGGCTGGTCTCGAACTCACAGAGATCCGCCTGCCTCTGCCTCCCGAGTGCTGGGATTAAAGGCGTGCGCCACCATCGCCCGGCCCTTACTAAGGTCTTATTGGCTGGTCTTTAGAGCTGGGTGAGGAGCGAGGAAGGGGATCCGGTGGAGCAGATGTGACTGAGTAAGAAACGGAGGGTTGCAAAACCACCGAGTTACAGATAGCGACCAGTGTTTGCTTCAAGGTGTGGGGGTTGGTGTCCTGGGACGAATTGCAGCTGGGCCTTGCTAAAAACGGGGACAAAGAGCTTGGCTGTTATTCACAGGGCTCTTGAAAGTCAGGACAGCCTGGCTCACAGGAGCCTGGCAAGCCTTGGAGCTTGGCCGAGGCCTGGGGTACCTTGCAGGTCTATAGCGCCGCCTGGTGTTTATACCTCTCTTGCAGTATAAACATTTTCCCGGAAGAGGGCAACATTGCTCGCCAGGACCTGTCCCCAGGCTCAGCAGGGTGTTCCATTCAACGTTGTGATAGGTCTCTGCTGGGTTCTTGGTGATTCTTCTAGGCCAAAGCCCCTGAGTCTGAAGCTTGAGTCTCACGCTCTTCCTAAGCAGCATGGAAGTCTTCTTCTTCATCCCACTGTGGCCACACTCCTCTAACCCTAGGATGAGCAGCTACCCTGCGTGCCTGTCTTCCAACATCCACAAAGTTGTTCCCAGAGTGGTTAGCAGTGACTTCTTAGGATGAGGGAGTTCCTGGTGACTTTCCCCCTTTGTCTCTGTGCTGCTATTGCTTACTGTCTTAGTTAAGGTTACTATTGCTGGGGCTGGAGAGATGGCTCAGAGGTTAAGAGCATTGCCTGCTCTTCCAAAGGTCCTGAGTTCAATTCCCAGCAACTACATGGTGGCTCACCACCATCTGTAATGGGGTCTGGTGCCCTCTTCTGGCCTGCAGGCATACACACAGACAGATGCATAATTAATAAATAAATATTTTTAAAAAGATTACTATTGCTGGGATGAAACCACACAACCACTTGCAACCAAAAGCAAGGTGGAAAGGAAAGGGTTTGTCTGGCATTTCCACATCATACATAGTCTGTCACTGAAGGGAGTGAGGCCAGGAACTCAAGCAGGAAGGAACCTGGAGGCAGGAGCTGATGCAGAGGGCCACGAAGGGGTGCTTCTTACCAGCTCGCTCAGCCTGCTTTTTTATAAAACTCAGGCCACCAGTCCAGGGATGGCACCACCCACAATGGGCTGGGCCCTCCCCATCAATCACTAATTTAGAAAATACCCTACAGGCTTGCCTACAGCCTGATCTAATGGAGACATTTCTATTTGAGGTCCCCTCCTCTCAGATGACTTTAGATTGTGTCAAGTTGACGTAAATCATCCAGGACGCTCACATTTTTCAGAGCATTATGGCTATTATAGTCCTGTCACTTTTTTTTTTTTTTTGAGATAGGGCTTCGTTCTGTAGCCTAGGCTGGTCTGCAATTCACTATATAGTCCAGGCTAGTCCCAAATTAGTGGCAATTTTCTTACCTCAGCCTCCCAAATGCTGGGGTTGTGGGTAAGGCATGCGCTATCTATCATTCCTGGCAAGAATTTTGTTTTGGAAAAAAATAATATGAGAAATTAAAGCATACCTCTTAAATCAGTGTTAGGCTTAGTGAAGCTCCTGGAGGCAGGGTCAATGGCCCCGCGGTCCCATAGCTGATCTCCGAATGTGTCAGAGGGCTTTCTTATGTGCCCCGTACTCGGCTGGTGTTTATAAATCTGGACACAGGACTCTGACCTTTCACAATGCAGCACAGCCTTCCTCACCCAAATTCCTGTTGCCCTGCTCCATCCTCCCGATTCCCACAGCCTCAAAGGCCCTGCCCCACACCGCTGCTTTCTCTCCTGCTCACCACGGTGGCCTCCCGCTTTTCTGTCCCCCCAGTATTCTCATTTCTCTATATCCTCTGGTTCAGCTGCCTGGAGTAGACTGCCCACTGCACCTGGGCCCTGCATCATCTGCGTTTCAGGTAGCTACCTCGTCCTTAGCGAAGCCTCCTCCCTCACACCGTTGTCATCTGGTGTCATCACCTAGGCTCTCCTGTCACCTGTTTGTCCCCTAGTTTTCTTCAGAGTATGATTCCTGACAGGATGAGGCTTCGTTCTTGACTGCCTTCCCTACTGGTTGCTGTCCCTAAAGACAGAGCCTGGTGGCTCCCAGGGGGTGAAGGATCTCGAGCCTGGAGTTCAAGGGGGATAATAAGGTTGAATGAATTTACCGCTTGGTACCTACCCTACCAGCGTGGGTAGCCTGGGCTGCTATCTGTGTACGGATGGCAGATTCCTGCCTACTGTGCTCTTCTGAAGCCGGTATGTCAGGCACAGCTATCTACACTCTGCCTTGTAGAAGCCAGCACACTGGAAAGACTCCATACCTCAGGGATGGCGTGTGAGAATATGGCCTGGATTCAAAATGGCCTTGCCACCCGCCACCTCGCTGTTTCTCTGCCCTGTTTCCTCCTGTATGTCGGGACCAATCCCAACCCTGTTGTTGGGAAAGCTTTACAACAGGCCTGGCCACCAGCCAGGCAGCACTCCTGGAAGTACGAGGGAAACTTCCAGAAACCTGACCACCAACTACAGCACTTGTTCTGGACCACAAATGAAATTAGAAGTGTACACTTGCTAATTCATGAAATCATATACCCCTTGTTAGGCAGTCCTATCCCTGGAGTCAGACTTGTTTACATCCCTCATAGGAGTCACTGGACCCTCTCCAGAGTATTCGCCCCTCCCAGCCCTAGTTATACGTGCTCCTGGGATCTCTAGGTGCCAGAGTATGTAGTCTGGGAAGGACTCCATCTATGCAGTGATGGAGAAGCTGGGTACTGACCTTGCAGTGTGGCTGCTTAGGCTACTCACACGTTCTTCTGTAACTTCCTACCTAGGCTCTATGAGCAGCCTAGCAGACTCAGCTGATCTCCAGGGTTACCTTTGGTAGAGTGGAACTTCGTTTGTCATTAGGACCTTATGAAGAGGGGACTAGACATTGCTTGATCTCTCCTCAGGGAGAAAAATTCTTGTATCATTTCCTAATGGCCAGGTCCTGGAGGAACACCTTAGAATGTGATGTTACTGTATCACCAGCTGCAGGCCAACCAGGGGCATCACACACACATTTTGGGGAGGCAAGGGTCTCACTATCTCACTGTGCAGCTAAAGCTAGGCTAAAGTAGCCTCATGCCCATCACGTTCTCTGTGGGCCCTTTCCCCACCTTTTTTTTTTTTAAATATTTTTTATAGTTTATTTAACTTTATTTTATGTGCATTGGTGTGAAGGTGTCTGATCCCCCGCAACTGGATCTTCAGACAGTTGTGAGCTGCCATGTGGGTGCTGGGAATTGAACCCGGGTCCCCTGGAAGAGCAGTCAGTACTCTTAACCACTGAGCCATCCCTCCAGCCCCCCCTTTCCCCATCTTTATACACCAATGGCGACAGCCACACACCCTTCTTTACTACCCTAGCTCATCCACAGCCTGCCGCCCAAGTAACGGCAGCTCTCCTGGGCTCTGCAGGGGTATTCTCGGAGGGGGACAGAGGGGGAAGCCTGGGGTGGCTTCGTGCCAGGATTCAAGTAACACGTCAGAGCAGCACGAGTGAGTTTATTGCATTAGAAAAGCCACCAAACACCTCTGTATTAGACATAATTAGTTTGAGTCCAAGGAAGTCGTGAAGGGATCTCTAAAGAACACACTTCCATTTCGTCTAGGAGAGGATGATGGTCTTATGTTCCACTTCCCTCGTCCCCTGACCACTGGACCTCCACAGGGGTGTGTCATGTGACATCAACAACAGGACTCCCTCAGCGCACTTGTACACGCCCAGGTGGAGTCAGCTGGGCAGTAATAGTATGCTCCTGAGATACTGGAACAGAGATGCGTGAAGGTGGGACAGGGCTCCTGGCTTGGACTCAGGTGATAATGGATTTGCATAGGGGAGGGAAGAGCTTGCCTCCCTGCAGGTTCTGACAAACTGTCAGTCCTCCTTTTTCCCTGCAAGCCACCGGCACAGGCATTAGCATGGATGGCTGCTGATTCAAGCCATCACATGACTAAGATTCTCAGGCAAACTTCTCAGAATACCATGGCCTGTGAGTCACTGCACGAGGAGGAAAACCAGATGAATCTGGTCGTGTGGGAAAATCAGTCCAGCACCCGGCAGGAGAGAGGTGAGCACTCTGGGTAGAGATGGGGCCAGGCAAATGAAAAAGTGATGGCTCCCAGCAACCTCTACCCACCCAGAAGCCAAGCTTTGAACACTCATCCTTCTGGGCCCCATTCTGTCAACAGACCCACAGTAAACAATCCCTGTTGGTCTCCACTCTAATTTGTTATTGCACTGTGCACTTGCAAACCACTGAGTCTTGAGTGAGACCTATCTGACTCCAACCTTCAAGTTCCAAATCACCACCTGACGTCCCAGCTGGACTTGGCCCTGGTCAGGCAACAGGTCAGCGCTGAGGCAGACATCCCGATGAAGCCAACTCATATATGGCTACTGGCAAGGTCAGCAGGGTAAGGGCAGGTCTGAGCCAGTAGCAGCAGCAGCTTCTCAGGAGGAAGGAGCAATGGATGTCAGAGGCTCCCTTGGGTGTGGAACAGAGTCTCAGGTGCCTGCTCTGCATCCCCTTCCATATCCTGTCAGTCCCCAAATTAGCGAGGAGGCTGACACCAAGAAAGGGAACATTAGGTTCCTCCTAGAGTCCACATCAGACTTCTAGACAATTCCTGCTGATGCACATCACTAGGAAATGGCCCACTCACCCCAACCACACCTCTTAAGGTCAGAATGACAATGGAGATAATGTCTGTTCATGATACTTTAAGGATAAAGTGGAAGTCCCTATCGGAGACAACTCTTAAATTTTCTTGCCACCTTGAATCTGCACCATTATGGTACTCTATATCAGAGACCAGTTCTTAGAGGGAACGATCCTGTCCCCTAGCTGACAAATTCATACCGTTTCGGTGGCTAGCTCTATTGACAATAAATAAACTGATGCTATTATCTGCAGAGAGAAGGCCCAGGTCTCTTGTCACTGCAGCCTAGACCTTCATTAAGGGGGACAGGTCAAGTTATTGCTGAGGAAGAGCAGCTTAGGGGCAGGCAGAGAGGCTGGCACTAAGAGGAGGAGGAGGAATGGCTTTACCCTGTCTTCTCTGCCCCATCTTCGCTGCCACTGTCCTTTGATCCTGAGGCTATGGCTGTTCCAGCTCCAGCCTGTGTGGCTTTGTTTGGGGAAAAAGGGGCAAACTTGTGGCTAAAGAATTCATTTAGGTCGAGTTGGTCAGCCTACAGCTGGCCCCGTATGCACCCAAACCTCTGGTTCATTTGAGGCTAGAGGGCGGCTGCTCCAGGGTTATAGACAGTATAAAGCTCACCCAGGCCAGGCGGTGGTGGAGCACACCTTTAATCCCAGCCCTCGGGAGGCAGAGGCAGGCGGATCTCTGTGACTTGGGAGCAGCCTGGTCTACAGAGTGAGTTCCAGGACAGTCAGGGCTACACAGAGAAACCCTGTCTTGAGCCCCTCCCCCACCAAAAAACAAAAAAAACCCCAAAAAACCCAAACAAACCCAAAAAGCAAAAACCAAAAAACCTCATCCAGGGCCCAAAGGTGTGGGTGGAATGTGGGTATCCCTTGGAAAGGGTGCAGGACGGGATTCTCCCAGATTGTGTGACTCTTGCTTTCTGTTTAAACAAGTACCCCTCTTTCTCCAGTGTAGAGGACGCTTAGGCAACAGCGTCAAAAGTGAACTCACAGACAAGACAGCCTTAATAAATTAGTATAATACTATTAGAAGGGATGGCATTGGTTCTGTTTCTCAGGAGCGTTGTCCTACGTGCAGCCTGACAAGCTCCTTCCCTGGGAAATTTAAAAAGCCGTCCCCGTTAGCTCTGATGTAAAATTATAAAATAGAAATCTGGTAGGGTTTGTTTTGTTTAAAAAGGAAAAGCCCTGGAGAGGTGGGCGGTCCCGTGCAGTCCTGTTAGCTTTGGCCATTGGGTCTGCCCACAGAGTTCCCTCCAGGAGGCTGGATCTGGATGGAGTCCAGGAAGGGCCGAAGCGCTTGTCCAAAGGGCCTGCGGAGAAACAGACACGAGTGGGAGAGCTCTGCAGCGCAGCTACCACAGACAAAACGGTGCCACGCAGGGTGGTCAGGCAGCACAAGACAGTCTCTCTACAATATAGACAGTGGTTCTCAACCTTCCTAATGCTGTGACCCTTTAATATAGTTTCTCAGTTGTGGTGACCCCAACCATAAAATTATTTCATTGTCACTTCATAATTGTAATTTTGCTACTGATATGAATCGTAATGTAAATAACTGATATAGAACCTAAAGGGGTTGAGACCCAGAATCTGCAATTCTACAGTCTTGGCTGTTCTTAAACGAGACCGGGTGGCCTCGAACTCAGAGATCTGCCTGCCTCTGCCTCCTTGAGTGCTGGAGTTGAAGGTGTGTGCCACCATTTCCAGTCTTATATATATATTATATATATTTTCTTAGTTCTTTGAGTATTTTATTTTTGCTTTTTTGAGACAGGGTTTCTCTGTTTTGGAGCCTGTGGTAGAACTAGCTCTTGGCCTCGAGCTCACAGAGATCCATCTGCCCCTGCCTCCTGAGTGCTGAGATTAAAAGCGTGTGCCACTGCTGCCCGGCTTGAGTATTTTATACAAGGTGTTTTAGTTTTATTAACTGTCCCTCCCAAACTCTTCCCAGATCCACCCTAACCCCCTGCCCACCTTGTGTGTCTGTCCTTTTCCCCCCATCAAGGCCATTTTGTGCTGCCCAAATATTCCTGGACATGTGACTTTCCGCTGGAGCACGGCAGACATATCAGGTGTCTGGAGAAAACTGACCCTTTCCCAGCAGCTAAAATGGCCAACAGCTCCTTGGGCAGGTGTGTGTGGGTTCATGTCCAGGTCTCCTCTCCACACTGGGCTTTGGTCTGGCTTGTGTATGATGTCACAACCACTGGGGGTCCCTATGTTCTGCTACCTTGCAGTATCCTGAAGATACCGCTTTCCTATAAGCATTCGTGGCCTCTGGCTCTTACACTCTTTCTGCTCCCTCTTCTGCAATGGCTCCTGAACCTGGGAGGAGGAGTGCAGTATATGTTCCATTTAGGGCTGAAGATCCTTGAGCCTTTTACTTGGCCAGTTTGGGGTCTTGTTAATCAGCATCTACTACCACACTGGTCTTCGTAAGGGGGCTCTCTGGTTTGATTAAGTGTTCCCTAAGGTCCCCAGGTTAAAGACTTGGTTCTTGGCCTGTGAAACATTTGAAATGCGGGACCTATTGGGAGGTTGGCTGGTCACTGGAGACATGCCCTTGAAGAGGAAAGGGGAACCTTAGTCCCTTCTTCTTCTCTTTGCTTCCTGGCATCAAGTAAACAGCTTCTGTTCTACCACGTTCTCCCACCAGGAGAGGCCTCTTTATCACAGGTTCAAAGGTAACAATGTCAGGTGACTATGGACTGATACTGTTGGCTGGCAGTGCGGCCAAGAGAAAGCCTTCCTCTTTATAATCTGATTATCTCAGGATCTGCTCCAGGAACAGAAGCTGACTAATAATCTTCCAAATGTTTTTTGTTTGGTTTTGTTTTGGGTTGTTCAAAACAAGGTTTCTCTGTGTAGCCTTGGTTGTCCTGGAACTCACTCTGTAGACCAGGCTGATTTGCCTGCCTCTGCCTCCCAAGTACTGGGATTAAAGGCATGGACCAAAACCACCAGTTTACTTGTATCTTTAATTCTTTTGAAGAAGATAAGAATAATGTTGAAGCTGAGGAAAAAAGGGGGAAGCTGAGGCAAAAAGAAAAAGAAGTCATGACGATGATGTTGGGAATGGGGATATTCCAAAATCAAGATTCTTCTAAAGGGCTGGAGAGATGGCTCAGCGGTTAAGAGCACTGGCTGCCCTTCCAAAGGTTCTGAGTTCAATTCCCAGCAGCCATATGGTGGCTCACAACCATCTGTAATGAGATTTGCATTACATGGAGGCAGAATGTTGTATACATAATAAATAAATCTAAAAAAAAAGATTCTTCTAAAAAGGAACTGTTCTACTGCACACAGGGAATATTCAGGATAAATAGCTTGCCAGGAGTTGATGTCACTTTTCTAAAGGACACCTGGATGGTTCCTGTAATAACTTAACTGGGAAATCACCATAAAAATGGGAGTCTGGGTGGTGGTTCTGTAGTAAGAGTTCCAGAACAGCTAGGACTACCAAAAAAAAAAAAGCTCCCAGGAAGCAGGGCACAGGAATCTCTGTGCATCTGAGGCCAGTACAGTCTATGCAGTCAGTTCTAGAGTAGTCTGGGCTACATAGTGAGAACTTGTCTCAAAAAATAAAATTAAGTGACTCACGATACACTCTGGGCACAATTTCATTCTCAGAGGTTGCTGCCCACTCTCCCTCCCCCTTTTCCAGACTGAATATGTAGCTCAAACTGGTTTCAAATTCACTGTGATCCTCATGCCTCAGCCTCGCAAGTGCTAGGATTCTAAATTGTGTGCCCCTGTGCCCAGGTGATACAGCCATATTTGAAAATCCCCCCTAAGATCAAGAGAATAAAGTATTTGTAAATGATCCAAGAGTTAAATACCAACCCTAATTCTGACAAAGGCCCCACTCAGTAAGTAATAACAGCAAGAACATTTGGCTACTCAAGGATGCTCAGGGTCTCATGACCTGGCAGGGATGTTGGGTTCTAAACATCTACCAGGAGAAGGCAGTCCCAGGCCTGAGAGTTGTTTTTTTTTTTTTTTAAAGATTTATTTGTTATTATGTATACAGGGTTCTGCCTGGATGTTCAGGACCTCTGGAAGACTAGTCAGTGCTCTTAACCTCTGAGCTATTTCTCCAGTCCCATTTTTTAAAACTGAGGTTATCTGCCAGGAACCCTGTTGGTCAGGACCCAGTTCAGGAGAAACTGAATCAGAGGCAACAAATGGGCACTGTCTTAGAGTGGGCAGAGGCAGCTTGATATAATCACAAAAGGGAACAATATGATATGGCTTGGGAAGTTTGTGCTCTTTCAGGAGATGATAGCTGGGTGATGGCCCACAGGCCTTCCCAAGGTTGAGACCCCATCAGGGGCAAAGGTAACCTGTGCTGATGATGGTCTGCACTGTAAGTTCAAGCACAAGCAGAACTTCATCTTTTGAGGGTGTTGAAGAGCTCAGGGTGTGGCTGACAAAGACAAACAACAGTTATAAACTGGGTCGTCCTGTTCTTCTGGATTCTGCCTTTGACTGAAGTCTGCATTCTAGATAAGGATTCTTACCTTCTGAGAAATGGCTTTGTGTTATCAGATACCAGGATTTTATATAAACACCTAAGTTAGGTCAAGTGGTTTCCTAAGTTCTGTGGTGGCACTTAAGCCTAGCTTCAGAGGCCTAGTGCACACTGGTGGGTAGGAACAATGGTGGCAGGTTCCACCTAACAGGTCCTACTGGCTTGAAGGATTCTGCTATCACAGGGGAGGGACACTAAGTCTGAGGTTTTCCTGCTTTTTTTCTTTCTGAGACGGGGTCTCACATAGCTCAGGCTCATATCTGGAAGCTCACTGTGTAGCCCAGGCTGGTCGTACCTTCCTGACTGTCTCAGATGGGGATTTTCACAGTTGGCAGGCTCAGAAACAGAGTGGTCACACTTACGTGGAGAGAACTTCAGAGGGCAGGTCTGTGATGTAAGAAGGGATCTTCCGCCCTGTCAGGAACTGCGCCACTTCGTTGCTAAAGGTGTTACAGTTGTGTTCAAAGAGGTTGTAGGCTTCTCCTCTGTTCGTGCGAGAAAGGGAGTAGAGAGCAGATGAGCAAGCCAGCATCTATGTGGAGTGACGGTCGCTACAGAGCGGGAAGGTGGGCAAGCCTTATGGGAAGACTGGCCAGTCCTCTCAAACATCGGGAGGACTGTCTGCAGATCTGAACCTCTGAGAGGTGATTAATAAGGGAAAGATGAACCAAAACCGGACCCTTTCTACATAGTTCCAGAAGCTTTACACTTAAAACAGGGCAAGGATCAGAGGTGAACCCTTAATAAACTGAAAAGATTTACTTATTTTATGTGTGTATTTATGAAGGCCAGAAGAGAGGGTCAGACACCCTGTTACTGGGAACTGGACTCAGGCCTTATCCTCTTAAGATACGCTCAACAAGTGTTCTTATCCTAAGCCAGTAGTTCTCAGCCTTCCTAACGCTGCAACCCTTTAAAGCAGTCCCTTCTGTCATGATGACCCCCAGCCATGGAATTATTTCATTGCTACCTCAGAACAAATTTTGCTTTTGCTATGAATCTTTTTTCTTTTCTTTCTTTTTTTTTTTGAGACAGGGTTTCAACAGTCCTAGCTATCCTAGAACTAGCTCTTGTAGACCAGGCTGGCCTCAAACTCACAGGGATTCACCTGCCTCTGCCTCCCGGGTGCCAGGATTAAAAGTATGCACCACCACCGCCCAGCCTGCTAAGAATCCTAATGTAAATATCTGATATGGGACTTCCAAAAGGATTGTAAACTAAAGGTTTAGAACCACTGCTCTAAGCCATCCTTCTAGATCCTCCTCTGTATTTTTCCCCCAAGAAGGGTTTCTGGAACTTGCTCTGTAGACCAGGCTGGCCTCAAACTCAGAGATCCAACTGCTTCTGCCTCCGAAGCGCTGGGATAAAAGGTGTGTGCCATCACTGCCTGTCTTTTTTTTTTTTAATCATTTATTTTTGTGTGTATGTGTGTGGGAACACGAATAAAGTTAGAGGAAGATGTGTGAGAGCAGGTTCTCACACCCCACAGGGATCAAACTCAGGCTGTCACTCAGGGTTCTCTTTTCCCCCCGAGACAGGGTTTCTGTGTAGTGCTGGGTATCCTGGAACTCACTCTGTTGACTAGGCTGGCCGTGAACTCATAGAGAAGGCAAACTCCACTACTGCTTGGTTAAGTTTGTCCTTTCTTTTTTTTCCTTTTGAGACAGAGTCTCTAGCTCAGGTGGCCTTTTACTCCATATGTAGCTAGGGATGACCTCAAACTTCTGATGTTCCCGCCTCCACTTCTTGAGTGCAGGAATTACAAGCATGTGCCAACACACCAGTTCAGGTTTCTGTGGTGCGGGGGTTGAACCCGAGGCTTTGTGCATGATAGAAAAAGTCCCCTACACCGTCAGCCTGAAAAAAGCCTTTAAGACAGGTTAATTCAAGTTGGTATTTCATCCCATTTCTCCCACAAACCCTGTTTTCAATATTTAGGGAAATCCACTTGGCCAGAGGTGGGGAACAGCATTCACTGGCTCTGCTCAGAAGGAACAAGTGGCCCCTTTCTTCTAGGCACAACAGAAAGCATGCTGGGATGGAAGTTTGCTGTTGAGGAGATGTGGGCTCTTTCTATAGCTCTGCTTCTCTACAGTGACAGTAAAGAGTGGCGAGGCCAGAGCTGAGCGTCAGGGACGGCTGCACTGGCTCTGCCCCCCAGAGTGTGTCTAGCAGTGGCGCACACAAGCAGCCACCACTCTGGCCTTACTCACCGGAACAGAGACTCCCCCAGGGAGGACAGGTATTCCAGAAAGATTTCTTCTGTGACTTCTGTGTTCCCCACATCAACCACAGTGTCTGGGGGCCCAAGCAATGTCCCTCCCTGAAAGAGTCAACCCAAGAAAGTCACTAAGTCACCGTCTCTATCACTTTCGCTTTCTTTTGGCTGTTCTGAAGGTCAGACCCAGGACCTCATGCATGCTAGGCAAATGCTCTATCACTGCGACCGTCAACACTCTGCTAACTTTTAAGAAGGGATCTATGAACTCCAGGCTATCGTCCCCATTTATTAAATTATTATGTAACCCTGGATGGCCTCCAACTCACTTGCTTCTGCTTCCAAGTGTTGGGATTAAAGGTGTGTACTACTTACTGTGTGCCAGGCTTGAATTTCCTATTTTTTGCTTTAAAATTTGTTTGTTTGTTTATTTAGTATGTAGTGTTCTATCTGCATGTGTGCCTGCAGGCCAGTAGAGGGCAGCAGACCTCATTATAGATGGTTGTGAGTCTCCATGTGGTTGTTGGGAATTGAATTCAGGACCCCTGGAAGAGTAGTCAATGCTCTTAACCTCAGAGCCATCTCTCCAGCCAGCCCCCCTCCCGCTGCCCCAGTTTAAACTGTGACTTTTAACACAAAACTACAAAACTCTATTCCAACAGCTTCGTTTTTAACTGCTGGAACACTCTTGTCATAGGAAGCGGACTATTTTCTCTATGTGTTAAGGTTATAGAGTTTAGAGTTCAGCTGGCTGCTTGTGGGGCCTGTGTGGGCGGGTCTCTACACTGTCTATTTATTCTGTTGCTAAAGAATCTGAGTGTGGTGGTGCACACTTTTAATCCCAGCATTCTGGGGGCAGAAGCAGGTGGTTCTCTGTGAGTTTGAGGCCATCCTGTTCTACATATCAAGCTCCAGGACAGCCAGGACTACATAGAGAGACCCTGTCTCAAAAAAACATAAACAACAATAAAAAGACAGAAACCCGGAACCTGTGGTTTCCTTTTGTTCCCAAAATGATCACAAGAAGATCACTAGGACAGAACATGACAGCTGGGCTGCCACAGGACATCAAGGAGGGCAGACTCAGGAAAGCAGAACACTCCAGAAGGGAGCTTGCCTATAAAAGCCACTGACTGACAGCCCCAGAGCACTTCCCTTGAGGTTGACATTGCTTTAGGCATTGGGGAAAGCATGGTGAGCAGGACCAGTTATTATGGTAGCTAGAGGAAAATTACCCAATGTTCCAGAGAATAAGAGGTCAGTATTGCAACTCCTATTGTTCATTCATATGACAAATATATATTGAGAACTTATATGCAACATCTAAGGCTAGACAATGGGAGCACAATATATACAAAACATAAGATTTCTGTCCTCGCAGAACTTAAAGTTTATTAAGGAAGGCACGTAAAAAATTCTATATACCAGTGGATCAAGAAGCTGAAATAAGGACCTGGCTGAAAAAGTGAAGAAGGGGAAGGCCAGGCTGAGGTTTGTCAGAGGGAATCAACACCCTGCTCAGACCTGAAGAATGTGTGTATGCTAGATACTAGGCAAGTGTTCACTGAGACACACCTCCAACTACTGAAAGCATTTTAAAGACTTTATTTTTTCTCTGTCTTTTTTTTAAACATTTATTTATCTATGTGTGTGTATGTATGCACACATGTGAAGTGGTCAGAGCCACAATGTGGGTTGCAGAGATTTGTCTGCTTCTGCATTCTTTTTTTAAAATATTTATTTATTTATTTATTATGTATACAATATTCTGTCTGTGTGTATATCTGCAGGCCAGAAGAGGGCACCAGACCTCATTACAGATGGTTGTGAGCCACCATGTGGTTGCTGGGAATTGAACTCAGGACCTTTGGAAGAGCAGGCAATGCTCTTAACCATTTGAGCCATCTCTCCAGCCCCTGCTTCTGCTTTCTAAGTGCTGGGATTAAAGGTGCGTGCAGCCACCCTGTGTTACGCCCGCCTCGGTCAGCAAGGAAGACGCAACACTGAAGCTCTTCTTGCTAGCAGTTTATTCAGAACCTTGTTCACTTTCTCTCTCTCTCTCTGGGCAAACCTCTCCTAGCCCTTAAAAAGGCAGGGGCCGCCAACCCCGGACTGCCAGGTGGGCACTGCCCACAGGTCCACGCATATGCAAGCAGCTGACAATCATTGCGTGATAATAGCATGAGTCAGGCCTTAGCCAATATTCGGAGCTGATTATCACAGAGAGCACTTGCTTTTGGGATCGCGGCTCCACGCAGCTCTCTACAACCCTGCTTGACTTGTATGCTATATGAGGAACTAGCATAGGCCAGAGGTCATGGCAGAAGCCAAACTTCTCAGGCTATAGGAACCCCTCAGACTCTGCAGGTCAGGGGAAGACACTCACCGGGGAACAGCTGGAAATACCGCCACTGCCGAAGAAGAACTCATCCTTGTGGACAACTATAGAGGTGTGCCTGCCACAGAGAGGGACAGTGAGTCAGGAAACTTACAATTTCTCCAAAACAAAACAAGTACATACTGCAGTGAGAGTAGTTTCTGCCCAAAGACATCATTGTGGTAGCCAATTTTATTACATTAGCCAGATGAAGACATAAATAAGACGTACTGTGTCCCTCTAGATCTGGGATGATTATCTGGAACTGTCCCCACCTCCACACTCGATTTCACAGATGCTCAAGTCCCTCATCTAAAATGAAATAGGATCTACACAGAACTTATACACACTCTTAAGTACACGTTAAATCATTTAAAGATGACACACAGTATCTAACATGACGTAAACGTCATATAGTCATTACACTCCATGATTCAGGGAGCAATGATAAAAGAGAACTTTTCAGAACATTTAACACTCCCTCCCTTCCCCCCTTTCTAAGATAGAGTCTCACTGTGTAGCTTTGGAAGGCCTGGAGCTCCCCATGCAGCTAAAACTGACTTCTGTCTCAGAGATCTGCTTGCCTCTGCCTCTCCTGCTGGGTGCTGGGATTAAATGTGTGCGCCACACTCCCAACTACCATTAGGATTTTGACACTGCTCATATGAGCGAGGGCACAGAAGTATACCCCTTTTTTGAACATTTCAATTTGCAATGGGTGGAACTCGTGGACAGAGGGCAGAGAGCACCACAGATGGAGTGTCCTCCCTCTGAGCACTGACTGACATAGGGGGCAGATGACTGTCTATTGTGGGAAGCAGTAATGGAAGGTGACTACCCAATAGGTGACAACAGCACCCTCCCCCTAATTCTGACAAGTCTCTAGACATGGCCAATAGCTTGGGAGGTAGAGGGATAAAATCAGCTTCATGGAGAACTGCTGTTTTACACATGGGAAATTGGGGTCTAGAGAGATGGCTCAGCCGTTAAGAGCACTGCCTATTCTTCCAGAGGACCCAGGTTCTATTCCCAGCACCCACATGGTGGTTCACAACTGTCTGTAACTTGAGTGAGTATCATGGAATTCGATGCCCTTTTCTGGCCTACTGGGCAGCAAGCACATACATGCTACACAGATATACATACACCCATACACATAAAAATAAAAAATTAAAAAAATGTCAAGAAAATAAAGGCTATGGGAAATTAACAACAAAGAGCCAGGCTTTGAGCTGGGAAATGTGGAGACAGTGGGGTAGTGAGCTGCTCTCGTTCACAGAGCGGACAACACGAGGAGTCCCACCCCACTTACCAGATGCCTTCCAGTTGTTTCCCTGTGGAGAAAAGGAAAGGTTTAGCCATTTGCGACAAGACTGAACGCCCCCCTCAGCCTGCGTAAACTCACTCAAGCAGGAGACGACTGTTAGAGCCCTCCTGGAGGGTTTTCTAGTACATCAGCTCTCCTCTGTGGCAGCCCTCTGCTGCGACAAGGGTGTTGAGGAAGTTCAGAAGCAACTCTGCTTTATCAGAGAGCAAATACCACTGGCACACACGTTTATGTCTCTTCTTCCTTCCCATCTTGGGTTACATCAGCTGACTTTAACCTCTCCGTCTCATCTACAGCAAGTCCACAGTAAAACAACGAAGGATGGGACCTAGTTTTCCATTAAGGTGCAAGTCTTCAAAAAAAAATTATGGAGCCAAACTAAATGCTGTGTTTTATTTTTTTAAATATTTATTTATTATGTATACAATATTCTGTCTGCGTGTATGCCTGCAGGTCAGAAGAGAGCACCAGATCTCATTACAGATGGTTGTGAGCCACCATGTGGTTGCCGGGAATTGAACTCAGGACCTTTGGAAGAGCAGGCAATGCTCTTAACCACTGAGCCATCTCTCCAGCCCCTGTGTGTTTTTTTTAAAAGGCAACATGCATTTATTTGGTGCTGGGGACTGAAGGAATGCAGGTGTATGAACATGCTAAGCACATGCTCACCCACTGACCTACACTCAGGGCCTATTATCCTATTCTACTTACCAGCTACCTTCAGAAGCTCCAAGTCAAATCGAAAGAGACATAGGTAAATAATTAACTAAAACACAACGTTGATAAGCTCTGAAACTGTGGGTGCTATGTTAATAAAGATGAAGAACTATCTTCAAGAGCTTGATTTCAGCCAATGAAGGAGCAAGCAGGGGCAAAGTTGGGCGTATCTGCCAGAGAGAGCAGTCTGCAAATATGTGAAACTGAGGTTTTGTAGGCCAGAGGGAGGAGTGGTGGAACTATAGAGCCAGCAGGCCTGTGGCAAGGCAGGGTGCCTGCACTGGGTAGGACAGAACTTTCTTAAAAAGACTCACTTTTTTAAAAAATAATTTTTTTTTTTTTTTTGGTTTTTCGAGACAGGGTTTCTCTGTAGCTTTGGAGCCTGTCCTGGAACTCCCTTTGTAGACCAGGCTGGCCTCGAACTCACAGAGATCCGCCTGCCTCTGCCTCCCGAGTGCTGGGTAAAAAATAATTTTTACATGTATTTATTTATTGTGTGTGTCTGTGTCCCAGTGTATATATGGAGGTCAGAGGACAGAAGCTCTGGGCATCAAACTCAGGTTACAAAGCTGGCCATTAGGCATCTTCACCCACCAAGCTATCTCCTGGCCAAATATAAGACTAGCATTCTATTTTTATTTTATTGTAGTACTGGGGATCAACCCTAGGGCCTTGTGTATGCTAGGCGAGCATGCCACCACTCAGCCACATGTCTGAAGCAACATAGCTCAGGCTGGCCTCAAACTAAAAGCAATCTTCCTAGCTCAGATTCTTGATGTTGAGATAAGAAGAGTCACCTGAATATGTGTGTGTGTATAGGCCAAAGGCTGACATTAGGTATCTTTCTCAATCACTCCCCATCTTGTTTTGACACAAAATCTTTTTTTTTTTTTAAGACAGGTTTTCTGTTTGTCCTGGAACTCACTCAGTAGACCAGGCTGGCCTTGAACTCACCAAGATCCTCCTGCGTGATGGGATTAAAGGTGCATGCCACCACACTGGCAACACACAGAATCTCTTAATGAATCTATGAATCAGGTAGGCTGGCTAGCCAGAAAGCCCCAGGAGTCCTGTTTTCACTACTCCAATGCTGGGGTTACAAGTGTAACACTTGGCACCTGCTTCTCTCCCAGAGAACTCAAGTTTGGTTCCCAGTGCGCTCTTCTGGCATTTGAAGCACCCCCCCCCCACACCAACACAAATGTACACACTTAACATATAAGTAAAGACAAATCTTTAAAAAGATGCTGTTGTAAGGGCCAGAAAGATAACTTAGCAGGTAAAGGAGCCTGACATCATGCCTGATGACCTGAATTCAATTCTAGAAGAAGCAACTCCTGAAAGTTGCCTGTGACCCTTCATATGCATGCTATAGTACATATATGCACGCACATTTGTGCGTGTACACACACACACACACACACTCACTAAACATAATTAAAATTTTAAAAAAAGATATGTGGTAAGCTGGGTATGGTGGCACTTGCCTATATTCCAGCATTTGGAAGGCAGAGGCAAGAGGATCAAAAGTTCAAAGCCACCTTCAGCTACATAGTGGCTGAGGCAGCCTGGCCAGGAGAATGCTATGAGATGTGGCAGAGAGGATGAGCTGGAGAGGAGTTAGAGAGCAGGTTAGAGGTCACGGGAAAACATGGGAGACAACACACAAAGATTCAGAAGGACAAGGAAGGCAATGAAAAGGTCAAAACATGGGCGAACCTCACTCACTCACCAGGGTTATCAGTTCAAATGAAGGTTTACTGATTGCTAAATGTCACCCTCATTGTATGCTCTAGGACCTGCTCAAGGACAAAATCCAGTGTTGCCTGGAAGGAGAGCAACATGCTTACACTCCCGCTGTGCTATATAAATTATAGAATTTTAAACAGGTATCTCATTCTTTTTAAAAATTTGTATTTGTAGTGGGGAATGCATACAGAGTCTTGCATATGCTAACCATGTACTCTACCACTGAGCTACACTCCACGGCCTAGGTTTCCCCCCCTCCTCTGAGACAAGGTCTTATGTATTCTATGCTGGCCTCTAACACGCTACGTAGCCAAGGATAAGCTTGAATTCTAATTCACTTCCACCTTCTAGGATCAAGCCCAGGTTTTATGCATGCTAGATAAACACTTTGCTAGTGGAGCCGCAGTCCCAGACCTATTCACATATTTTAAATGTTGCACAGTGTACATTTATAATTTTTAAAAGATGAAAAAGACCCATGTTTTGAGTCAGGTGGTGATGGCGCACGCCTTTAATCCCAGCACTCGGGAAGCAGTGGCAGATGGATGAGTTTGAGGGCAGCCTAGCCTACAGAGTGAGTTCCAGGATAGACAGACCCATGTTTTGTCTAGTACAGAAAGACAAGACAAGATGTGAAGATAAGTTTGTGGGTGGTGTTTAGGTAGAAATGTAAGGCTTGCCGTGTTGGAGCCCACCCTGGGGAAGAAAAGCATGAGGCCTTGGCAAGATGGCAGGCATGGGAAAAAGCAGGCTGAACTGAGTTTTAAGTTTTTAAGCAAGATAAGGACAGGAGGAGGTGAGGTGGGGGTAGCAGTATGAGCTATGAAAGTAGGGCATAAAGTCCTGTAGGAACCTGAATTAGACTCAATGGATATTAGCATAGCATAGAGCAGATTATTTCCCACTGAGATTTCCTCAGCAAACTGGAGAGTAGGTAGTCACATGGCTGTGTGTCTCTAAGCATATTGGCACCCCACACATTCATTCTAAGGCTTATGGAATATGGATGTGGGATGTGGGAAACAAACAGGAGGCATGGGTGTCAGCTCATGGATGGCAGAAGGTGTAGGACAAGGCGTGCTATTGCCAGCCTTCATTGTCCAGGAGCAAAGAGGTACATAAAAGTCTTGGAGTAGCACCCAACCTGTTTTCGTCCACGGAGCTGGAAGAAGCATAAACAGACACACAGGCCATCAGCCCCAGTACTGCTGCTGCTATGCAGTGCCTATTAACAAGAGTTAAGTGGATGCGATGACAGAACTCCTGAGGCACAAGCCTCTTAGTAGGCGGCATTTGTCCCCGTTTGGTAGGGAAAAGAACACATTAGCTCTATGGTATAGTTCAAGTGCAGCCCTGGTTCACTCCACACAACCCTCTCCTAGCAACAAAGTATTTTAACTGGCACCTTAACAATGAGATGCTTACATGTTACCTGGAAAATGCTGGGTATTCTCTGGGAAAAAGTAAAAGGAAGCATTTGAATCATGGAGCCCTCTGCCATCAATATTATAAGAAAATGCCTATTAGCAGAAGGGTTACCCTCTTTTTCTGCGGGGAAAAAAGGGGTGCCAGGAAACCACACCAAAAAAACCTGGGGGTGAAGCGCAGTGGCAGAGAATTTGTCCTACACTATGCACAAGGCACAGAATTCTAACCTGAGCAACATAAAGTAATAACTTTTTTTTTTTTGGTTTTTTGAGACAGGGTTTCTCTGTAGTTTTGGAGCCCGTCCTGGAACTAGCTCTTGTTGATCAGGCTGGCCTTGAACTCACAGAGATCGCCTATCTCTGCCTCCCAAGTGCTGGGATAAAAGGCGCGCCACCACCGCCCGCCATGTAATAACATTTTCTTTCTTTTCTTTTCTTTTCTTTTTTTTTTTGGATTTTCGAGACAGGGTTTCTCCGTAGCTTTTGGTTCCTGTCCTGGAACTAGCTCTTGTAGTCTAGGCTGGCCTCGAACTCACAGAGATCCACCTGCCTCTGCCTCCCGAGTGCTGGGATTAAAGGCGTGCGCCACCACCACCCGGCCTGTAATAACATTTTCAAAGGTAGGTTTAAAAACACTTAACAGGGGCTGGAGAGATGGCTCAGAGGTTAAGAGTGCTGGCTATTTTTCCAGAGGTCTTGAGTTCAATTCCCAGCAACCACAAGGTGGGTCACAATCATCTGTAATGAGATCTGGTGTCCTCTTCTGGTGCGTAAACAGAACATTATATACATAATATGTAAATAAATAAACAAACAAATCTTTAAAAACAACTACAATAACAACACAATAATGTAGTACAGATTCTTTAAGGTCAGTACAGGAATTTTTCTAGTGTGAAAATAACTATAGTCAGATGTGATAATACACACTTGTAATCCTAGAGGAGAACTGCTGTGCAACCAGCCTGAGGTCCAGGATATGTAAGCCAAATAAACCCTTTCCCCCACAAGTTGCTTTGGTCATGAAAGTGTTCACCACAGCAACAGTAACCCTAACTAAAACACTGTTTGTTTTTCTTTTAACAACAGAACTGGACTTTATTGTAGAATCCAACACAGGAAGGCTGATGTCTAGTGAGTTGTGTTAAACATAAGGTGGCTGCAGATGTTAAGCAGGAGTACACAGAGATGCAAACTACATTCATTTGTATTTTGCATAATAAGGATGCAGGACTGCTATTCCCTCCTTCCTTCAGTGGATATAGAACAGTGAGCACACAATGAACAATAAAGACAAAAACAAAGCACAATAGACTGCGTTAAGACATGAAAGAAAAAAACAAAACCCTCTCTCAGACCTGAATAAATTCTAGTTAATCTCCAAGTCTGAGTCATTCCTAAAACCAATACTGGGAAAGAGGGTACAGTTCAGTGAGGCCCTGGTTTCCTGCCTGACACCACACACATGGGTGCTCATATCCCTGAAGGAGCACCCACTCCTGGCAGTCACTGGGGGTACTCTGGGGGCAGTCTTCTGCCTCAGAAGCTTCAGGACCCTGCTGAAAAGACAAGTAGCGGCTGCATTTATCTTGGCATGCAACTGTTATCCCTTTTCTATGGTTATTTAATTTTATACACACAAGCACATTGCTTTTCAAGAAATAACACCTAGAGTAAAGAGGCCCTATTGCTATTGTGCTAGGATCTAAATATAAAGACCCAAATAGTCACTAGATTGCATTCTGTCAAGAAGGACACAGGTTCAGTGATTTTTTTTTCCCCAAACAATGGTCTCATATATACTAGCTAGGCAAGCTCTCTACCACACAATTTCCCAGAACTTTAACCTGAGAACAATTTGATGAGCTTCTAAGAGAAAATAACTTTGAGTCAGAAAAGAAACACGAAACACCGGTCGCGCTCATCATGCAAGCCGGAGGACCGAGGCAGTATGATGGGAGTTCAAAGCCAGCCTAACCTGCATGAGGCCCTATATTAACCTCCCACTCCTCCAAAGCCTCTGCATTTATCTCTCTGCATTTTTTTTTCCACAAAAAGAGGTCAGGGCATTTAAAGAGTAACTAAAATTATTAAGAAGAGCTGAAGGACAATTTTAATAGCTAATTCTATTAGCCAAATAGTGATATGGGGAGAAAAGGCACAAGTACGCTGTCCACTCAATTAGAATGCTAAGGATAATTGTGAGACACTGCAGAATACACATACGTTTGCACGGAAGGCATATGTCCTCAACATAGGACAGGACAGTGGTTAAAGAGCTTAAAAGGGTCCAAGTTTGGGTCCTGGCCCCCATGTCCAGTGGTTCACAATCGCCTCAAACTCTAGTTTTAGGGGATTCAATGCCCTCTTCTGGCTTCCATGGGCACCAGCACACAGGGCATGCTTGTATAACTAGAGCTTTTATTCACTATTTTCCCAGCCCAGAAATGTGTTTGTTGTTGGTGTGTGTATGTATGTGTTTTGACTTTTTGTTTGTTTTTCTTGAGACAAGGTTTCTTTGTGTAGGCCTGGCTGTCATGGAACTCACTTTGTAGACCAGGCTGGCCTCGAACTCCTGGAGAATAGCTGCTTTTTTTATTTATTACTGTAGTATATTCTCACATGTGTCATACAGACACACATAAATGAAACTTAAAAAAGAAGACAGGATAATTTGGTGAAGTCTAAGTCTGTGTTATTTAAGTCAATCATGAACTGTAACAGGATTGGAAAAGGCCTTGAAGTATTATATATAAAGCGTTCTGCATGCTAGAAGAGGGCACCAGATCTCATTATAGATACCTGGGAGGCACCATGGTTGCTGGGAATTGAACTCAGGACCTCTGGAAGAATAGCTAGTGCTCTTAACCTCTGAGGCATCTCTCCAGCCCCCTGAAGTTATTATTTTTAAAAGTAACTTTATTATTCTTTATGTGTACAGGTGTGCACCTGTGGAGGTCAGAGGAGTGTCAGATCCCCTGAGCTGGAGTTACAGGCGGTAGTGAACTGGCTGACATGGGAGCTGGGAACAGGTCCTCTGCAAGAACAGTACGCGCTCCTAACCACTGAACCATCTCTCCAGCCCAGGAATAAGATCTTGTAAGAGGAAATTCAAAGACCAAAATGTGACATGAATTTGCTGTGGAGAACAGAGGGCTACGAGGGACGGGCACAGCACACACGCGGAGCCCAGATTTCTGCTCAGTAGAACTTGAGACACCTTCAGACGTTTGAACAAGGAAGCCACTTTACATTAGCCGTAAGGGAACACATTACCTTGGACAGCACGTATTAGCAAAATGTGGTGAAATAAGCCGTGTCCATAACCCAGATCTCCCAACTACCTGCTGTGTGACTTGGGGCAAATTACAGACCTATTTCACAAAGGCGTGGTAAGGATTCCAGTGTATGTGACTCAGGAAAAGGAGTGTGTTGTGTGGGGTTGGCTTGCTATATTCTAGAATTCCTTTCAAAAATAAGCAAATAAACACACCAATTTTACCACATTTACCCATGTGCGTCTATGTGTGGGTGCAGAATGTTGCACCTGTGCTGGAGAGAAGACAACTTGTTGGAGTTGCTTCTCTCCTTAGGTTCTGGGATCAAAGTTAGGTTGTCACGCTTGGTGACAAGTATCTCAACCCAATAAGCTGTCTTGCTGGACTATACGAAAGTTTTTTTTTTTTTTAAGTTTAAATATATTTAGGAATGAGAAATCAATATACAGGAATTAACTGACTTAGGGTATACCTAACTTTAAGGGTGGTGGTATCTGAAAGGGAAGAACAGAAAGGCAATGCCTATTTCCCACTTTGAAGAGGGCGTCAGACCACTTGGAACTGTGGTTTTACTGGTGGTGTGAGTGGCTAGATGTGGCGCTAGGAACTGAACTCTAGTCCTCTGCCAGAGCAGCAAGTGCTGTTAACCACTGGGCTGCTTCTCCAGCCCGTTGGTTTATTGATGGACTGGCTTGTACGTGTGTCTCCTTGTCTGCACTTACACTACAGCTTACAAAGACTAGAAGAGGGTATCTGGTCCACTGAAACTAGAGTTACAGAAGCCATGAACCACCCCATGCGGCTGGTGGAAACTGAACCATGTCCTCTGCAAGAGCAGCAAGTGCCATAACTGTTGAGTCATCTCTACAGTTGATTCGTTTTATTTTTGTTTGTTGAGACCGGGTTTCTCTGTGTAGCTTCGGCTGTCCTGGAACTCACTATATAGACCAACCCAACCGTGAACTCATGAAGACCCACCTATTCTGCTTCCCAAGTGCTGGGATTAAAAGCGTGTGCCACCAAGCCCAGTTTATTTTTAGAGTTTACTGAGTACAACTAGAGCACTGCCTGAGCACACATTTAATTCTGGCAGAGGCAGAGAGGCTGGAGGATCTCAGAGTTCAAGGCCAGCCTGGTCTACAGAGTGAGTTCCAGGGTAGCCGGGGCTACACAGTGAAACCCTGTCTCAGAAAAATCAATAATAATAACAACTCACTACCACCAAAGCCCTGCCTGCCTTGTTTTTGCTTCTTAGAGAGGGGTTCTCACTCTGTAGCTCCAGTTGGCCTCACATTTGTGCTAATCCCCTATCTCAGAGGACTATGACCTACCCTACCTGGCTTTTCCTGATTTTTGCTAACTCTCCCTTCCTTTATTTGTAAAAGGGAATAAAAATACAGAAAAAAGAGAATAAAATTTGTGGCAACGCTGTGACCTCTGACGTGCCAAGTTAGTGAAGTTTCATGTTTGGCAATGCCTTCTACAGCATCACATCTGTTTAAAAGGACATGGGTGCAAGGGATGTAGCTCAGTGGTGGGACGTGTGCCTAGTAGACTAGATGTGCCTGGGTTCAATCCCCGGAGGCTAAGGGTGGCCAGTCTATTACTTCATCTTTCGTATACACTTCTGCCTTGACAACCACAGAAGCACTTTTCAGCCCCTCTGACAGCCAGGTTTTCCTGCTCTACATCTTGGCTGGTCAATCTTTTATCTAGAGGACTCTAACTCCCTCGCCACCTTCCATGGATAGCTTCTTCTTCCTCACCCTATATTTTCATTTTAAAAAACTCTTTGTTTGTTTGTTTTTTGAGACACGGTTTCTCTGTGTAACTCTGACTCCTGTCCTGGAACTCGCTCTGTAGACCAGGCTGGCCTCGAACTCACAGAGATCCTCATGTCTCTGCCTCACAGGGCTAGGATTAAAGGCATGTATCATCACTGCCCAGCTCTGAAACTCTTATTTAAAACCTAGCTTCTCTCATTTTCTTTTTTTTTTAAATATTTATTTATTTATTATGTATACAATATTCTGTGTGTATGTCTGCAGGCCAGAAGAGGGCACCAGACCTCATTACAGATGGTTGTGAACCACCATGTGGTTGCTGGGAATTGAACTCAAGACCTTTGGAAGAGCAGGCAATGCTCTTAACCTCTGAGCCATCTCTCCAGCCCAGCTTCTCTCATTTTCTATCTTGGCATTCAGCACAGATCACAATTTGTTATATATATATATACATACACACACACACACACACACACACACACACACACACACACACACATATTTCCCACACTAACCAGCTCTAAGATTGCAAAAATCTCTGTTGCTTCTACCCACCTGATAAACATTAAACATCAGCACATACTAAGCCCTCCAATATTTATTTAATAAATTTGTCCAATGAACGAAACAACCAATCTCTTGGGTCTTTTTCAGCTAAGAATAATATTCTTTTTTAGATATTAGGACAAAAGAAAAGGAGACAAACAATGCCTTCCGCTGCTAAAACCAAACCAATGGCTGCACTCCAAGGTTTACTTAGAACCTGACTGATCTAATCTACTAACGACTCGAACTCTCTGTTTAAAAAGAAGAAAGACGTTTGGCTTTCAGATTTGCTAACGTTCTTCTTAGGTGTGCAGGAGTCTGAACTCAGGCCTTGTGCACGTTAGGCAAGGCCTCTACCACTGAGTCACACCTGGATCCTAAGCCCTGCCAACAACCCATGACCTAGGTCCAAATCTCTCTCCAACAATGGAATGGGTTGGTCACATGAGAAAAGCCTGAAACACTCATTAAAAAAACACATTTCCAAAAATTCTGATGTAGTGTTTCTGAAGCATGGCGCTATGATCCACACATTTAAAACTTACAGACGCGAACAGGTATTTAAACAGTGAGGAAACTTTAGGGGGGAGTTTCTCTTTCACTCCGGGTCTGCTTTCATAAACTGCCAGATACCAGTTTCTTTGGTAGAGGAACTGTTTTAACCTAATTTCTCGCTCTCTCTCTGTTTTCTTTTTTTACACTATGTAGAACTAGGCTATGTAGCTTAGGTTATTGGTCTTGAACCCACAACCCTCTTGCCTCAGCCTCCTGAGTACTAGGATTACAGTGTGCCCCACCACAGCTGGCTCTAATGGGTTTTTTTCTAATTCCATTTAACAATGTATGTTGGAAATGAACGCATCTTTTTTTGTTGTTTGTTTCAGTGCTAGAGAGCAAACCCAGGCCTTGAAGCACGCCAAGCAAGAACTCTACCAGCGAGTGAGCAACGTACTTCCTAAGTCAGGTGTGCTTTAACAAACATTCTAGATGATTCTGAGGTGAAGCCAAATTTAGAAAGCACTGACTGGCCCAGGGTTGGAGAGCTAAGTTCAACTCAGTGCCATGTCACTAATGGATGCCTTAAAAAGTTGCCTGCCTCCCTTTATCTCTGCCCCTTGTCCTCCCTAAGAACTAAGCCTTTCGCCAGGAAATACTAGCTATTCAAATGAACGATACAAAGCCATGTCATTTTCAGTCCCTGCAATCCTTTCCTGTCCGTCATCACCTGAAATGACAAACCTGACAAGGCCTATGTGACAGACATTTTGGTATTTGAGTCGAAACAAAGTTGGACCTACACGGAAGGGCTGCTTTTCTCTCTCTCAGCATTAAAACATTCCAACTGAACACCACCGAGGATTACCTTACCGATACAACAGCATCCCGACCTCCCCAGAATTCCTTGCTTTTTTTTTTTTTTAACCATCGGGTCAAAAGCAATTAACCGTTGAGCGAAGACTACCTTGTAGGACGGGCTGTGATTAGTTCCAAGTTCTGGCTCGGGCTGACCTAACTTGACCTAACCTGGAACCGGGCGAGGGCAAAGGCCCTCTAGCGCTCCCTTCCTTCCCGTCCACTCCAAGGACTGCAGAGGGAGTTTCCTTCTGGCGCGGAGGGCAGAGATTCCGAGGGCCACCCGAGAATCTCCTCTGCAGTGTCGCTTCCACCACCAGGGACACGCGCTGGAGGCAGCCTCACTTTCTCGACTTGAGGCCAAGGAAGGCGTGTAGAGGGTTCCCCAAATGCCAGGGAACCCGCCAAGACCAGTCGGCTTACCCTAGTCCCTAGCTGAAGGGCTTGCTCCCAGTCAGAGCATATGCGTCTCCTAGGATCCGATCAGGAAGCTGGAAAGGGGGGTTAGGGAACCCCACCCCACTCTCACCCGTGGGCCCCTCTTCCCGTCTCGGCAGAACTTCCCACTGACCCCGGTCCCCTCACCCAGCATGATGGGGCTGAGCCGCCGGGCCAAGCCCTTGGATAGGTCGTACACGTAGAGCTTCACCGGATAGAGATTCGGCGGCTCCATCAGGACCCGTGGCGGCGGCCACGATGGCCCTCGGGCACCCAGTAGCGACTTGGACCTTCCGGTACCCGGCCGGGGTGGGGAGAGGAGGGTGCGGGAGACCGAGCCCGGGCCCGGCCTGAGGGCGGGGGAGAAGCAGCCCTGCGCTACTCGCGCCCCCGCGCCCGCGACCAGCAACGACTACTGTGAGGTGACAGAGAGAGATCCCAGAGACTCCCCACGCAAGGAACAGGGGGCGGGGGCGGGGGCGGGGACGCACTTTCGCGCATGTGCGTTCGGCGCTGACGGACTGCGGGGGCGGGGCTTCAAGGAGAGGGCGGGGCTTTCCCTGCCCGCGCGCGATCTAGTTTAGGAAAAAGGGTGGAAGCCACGGATGGGGATGGGCGTGTCCACTTGACGGGCAGAAGGGCGTGTCGTGCGTGGTGACGTATTCGTCGTTGATTGGGAGAGAGAGCCGGAGCCCGCGCGGACGTGTGGCCCGCCTTCTGTCCCCTCGGCTCGCTCACCTGCAGCAAAGGTAGGTAGGTCGGCTGTGCTGTAAGTGTTGGGTGCACCCTGCTGTGGCCCTGCACGTCCGCTCAGTGTCGCGCGGCCCCTTGTTTCACAGCAGAGCAGCACCGGTCCGAAGAGACACACTGTGGGTCCCGCTCCTTTTTCCCCTGGGTGTGGTTGAGACTCCATCGGGAGTCCCTGGCTGAGGGTTGGTGGAGACGTGGGAGGAAAATGAAGACGATTGTTGCAGCCAGTACACCAAGTACCGTCGCGGTGCAGTTAGCGGTGCGACCTTTAGGTCTGGGCCGCTCCGTTATACCCCGCCCCCCACCGCCAACCACTTTGGTCCTGCAGCTTGCTGGAATGATCCCCACGCTCATTTCCTCTGCTCCCTCCCACCGAGAGCTCTCAAGGTAGCAGGAGCCCTCATTCATATTCCTCAACAGTGACCCGAGCGTTTTGAGCAGATCTAGAAAGAACCTAGAAGTTGACTTTCTTTTATTTATTTTTTTGTAGCACAAGACCTGGCACACATGGTAGGCAAGCGCTCTATCTCAGGGCTACCTTCCTCGGTATTTTTTTCTGTTTAAATTTATTTGTTGTTCATAATTTATCTCACCTAGTGAGCAAACCAACATGTCAGGGTGGGAAACCTATTACAAAACCGAGGGCGAGGAAGAGGAAGAAGAGGAGGAGAGCCCTGACTCCGGTGGTAAGTGGCTTCATCACGTAGTGTGGTTTGCGTGGAAGAAAGACTTTTCCTGTGTCCTTTTTTTTTTTTTACTGGAAGCACTTTGCTGTCCGATCGCTCTTCCTTTTCTCCTCAGATAATCTAAAATATTTACCCGCTTTGGGTTTTGCAGAGCTGTTCAGATCCTGTTCCAATCTGTGAACATTCATTCCTAACTCTTCATTTTTTACTAGTCACTAATAGATTTTTTTTATTAATCTCTAATCAATGATTCTATGCACGGTAATCTTTGTCACTTTATTTACATATTTCCCCCTCTCCGCCAGACAGGGTGTTTTGCATAACAGACCTAGCTGTCCTGGAACTCACTCTGTATACCAGGCTGGTCTCAAACTCACAGAGATCCACCTGCTACTGCCTCCCTAGTACTGGGATTAAAGGTGTGTGCCACCACTGCCTGGCAATATTTTGGTTTTTAAAATTTTTTTTTATTTTATGTGTATGTGTGCATCATGTGCATGTCTGGATGTAAAAAGGAGTCAGAAGAGGCAGCTGGATTTCCTGAACTGAAGTTTCCATGTGGGTGCAGCAAAGTGGACCTGCGTCGTCTGCAAGAGGGCAGCAAGTGTTCTTAACCACTGAGAGACCTGTCTGGCCCTGTTTGCTTATCATTTATTTATTTATTGTTTTAATTTCAAGACAGGGTTTCTCTGCATAGCCCTGACTGTCCTGGAATTTGCTCTGTAGACCAGACTAGTCTCAAGCTCAGAGATTCACCTGCCTCTGTCTCCCGAGTTGTAGACTTAAAGGGGTGTACCACCACTGTCCAGCTGTTTATTTTTGAGATGTGGTTTCATGTAGACCAGGCTGACTTCACATTCACTGTGCAACTGACATTGACTTTGAGCTCCATATGAGCCCTGGGAAGTGAGTTTACATGAAGTGGACTTGGTGGCTACACAATCCTGCTCTTCGCCTTTCCTCCTGCCTCTTACCTAGGAACCAGAGCCCGACGTCAAGGCTTGCTATGAAACCTCCCTCATCCTTAGAAATGGATAAGAGCTGGACAGAGAAACCCTGTCTCGGAAAAACAAAAGAAAGAAAGAAAGAAAGAAAGAAAAAGGTATAAGAAACTCCCAGGGGCTGGAGAGAAGGCTCAGTGGTTAAGAGCACTGGCTGCGCTTCCAGTGGATCTGGGTTCATTCCCATTACCCACATGGTGGTTCACAATCCTCTACAGCTCTTATTTCCAGGGATCTGATGCCCTCTTCTGACCTCCAAGAGGAAACTAACCATGCACATTGTTTACATACATACATGAAAGTTAATCATCCACACATAAAATAAAATGAATACATTTAGTAAATAATTGTTTAAAGTAATTAAAAATAAGAATTCAAGACTAATGATTCAAGATACATACTTAGATGAATTTTTTTCCTTTTTCTTAATTTTTTTTTTTTGAGACAAGCTTTCTCTGTGTAACCATGGCTGTATTGGAACTCATTCTGTAGACCTGGCTGGCATCAAACTCAGAGATCCACCTGCTTCTGCTTCCCAAGGGCTGGGATCAAAGGTGTGTGCCAACACCGCCCAGCTACTTATATGAATTTTTTTTAAGTATTTATTTATTTATTTATTTATTATGTATGCAATATTCTGTGTATATGCCTGAAGGCCAGAAGAGGGCGCTAGACCTCTTTACAGATGGTTGTGAGCCACCATGTGGTTGCTGGGAATTGAACTCAGGACCTTTGGAAGAGCAGGCAATGCTCTTAACCACTGAGCCATCTCTCCAGCCCCCTTATATGAATTTTTTATGTGTAGTGCATGTACTTTGGTATTGGAGATTGGACCCAGGCCCTCACACGTGTTTTAAAGAAAAACAAGGGAATGAAAGCCAAGACAATCAAGAGAGTGGTTTCCTCTGGGGAGACAAAGGAAGAACAAAGGGAGGAGTAAGGGCACTTGGCAGGACCCGTGTTAAGTGTGTTCACTGTATAGTAATTGTCCGACTGTCCTTTTGTTTTACGGAGCTCTTTGTTTTGTATGAGTGATAAGCATATTAAGTATGATGCAAAAGGCTAACATTTTCTGTCATTTGTTTCCCCATAGGAGAATATAAATATTCAGGAAGAGATAGCTTGATTTTTCTGGTTGATGCCTCCAGGGCTATGTTTGAATCTCAGGGTGAAGATGAAGTCACACCTTTTGATATGACCATCCAGGTAAGACTTCCTTGTTAATGGACTCATAAAATCGAGGGTGGGTGTGATGGTGCATGCCTTGTATCTCAGTACTCGGGAGGCAGAGGCTGGCCAGGTCTATATAGCTAGTTCTAGTTCTAGGATAACTAAGGGCTGTATAGTGAGACTCTGTCTCAAAAAACAGGAAGAAGCCCGTGTCACAGAATGTGGGTGGGTAAGGTGCTCTGTGGTAATCAGGTCAGAACCCTAGGGAGGGACTAGCCATTGTCTCCTAACTGGCTGGCTTAAGCCTGGAGGACCCATACTGGTCCCAGTCCTATCAGACTGTTACTCATCCACAGTCCTCATGTGAGTTCCAGAATCTCCTTTTTGATGAGAATCCTGCTTATTTTGCACCCATCCCCCCAAGAAAGGTCTGGGAATGATGACATACGCCTGTAATCTGCATGTTGGAGACTGCAGTAGGAAAAGCATGTCTTCAAAGGCAGCTAGGGTGACATCCTGAGATTCTGCCAAGAAGGAAAAGGAAGCCGGGCGGTGGTGGCGCACGCCTTTAATCCCAGCACTCGGGAGGCAGAGGCAGGCGGATCTCTGTGAGTTCGAGGCCAGCCTGGTCTACAAGAGCTAGTTCCAGGACAGGAACCAAAAGCTACGGAGAAACCCTGTCTCAAAAAATAAAAAAAAAAAAAAAAGGAAGGAAAAGGAAAATTAGTGCCGCTTTAAATTGTCTTGTTTTTCAAGACAGGGTTTCTCTGTGTAGCCCTGGCTATTCTGGAACTTGCTCTGTATTCCACGATGGCCTCGAACTTATACCTCTGCCTACCTCTGCCTCCTGAATGTTGAGATTAAAGGCCTGTGCCACCACTGCCTGTATATTTTTAAATTTTAATACTGTGTGTGTGTAGAAGGTCAGGGGTTATCATATCACCTGGAGCTGGAGTTCCAGGCAGTTGTGAGCTGTCTAATATGGGTGCTGGAAATTGAACTTGGGTCTTCTGCAAGAACAATGTGTGCTCTTAACCTCTGAGCCATCTCTCCAGCCCTACCCTACCTAGT
Organism: Microtus pennsylvanicus; assembly: GCF_037038515.1. NCBI lineage: Eukaryota > Metazoa > Chordata > Mammalia > Rodentia > Cricetidae > Microtus > Microtus pennsylvanicus. The sequence goes on from NC_134580.1 coordinate 10,939,389, forward strand.
ATTCCTTTTTTAAGTTGATGTCTCATGTAGCTTAGGGTGGCCTTAAAATTTGCTTTGCACCCAAGGTTAACCTTAAATCCTTTCTCCATCTCCCACGTACTGGTACTATAAATATGTCCCACCATACCCAGCACATGCCATTTTTATTTATTTTAAAATTTTGTTTAATTAAAATTTTGTTTATTTTGTGAATATGGGTGTTTTATGTTCAGGTATGTCTGTGTTTGTATGCTTGATACCAGAAGATAACAAAAAGGACTTCAGATTCCCAGACCTGGAGTTACAGTTGTGAGGCACCATGTGGGTGCTGGGAATAGAAACTGAGTCTCTTGAAGAGTAGCCAGTGCTTTTAACTGCTGAGCCGTTTCTTCACCCCCACAAACACCACGTTTAAAAGTTTGTATGTTGATGGCGGATAGTCCTCTTAGATGGTCACCTGTACTTGCATCTGATGAGAGTTGGAGGACACCCTCCATTTTATTCGGGGTACTCTAGGATAGTGGCTTCCACCTTCTGAGTGAGCTTGGAGAAGGTAGAGTGGGTTCTCCTTGGAGTTGGATTGTAAAGTCAAGTGTTGCTGTTCTAGTGTGGATAAGGTCCTTTTGAGACTGGCTCAGTGGTTGAGACCAAAGTTTAATCCCCAGTATTACCATAACCACAAACACCACCACTTCCTCCTTCACTTCCTCCACCACCACCACTTCCTCCTCTTCTTCCTCCACCACCACCACCTCCTCCTCTTCCTCTTCTTCCTCTTTCACCTCCACCACTACCTCCTCTTTTTCCTCCTTCACCTCCACCATCTCCACCACCACCTCCTCCTCCTCCTTCACCTCCATCACCTTCTCCTCTTCCTCTTCTTCCTCCTTCACCTCCACCCTCACCACCACCACCCTCACCACCACCACCCTCACCACCACCACCACCACCACCCTCACCACCACCACCACCACCACCCTCACCACCACCACCACCACCACCACCACCACCACCTCCTCCTCCTCTTTTTCCTCCACCACCTCCACCACAGATAGACACACATACACATATCTTTTTGCAGGTGAAACCTGAGAGTTGAAAATTATTTGTAGTAAACATTTACAATACAGTCTTAAAATGGGCAGAAGAGGCCTAGGGATATAGATCAATTGGGAGAGTGATTGCCTAACATGTGGAAGACCCTGAGTTGGTGATGTGTACCAATATTTCCAGCATCTGGGAGATAAAAGCAAGAGAATTAGAGGTTCAAGGTTATCCTTGGCTACATATTCAAATTCCATGCCAGCCTGGGCTTCATGAGGTCCTGTCTCTAAAAGGGGGCTGGGGACAAAGGACTTGAGTAAGCTGCTGTTAAGAGTGCTGAAAGGGGCCAGGCACGGTGGTGTACCCTTTTATTCCCAGCACTCAGGAGGCAGGCGGATCTCTCTGAATTCAAAGCCAACCTAGTTTACATAGTGAGTTCCAGGACAGGCAGGGCTATGTAGAGAGACCCTGTCTCAAAAAACCAATAAAATAAAATATCATCTTTTTTTTTGTTTTGTTTTTTCAAGACAGTGTATTTTTATGTAGCCTTGACTGTCCTGGATCTCTCTGTGTAGACCAAGCTGGTCTTGAATTCACAGAGATTAGCCTGCTGGGATTAAAGGTGTTCACCACCACTGCCCTGTCTAAAATAAAGTCTTAAAAAGAATGTGAAAGCATGCAGCTGGTATGTAATAGTTCCTCGGAGATACAGACCTCGGATTGCTGTGGGTTCGGTAGTTCTGCTCTCGATGGGTATGACATGTGGAATGAAAACCAGACACTCCGTTGGTAGAATCCATGTCTACCATGCATAAAGTCAGGAGTTCAGTCACCAGCCCTGCATAAAACCCGCCGCGATGGGCCACTCTGAGGGCCTCCAGCCTCACCTTCCATGTGCTGGGTTACAGACGTGCCACCATGCCTGGTTTATGCGGCACTTGATATCCAGCCTCCGGCTTTGTGCATGCCAGGCAGGCACCCTCTTGACCGAGTTCCATTCCTCAGCTCGTAAACTCTAAGTGCTTACTGCGCCTGGCTCTGACAGAAGCTTAGTAAACACTCAGAATTTTTATTTTCTCAGTGTATCCAGAGTGTGTACACCAGTAAGATCATAAGCAGCGACCGAGATCTCTTGGGAGTGGTGTTCTACGGTACCGAGAAAGACAAAAATTCAGTGAATTTCAAAAATATTTATGTCTTACAAGATTTGGATAACCCAGGTCAGTAATATTAAAAGAAAATGGTTTCCTTCATGTGGGAACTTCACTAAGCTGAAAGAAAGAGGGCTCTGGAGAGGAAGCAGCTTTACCCTTGGCTGGGAACTTGCTTTCTTCACAGAAAGTCCCTGCCACACTAGTTCCATAGCGGTCGAATGAGGAGGCCTCTGTTAGTATGTGGTGAAGGTGGTGCTCACGGCCTTATTTCTTTGCCCACTTTGACTCTGCCTCTTACCAGGTGCTAAACGTGTGTTAGAGCTTGACCAGTTTAAGGGACAACAGGGAAAAAAGCATTTCCAAGACACAATTGGCCATGGATCTGACTACTCCTTGAGTGAAGTGCTCTGGGTCTGTGCCAACCTCTTCAGCGATGTCCAGGTCAAGATGAGTCATAAGAGGGTCATGCTGTTCACCAATGAAGATGATCCTCACAGCAACGACAGTGCCAAAGCCAGCCGGGCCAGGACCAAAGCTGGTGATCTCCGTGACACCGGTGGGCATTTTCCTCATCCTTTTATTTTGTTATTACTTTAAAAATATTTGTTTTTATCTGTATGTATATGCCTATAAGTAGTTACATGCACCATATGCATCCAAGACTCTGTGGAGGCTGGAAGAGGCATCACATCCCCTAGCACGGGGGTTACAGATGGTTGTGTGCAGCCATGTGTTGCTGGAAATTGAACTCAGGTCGACTGCAAGAACAGCCAGTGCTCTTCACTCCCGAACCATCTCTCCAGTCTTGCTTCCTTATTTGCTTTTTTTCTTTAATTTTATTTATTTTATGTATGTGGGTTTTTTTGAATACATGCATATCTGTGCATCTGTCTCTCCAGCCCCAAAGGAATGTATATTTTAATTTTTTTTAAATTTAATTAATTAATTTAAGATTTTTGTATGTATGAATATGTATGTGTGCTTGTATAGATGTTTGCATACCACTTTCGTGCCTGGTGCCTGTAGAGGCTTGAAGAGGGCATTGTAGCCCCTGGAACTAGAGTTAGACAACTGGGAGAGCAACCTCTGAGCCATCAAAGCTGAGCCATCTCCCCAGCCCTTCTTATTCTTTTTAAATGACTCCTAACTTATTTTCTTTATAGTTGAGATTAAGCATTTGCTTTTGCCATCCAGAGCCAAATGAAAGAGTAAAGTAAAACGGGGGTCACAGCAGTGTGGCCTAAATAGTCTTGCCTGCTAGCTCAAGGTCTCTAGCAGGGCACACTTGTCTTGACATCAGTGCTGCTAGGAATGATAATGATTTGAGTGTTGTTTGAAGTAGTTATGACAGCTGATAGGCATAGCCACTTTCTTTAGGTCCTGATAATGTTAATAGTCAATCTAGAGTTTGTATATTTTTGTTATATAGCCCATGCTGGTCTAGAACTTGCTGTGTAGCCAGGCAGGCCTCAAGCAGGCAATCCTGCCGTAGCCTCCCAAGTGGTATTATTCCCGGTGTGCACTGTCATGCCTAGCCTAGGGAGGCATTTGAAGGATGTGTGGCTTAGGCTGGAGAGATAGCTCAGTAGTTAAGAGCACTGGCTGGTCTTCCAGAGGACTTGACCTCCATTGTCTGCACCCACAAGGTGCCTAACAACTGTCTCCAGTTCCAGGGGATCCGACGCCCTCTTCTGGCCTTTTTGGTTACTGCATGCATGAAGTACAGAAACACGCAAACAAAATACAGATAACATATAAGTACATCCTTCAAAAAAAGAGTAAAGGATATTTGGCTGTACCTGCTTATGCATGGCCAAAATCCCAGCACTTTGAAGACTGAGGCAAGAGGAATATGAGTCCAGCCTGGGCTACAGAGTGAGACCTAAGCTAAAAAACAATCCAGCAAACGAAACCCATTTGGATTGAACTGAAAATAGATGCTTGAGTTTGGCACAGTGTTACATCCCACAGCTTCAGCTGCTAGGGAGCCTGAGGCAGGAGGGCTGCATAATCTAGGAATTTCTGACCAGGCTGTACTGCAGGACACCAAGCACTATCTGCCTGCTTGTTTGATAGATACAGGTTCTCAATTTTCACTCAGGCTGGTCGGGAATTGCTGTGGAGCTGAGGATAACCTAATCCTGACCTACCTCTCAAGTGCTGGGATTGCAGGCACGCTCCACCACTGCCCTTGGCTGATGTGTGTGTGTAATAAATATACTAAATATATATAAATTCATGTATATTTGTTTTTTCGAGACCAGGTTTTTCTGTATATCCCTGACTAACCTTGAACTCACAGAGATCCATTTGCCTCTGCTTCCTGAGTGCTGGGATTAAAGGCATGTGCCACCATTGCCCAACTAGCTTTTCTGTATTTCCAAGATCAAAAAAAAGAAAAGAAATAAAGAAAGAAAAGACTACATAAATTCTCTGTGACCTAAAGCTCAGTATGTGGCCCAGTGTAGCCTCAAACTCACAGCAGTCTTTCTGCCTTAGCCCCACAAGTGCTGGGATTATTTGCATGTTTGTTACAGACATGATCTTTCGAATATTTCTCTTTCTGGAGATAGGGTCTCACTGTGTATCCTTGACTAGCCTGGAACTTGCCATGTAGACCTAGTGACTTACAACCTGTTACGTTTCTCCTGCCTCTGTCTTCCAAGATTTAGGATTATCCATACATATATCACCACATCTTTCCTGACACCATCTCTTTTTAAAACAGAAATTTAAGTCCTCACCCTCAATCCCCAAAAAAACCAAACTTAGCTGGGTATGGCGGTGCACCTTTGATCTCACCACTGGGAAGACAGAGGCAGATGATCTCTGTGAATTCCAGGTCAGCTTCGACTACAGAGTTAGTTCCAGGTCAGTCAGAGCTACATATTAAGACCCTGTCTCAACTACCCCCACAATAGATAGATAGATAGATAGATAGATAGATAGATAGATAGATAGATGAGATTTTTTAAATTGCATTTATGCCAGGTAGTGGTGGCACACACCTTTAATCCCAGCAATTGGGAAGCAGAGGCAGATCTCTAGAAGTTCAAGGCCAGCCTGGGCTACAGAGTAAGTTCCAGGACAGCCAGGGCTACACAGAGACAGACCCTGTCTTAAAAAAAGATAAAGAGGGGGCTAGAGAGATGGCTCAGAGGTTAAGAGCATTGCCTGCTCTTCCAAAGGTCCTGAGTTCAATTCCCAGCAACCACATGGTGGCTCACAACCATCTGTGATGAGGTCTGGTGCCCTCTTCTGACCTTCAGGGTTACACGCAGAAAGAATATTGTATACATAATAAATAAATAAATAAAAATATAAAAAAAAGATAAAGAAAAAATTGCATGTATTTATTTTACATATCTGTGTGTGGGCACGTGGATGTCACTTTGCAGTCTGTGAAGGTCAAAGGACAATGTGCAGGAGTCAGTTTTCTCCTTCCAGTGTGTAGGTCCTAGGATTGAACTCAGGTCGTCAGGCTTGGTGGCAAGTTCTTTTACCCAGTGAGCCATCATGCTGACTTAACATTGCTTTGTAGAACATGGGAGATGATTTAGTGGTTAATGTGTGGAGCTCTTTTTTAAGAAAAACTTTTCACCAGGTACCGCCCCATCATCCTAGCACTCTGGGAGGGGTGTGGGGTCACAGAGGCAGGAGCCTTGTTAGGAGTCTCAGGCAGCCAGGGCTACATAGTGAGGTCTGTGTGAACACAGAGTGGTAATTCTCATCTGCTGTACTTGGTTTCCCTGTTTGCTCTGTTCTTACCTCAGGCGTCTTCCTTGACTTGATGCATCTGAAGAAACGTGGGGGCTTTGACATATCCTTGTTCTACAGAGACATCATCAGCATAGCTGAGGGTGAGGACCTCGGGGTTCACTTTGAGGAATCAGGCAAGCTGGAAGATCTGCTAAGGAAGGTTCGAGCCAAGGAAACCAGAAAGCGAGTACTGTCCAGGTGGGCACCCAGCCTGTGTGAGCTGCCCATCCTTCTCTAACGCACCGCAAACAGTGCTCAGGTTTGACTCCCGCACCTGCGCCGCTGCCATGCTGTTCCTCCACCTGCTTTACCGCGGGATAACGAGACCTGTTTCTTCTTTGGCTGGAGATGGTACTGTGAGTCTGCACAGTAATGCGGCCTTCCCTTTCCTTGATGTCTGTGTCCTCTGCTACACTCTTTAGTACCGTGTCTGATCTCTGTAGATGGCAGATGGCACGAACATCTGCCTCATGAGGTTATGTGTTGTAAAGAGTAAGTAAAAAACATCTAACACACACACACAAAGAAGCTTAACAGATGTTATGTATTTGTTTATTTTAAGTTATATGTTTGTGTGGGTGCCCATGTAGGCAAGAAGCACTGGATCCCTTGGAGCTGGAGTTATAGATAGTTATGAGCCACCCAGTGTGGATGCTGAGAGTCGAACTCAGGTCCTCTGGAAGTACAGCAAGTGCTCTTAAACACTGAGCTGTATCTTCAGCCCCTGGATGATAGTTATCATTGTCAAAATTATATTATTATTAAGCCAGTGAGATAGCTCACCAGATAAAGGTGCCTGATGCCAAGCCTTATGACCTGAGCCCTTTATTATTACTTATGTATTTTTTTATTCATTCATTTAAGACATGATTTCTTTGTGTAGCCTTGGCTGCTTGGAACTTGCTCTACAGAACAGGCTGACCTCAAACTGAGAGATCCTCCTGTTCCTGCCTCTGCTTCCTGAGCAGATTTAATCCCTGCCTCGGGGATTAAAGCCATGGGCCAGAACACCTAGCTTTATTTTGATTTCTTTTTTTTCTTTTGGAGACAAGGCTTCTCTGTAGCTCTGGTACCTGTCCTGGAGCTAGCTCTTGTAGACCAGGCTGGCCTCAAACTCACAGAGATCCGCCTGCCTCTGCCTCCCAAGTGCTGGGATTAAAGGCATGCGCCACCACTGCTAGTTTTTTTTTTTTATGTATACAATATTCTGTCTGCATGTATGCCTGAAAGCCACCAGACCTCATTACAGATGGTTGTGAGCCATCATGTGGTTGCTGGGAATTGAACTCAGGACCTTTGGAAGAGCAGGCAATGCTCTTAACCTCTGAGCCATCTCTCCAGCCTCTATTTATTTGTTTTTATATTTTGGACAGAGTCTTGTATTTAGACCTGACTCGCCTGGTATTTGGTATGTTCCCTATGCTGGCCTTGAACTCATGACAATTTTACTGTCTTAGTCCCTCAACTGCTGGGATTAAATTCTTGCTACCACACCCAGTACTATATTCTGTTTAGAGTCTGCATTTTAAGACATTATTGTTTTTTTTTTTTGTGTGTGTGGTTTTTCAAGACAGGGTTTCTCTGTGGTTTTGGAGCCTGTCCTGGCACTCGCTCTTGTAGACCAGGCTGGTCTCGAACTCACAGAGATCTGCCTGCCTTTGCCTCCCGAGTGCTGGGATTAAAGGCGTGCGCCACCACCGCCCGGCTTTAAGACATTATTGGAAAGAATAAAACAAATTGAAACTTGGCTGCTGTGAAAACATTTTACATGGGAAAGTTCAATGTTTCTTTTTTTCTCCTCCCTCAGGTTAAAGTTCAAGCTTGGTAAAGATGTAGCGCTCATGGTGGGCGTCTATAACTTGATCCAGAAAGCTAACAAGCCTTTTCCAGTGAGGCTCTATCGAGAAACAAATGAGCCCGTGAAAACCAAGACTAGGACTTTTAATGTAAACACAGGCAGTCTGCTCCTGCCTAGTGATACCAAGCGGTCTCAGGTAGGTGGCTAACCTTACTCAGTCTTCTGTTCCAGGACTGACAGGAGGTGGGGGCCGGGATGGCTCAGCAGTCAAGAGAGCACTTGCTGTTCTTGCGGAGGACCCAGGTTCCGTTCCCAGCATCAACATGGTGGCTTACAACCATCCATAACTTCAGTTCCAGGAGCTTAGACCCCTTCTTCTGACCTCTGCCTGCACCAGACGTGGTGATTGTCCATAGCAGGAACAGGCATGGTGGCACGTGACTTTAATCCCAGCACTCTGGAGGCAGAGGCAGTTGGATCTCTGTGAGTTCAAGACCGGCTTGGTGTGGTCTACAGAGTGAGTTCCTGGACAGCCAGGGCTATAGAGACCCTGTCTTGGGGAGAAAAGATAAAAAAACAGGAAGGGAACACTTTGAGTAGCCTGACCAGCTAGGTCACTCTTCACCTGCATCTTTCTAGATAAGTTGTTAAGACAGGAAGCCGCTGACCTTGCAACCGTAGCACGTGGGTCTGTGAGGGCAGAAAGCTGAATAGGACAGGACAGGTGTTGGTGGGTGGGAATTTTGGCCCTGATTGCTCAGAACACACTGCTATAACTGTTTAAGTACAGCAACAGGAAGTGCTTTGCGGTTAATCCCAGGCGTTGAGGAGTTAGGGTTTGCAGGTGCAGTGGACTGTTTAAGGGTGAGAATTTATTTTTGCTGAATTATTTTGCTTTGCCCGATGAATGTACCCTGCTTTTCTGAGCATGAAAGATCAGGTCCAGCGCCTTCTCTCTTTTTGTCTTTCTCTGGTGTATGTTCTTTAGAAGGATGTGATACTGAAAATTAACACATCCTTTTACTATTTTGCAGACCAAGCTGGCCTTGAGCTCAGAGATCCACTTGCCTCTGCCTCCCCACTGCTGTAACTAAAGGTGTGCATCACCATGACTGATTGAACACATTAACTATATAAAATGTGGGAGATGATCAGACTTTTGTATACCTGCAGGTCCTAACTGACTGACTAGTTAAGTATTTTTATTCAACCCATTATGCACACGTTTTTTTCTGAAGTATAAAGTTCACACCAGAAGGTCTCCATGCTGTTTGAAGGATAGAAAGTATAAAACATTCTCTTTTTATTTGTAACTAGACTGTCATGTTGTCTTATTGGGTAGCAGTCGTTTGACCACTGAGTTTCTTTATTAATAGATAAATCAGAAGGGTCATTTTAAAGGCCTGTGCCCACTGCCCAGCAGGTGTTTCCTGCTGCCTCCCCGTCTCCCCACCAGAACTCAATCCAGGACCTGATGTGGGACCTTTCGTCCCATAAAGTCCTGTGAAACAAGTGCTTTCCCCACTGAGCTGTTTCCACAGTCCTTGGTTTGTGTATCTGTTGTGAGTCATGGATAGGCCTGGGAGCTCAATAAATAATAATTAAATAAGAGAAAAAACAATTTCTGAGGATCATGGCCTTTGGCACAAGAAAGATACAGATTTAAAGTTCACCGTCAGCCAGGCGGTGGTGCCTTTAATAAAGACAGTCAGAACTGTGAGCTTGAGGTCAGCCTGGTCTGAAGAACAAGTTTCAGGACAGCCAGGGCTACACGGAGAAACCCTGTTTTTGGAAAGGCAGGGAGAAAGACCACTGTAGTTGTATAATCTGGAGCATGTGCCCAGCTATTGACCTTCAGTTCAGTTGTCTGTTAAACGCGTTTTTGTTGTTGTTTTGCTTGTTTTACTTTAGATCCAACTCAGAGCCTCCTGGTTGCTAGGCAGGCACTTGACATTGAGCCATCCCTGCTGCTCCTGTTAAACAGCCTACGTCCCAGGACTGCTACAGAAGACAAGTTAGATGGCACATATAAATTACCTGGGGGTTGTATGAGGAGCATGCTTTCCTTGAAGAAAGCTGGTCTCTGTGTGTGTACACATCTGTGCACTGTGCACTCATGCAGAGGCCAGAGGCCATTGGTTATTCTGCTCTGGCCTCCTTATTCCCGTGAGATACGGTCTCTCGCTGAACCAAAGCTTATTTCCTTCGCCAGGTTGGTAGGCCGCAAACCTCGAGATCCTCCTGTCTCCTCCCCTAACCCAGCTGTGGGGTTCCAGGCACATCTGGTGTTACGGGGTGCCAGGGATGTAAACATGTCCTCACAGCTGCACAGCAAGTGCTCTGACCTGCTGAGCCATCTCTCCAGGCCCCACAGAGCTAATTTTAACTTGCTGATGTTTGGTGGCTGTAAATGTGTCTCTACATAGCTCTTTGGTGGCCCTTGTTATTCCCATCCAGACATATGGGAGTCGTCAGATTGTGCTAGAGAAAGAGGAAACAGAGGAGCTGAAGCGGTTTGATGAGCCAGGTTTGATCCTCATGGGCTTTAAGCCCTTGGTAATGCTGAAGAAGCACCACTACCTGAGACCCTCCCTGTTCGTGTACCCAGAGGAGTCCCTGGTAAACGGTGAGTACATGGGCTTCCTGTTCGTGTACCCAGAGGAGTCCCTGGTAAACGGTGAGTACATGGGCTTCCTGTTCATGTACCCAGAGGAGTCCCTGGTAAACGGTAGACCAAGGAATAACCCACCACTGTCACTGCGTTTCCTAAGTGGATGCTGCTTGGACACGTATAAGAGATATGAATGGGTATTTTAAAAATGTCTCATGTTTGGGAAAACCAAGGTAATGTTGCATGTTTCTGTTCTGGAAATGGGGACTGAGCAAAGTTAAATTTCTTCAATACTGCCATGTATTGTAAAAAATCCAGGGGGAGGGCTATGGAATTTGAGTTTTGGGTTTTTGTTTTGTTTTTACGTGCATTGGTGTTTTGCCATGGAGGTCGGGTTCTCTGGGGTTACAAACAGCTGTGACCTGCCATGTGGGTGCTGGAAACTGAACCCGGGTCCTCTGGAAGAGCAGTTATCTCTCTAGACAGTCATCTCTGAGCCATCTTTCCAGACCACAATTTGAGGGTTTTGTTGTTTGTTGTTTTTGTGTGTGTTTTTTTTGAGACAGCTCTGACTGTCCTGGGACTCATACTATAGACCAGACTGGCCTCGAACTCATAGAGATCCACCTGCCTCTGCCGCCCAAGTGCTGAAATTAAAGACGTGGACCAACACCACCCGGCTGGAATTTTTTTTAAAGCTTTCATCCTATGGAATTAAAAGAGGGACCAAATAATAGAGCGAAAACTGAACCCAGGACATTCCTCTGCTTTAACTGTGGGCAGTTCTAGGTGATATGACCTTTGCCCTTATCTGTACTTGAGCATTTCACAAGGAGCTCATCAATACCTGAGTGGCTTCCGTTAGTACTAGAAGCTCATGCCTAACATCAGCCTAACATTGGTGCAATGAGATGGCAATGAGTCATACTCCCAATGCAGTATTTGAACCCCCAATCTTGATTGCTTTTCTTTCTGTTTCTCTGTCCCTTCGACTTCTACTTTCTCTCACCTTTTCCTTACTGAGGTATCATGGCCCAGTAAAGAAAATGAACAAAATTTTATGGCTGGGTGTGTTGGCACACTCTTTTAATGCCTTTAATCCCAGCACTCTGGGAAGCAGAGGCAGGCAAATCTCTGAATTCCAGGCCAGCCTGGTCTACAGAGTGAGTTCCAGGACAGTTGGAGCTACACAGAGAAATCCTGACTCAAAAAAAAAAAACAAAAAAAAATCAAAAGAGACTGTGGTTATGATGCTGGGGAATGAGGTGGGAGAGGAGAGTGCTTTGGGACGCAGGCCCCTGTGCTGTTTGTTTTCCAGGCAGCTCAACCTTGTTCAGTGCTCTGCTCACCAAGTGTCTGGAGAAGGAGGTCATAGCCGTGTGTAGATACACACCCCGAAAAAACATCCCCCCATATTTTGTGGCTTTGGTGCCACAGGAAGAGGAACTGGACGATCAGAATATTCAGGTGACTCCAGCAGGTGCGTGGCAGAGAGCCCCTGAGCCTTCTGTGTGCTTTGGGATCCCATAAGGGGTCTGAAGCACAGAGTCCCCGATAATCAGGCCTGGGAATGTGCGATTTTAAGGTTTTGTATGTGGATGTGATGTCCTCACAGGCAAGGCCACCGTAGATGGCAACAGTGTGCAGTCACAGGTTGTCAGGCCTCAGGACGGGCTCCACTGTATGTATTTGCACGTTGTTTCAGGGCTTCTCTGTTGACGTTTTCCTTTACTGAAAGTCTCTTGTTCCCCTTAGTACTTGGTGTAATTGCCAGGGCAGTGGTGTGTGGAGACGACATGGATAAACTGAAGTCAGACTTGCTTTCCTTTTTAGCCCCTCTGTGCATAGTCTCACTATATAGCCCAGGCTGATCTTGAACTTGTGTTCCTGCCGCCCCTGCCTCCTGAGTACTGTCATTACAAGCACGCACCGCCATACCCAGCTGTGACTTTTGTCTTCTGCTGTACATCTGAGAGCTCACTTTCTTTTGTTTTGAATCCATCTCCACCACTAGCCAACTTGGGGACAGAATTTACTTTTCCTATTCTTGCTTGAAGGTTTTTTTTTTTTTTGGTTTTTCGAGACAGGGTTTCTCTGTGGTTTTGGAGCCTGTCCTGGAACTAGCTCTTGTAGACCAGGCTGGTCTCGAACTCACAGAGATCCGCCTGCCTCTGCCTCCTGAGTGCTGGGATTAAAGGCGTGCGCCACCACCGCCCGGCTTGAAGGTTGTTTTATATTTGGGATAATTTCATGTGCTTATGCTTAGCACAAGATGTCACTGATCTAGTCCTCTAGTCATGCTAATAAGAACCAACGTCAACATGTTATTTTGGGGCTATCAAAACCAGGGTCATCAACATGCTTGCTTAGTAACCTAACCTCTCATTTAACCTCTCACTGTTTCATGCTATAAGCTGGCTGTCCAAAACCAGTAGTGACCTCAAAGTCCTTGTCAATAGTAGACACACTGTGTGTGTGTGTGTGTGTGTGTGTGTGTGTGTGTGTGTGTGTGTGTTAGAGAGCAGAGGGGAGAAATTGGCTTGTTTGTTTGTTTAACACCTTCAGCCCTGCCATAAGGGCCCTTACCTAGCAGCAGTATTGATTAGAGTGGCTGGGTTTTTCCTTCTAGAACCATGAAGGGACTGTACCAGGATCCACAGGATAACTCCTATCTCTTTAATCTGTGCTTTAAACTGCAGTAACAATGGAAAAAGGCTGTAGCTCAGAGGAGAGCCCGATGAAGCTGGGACCATCTGACTCTGGATTAATAAAATAATAATAATAAAAGCTAGACGCTGGGACCAACTGTTGCTGCCTGGCTGTTGCTCCCTGTTGTGGCATCCCTCTTCTGTCAGGTTTCCCATGAATCCCCAGAGAGTCTGTTCAACTAACTTTCACAGGTGTCCCCTGATAAAGGAGGAACTGGACTTATAACCCCCAGCTGCAGCATCACAGGGCTCAGAGACAAACAGCCACACCACTTAAGTCAAACCTCAGAAGACCTGTTTTCCTTCCTCAGGCTTCCAGCTTGTCTTCCTCCCCTTTGCTGATGACAAACGGAAGGTGCCCTTTACTGAGAAGGTGATAGCCAACCCCGAGCAGATAGAAAAGATGAAGGCCATTGTTCATAAGCTCCGCTTCACATACAGGTGAGCGCTGGGTCAGCCTTGGGCTTTCTTCTGGTGCTCTACTGAGTTGGACCGTGTTAGAAATTCGGGTTAGACATAGACTAAGAGGGCGTGGTTCTTCTTCAGGTAGTCAAAAACAAGAAATCATTATTTGTCACCAAGAATTTAAAAAGTACATGGGCTTTTAATCCCAGCACTTGGGAGACAGAGGCAGGTGGATCTCTGTGAGTTTGAGGCCAGTCTGATCTACAAGAGCTAGTTCCAGGACAGGCTCCAAAGCTACAGAGAAACCCTGTCTGGAAAAAAAAAAAAAAGGCTAGAGGTTTCACAAGTTAGAAAAGAGTGGCATGTGTTTACTTGGTTTCTTGTTTGTTTTAGATGGGCTCTTACTCTAACTCAGGTGGGCCTAGAAATTGCTATGTAGCCCAGGCTAGCCTCAAATTTGCGGTACTCCTTCTGCTATGTAGCCTATGTAGCTGTGGAAGAACTGGAGCTTCCGATCTTGCCTTCTCCACCCCAGCACTGGGGTTACAAGCAGGGGCCTCCATGCCTGGTTTTGGTGTTGGGAATTGAACCCAGGGCTTCATGCTGACTAGTCTCACACTCAGCTGAGCCACATCCCCAGCCGCGTCTTTCATTTTTTGAGAGATGTGATAACTCATGTAGCCTCATCTATATTTCCCTAATGAAAACGACAGTTGAACGAACATCTCGTGTATTTCTTGGCCATGTGTATGTCCTCTTAGGAGACATGCTTATCAAGATCTTAGCTTTAAGTTTTTGAGACATTGTCTTGCTGTCTAGCCCAGAGTGGCCCAAGTGTTGAAACTGGTGGCATACATCATCACGCTTAGCTTATAGTCTATTTTAAAGTCAGTTTGTTTGTTTCTTTGTTTTTTGAGATAGGGTTTCTCTGTAGCTTTGGAGCCTGTCCTGGAACACTCTCTGTAGATCAGTCAGGCCTCAAATTCACAGAGATCCACCTGCCTCTGCTTCCCAAGTGCTTGAATTAAAGGTGTGCGCCACCACCCGGCGTTGTTGTTGTTGTTGTTTTTGCCATCAAGCTTGAGTTTTTCACATTCTATCTTTGCATCTACTTCTACTTGTGGGCAAATGATACCTTTCATTGTAGGGTTTACTGTGCAACAGTTTGAGGCCAGCTTGGGATATATAAAACTCTGTCTCAAAAAAACAACAACAATACAAACAAACAAAAACAAAAAGATGCCTTTCTCCTGCAGCTGTAACTTCCTGTTATAGTCCTTTCCTAGAAAATGGGAGCACTAAGAATCCACCATGTAGGGCTGGGGATGCACTTTCCTAGCCTGTACAAGGCTCGGGTTTGATCTCAGGGCATGTCTTACACAAACACACATCAAGAACAATAAAGTACCATGTGTTAACATCAGTGCCAACATTCTATCAATTATTTTTGTTAATATTTGATGCTGAATTGAATCTGGGGTCTCCAGCATGAGGCAAGTCCTCTTCTCTTAGCTACACCTCAACCCTGTCCTTTTTTCTCCTTAAGAAACCTGAAAGGGGGGGCTAAAGATGGCTCAGTGGTTAAGAGCATCTACTGCTTTTGCAAAGGACTGGAATTTGATTCCCAGCACCTATGTCAGGTGCCTCACAACCACCTGTAACTCCAGCGCCAAGGGATCTGACACCTTTGACCTCTGCAGTCTCCTGTGATGTCTGCAGATGCCTATTCTTGTGTGTGTGTGTGTGTGGTTGTTAGCGCAATCCTGAAAGGTTAGTTTTATGCCTACTTTGCAGATGAAACAGGCTACAGGCCAGTAGGCTCCCCTTTCAGTCTCATCCAACAGAAAAGCGTAGAGACCGGGTTTCAGCTCCGTGTATGTGGCTCAGGGTTCAAACACTTATCTCCTGTGCTGCTCTGTACACAGAAAACACGTTCCATTTCTTCCCTCTCCGTCCCGTTGTCCTTCATTTCTTCTCTCTTTAATCATTCTGTTTTCTCTATTCTTATCTTTGCCTGAAGCTTCTAGTGACAGGCAAGTGGCCAGGTTTGCTTTGCAGTTAATGGTCCAGTATCCAATGATAAATTGAGAACTGGAGAGAGAAGTTGATTTACTTGTGAACTGGCCTTAGACCCGTGCTGTCTCTGCTGATTATTTAGTTCCTTCCTGAAAGCTCTTGTGTTCCGATGTTGTTTGAACAGGAGTGACAGTTTTGAGAACCCTGTGCTGCAGCAGCACTTCCGGAACCTGGAGGCCCTCGCTCTGGATATGATGGAGTCTGAACAAGTAGTAGATCTGACACGTAAGGAATGTGCTTTTTGTTGTTGGTTGTCGGTGCTGGGGATTGAATCCGGGTCTTATACATTGCAGGGAGGCAGTCTTCTGCTTTGTTTGGTGAGCTACATCCTTAGGTGAGATCTTTCTTTAAATTTCAGTTGGCAGCCTCGACCTGTCCAGTAGCAAGTGGTGCTGGTGTGTGTGTGTGCTGGGGGAAGCACAAAGGAAGACAGCTTTTGCTTTTGACCCTCTGACCAGTGATCTGAAGCGTTTTTCTAGCCATCTCCAAGCCTCTTCATTCAGACCGTCTCTGCTTGAGAGGTTTTCTAGGTCACCTTAGACTGCCTGGAACAGATTTGGCTAGCTCTGCGCTGACAGGAGGAAAGAGTGCCAGGCTCCTGAGACCTGACTCTGAACTAACTAGGCCACCCCATGTCTGTGTGGTGAAAGTTAATGCTGATAACATTTACTGAGGCCTGCAGTGTGGCAGTCACTGTTGTCCTGCCTGCTGACTCAGTTAATATCCATAGTTCTGAAGCGGGGGCTTCTGCTGCCCTTACTTTCCAGAGAAAGGGGTGGTTGGTTTCTCAGAGCAGTCAGTAGTGGATACATTAGGAAACAGAGTCCTTCCCTCGCCCTGAACCGCTATACTTGCTGCTTTTCTCTCAGGCCTTGCTATCAGGACCCCCCCACCCCCTTTTTTTGTTGTTGTTGGTTTTTTGAGACAGGGTTTCTCTGTAGCTTTGGAGGCTGCCCTGGAATTAGCTCTTGCAGACCAGGCTGATCTTGAACTCACAGAGATCTGTGCCTCTGCCTCCCAAATGCTGGGATTAAAAGCATGCGCTGCCACCGTCCTGCTCTTAGACCCCTTCTTGATAGTGTTTATGAGGATGCAGGCTGTGACAGGGAAGTGAATGGTCACTGGAAGTAGATTGGACTTAATGAAGGTCCTCGTGACAGTTAAAAGCACCAGAACAATTAGTTTGGCCTGCTTAGTGTCCTAATTCTCTGAAGTGTCTTACATCAGACAAAATAGCTCTTACTAAAAGCAGGCGTGATTGTGGGGATTGTCTAGCAGAAGACAGTCTTTCAGTTCAGCAGCCTGTGAGGAAGGACCACTCCCGTATCCTCAGTTCCCTCCAAGTGCAAGAGAGAGTGTGTAGGATATATGAAGGCACTATGCCATTTAAATAAGGAACTGGCATTTTTCAAGACTTGGGAATCTAAGGAGGTCATAGAATGGTCCATCACAATACTGAGGATGCTAGGCATGGAGGATGCCAGAAGGATCTAGTCCGTGTTTTCTTGGTCACCTGACTCAGTGCTCTCGTGTTTCCCACAGAACTGGAATGGACAGGCCACTGGAATGCGTGTGACTCACATGAACACCCTGTTGTTTTGATTTTCTAGTGCCCAAGGTTGAAACCATGAAGAAAAGACTGGGTTCCCTGGTAGATGAGTTTAAAGAACTTGTCTACCCCCCAGGTTATGACCCCGAGAGCAAAACTGCCAAGAGAAAACAAGGTGAGGGCTGCAACTTGATGTACGGCATGCTCCTTTCAAAGGTTTCCTTGTGGTCTTTATGGTCCTATCACAGACATAACTGGCTTTCTTACTTTTCTCTTCATTTCTGGGGGCATAATGAGTGTATAGGGGTCAGCGAGGACCTCACATCTCCCAAGTAAGCATTGTCATTGAGCTTCATCCCAGCCTTTTCAGGAATCTATGTACATGGGGTAGTGGGGCAGTATGGGGCAGATAGGGACAAGTCCATATATCAAGGGAATAAGGTGGAGAGCTATAGATGAGGACACCCAACATCCTTCTCTGGCCTCTACAAAGACATGCACTGGTACACATGTGATAAGAATTGCATCAATAGCTGGATGTGGTGGCACAGGCCTATAGACCCAGCACTCAGGAATGACAGGAGGACCTGGGATACACAGCCTCCAAAAAAGTGACATTTATACTCCATCTAGGAAGAAATGAGTCTGTTTTTATATGTTCTTTAGTTGTTTTGCTTTGCGACAGGGTGTTTGTAGTTCAGGCTGACCCTCAAGTCCAGGAAACCCCGACTTCTCTTTCTGGGTGCTGGGATTACAGGCATGGATCACCACACTGGCTTCTATGCTCTTAACAATCTTGTACTTTACGCCCATTATCTAATTTGGTACGATTTATTTATGTGTTTTATATGATGTTTTATCTGTACATCTGCACACCAGAAGAGAGAGCATCAGATTCCATGGGACTACAGTTATAGACAGTTGTGAGGTACCATGTGGGTACTGGGAATTGAACTTACGACCTCTGGAGGAACAGCTAGTGCTCTTAAGTGCTTAGCCATCGCTCTGGCCCCTAATTATCTAAGTTTCTGCAAAGACAATGGTAAAGAGAATATATGTCCTGCTTTGATGTGTAGCCCTCCAGTTGCGAGTGTAGTCTCTTTGGCTCCCCCTGTTGTCTGCTCCTGGCACTGACCATTTTCCTTACAGATTTCCTTTACTATGAGGCTCACGTTTGTAGAGAAGCACCAGATACACTGTCGCCATTTTGGAATGGTTCTGGCTTAGGTTCTAATCCTTTTGGCTGTCTTTGGCAAAGTAAAGCCATATTTAATCCTCGTTGCCCAGTAGACCCATGACGACAGGAGTGGCAAGAGATCAGATTGGTGGCCATCCTGATTGCTCCATTTTGCTTCAGAACTGACTCCTGTCATTCCCTAGAGGTTGCGTCAGACATTGTCTGGTTTACCAGTAAATTTGTCACTCGCCCTGTCTTTATTGCCTGGTGCCTCAGAACTTAAATGGTTATTTTCTTACACCTTGGATTTGCTGACATTGAAACCAGGGCCTTAAGCATACTAGGCAAGCAGTCTATTGCTATGCTGTGTTCCAGAAAAAAGAAAAAGTGATAGGGCCCACACAGAATGAGCATCTGCACTAGATTAGCAGATGGCAAGTGGTCAACTGCATCCGCATCCTAGGACGGTCCTGTGCCACGTTGCTAGGGTACCACTGGAAGAATTTCTAGGTTGTTGATTCCTGCCTTTTCTCTAGATGAAGGTTTTCCCAGTAAAAAGATTAAGGTGGAGTTATCAGAAGAAGAGCTGAAGGCCCATTGTGCCAAGGGCACACTGGGCAAGCTCACTGTGCCTACACTGAAGGAGGTCTGCAAAGCCTATGGGCTCAAGAGTGGACCGAAGAAGCAGGAACTGCTAGACGCTCTCACCAGACACTTCCAGAAGTGAAGACCAGTTGCTGTGTCTCGCCAAGCTGCAAAGAGCTGCCTGATAGAAATGCAAGGGACTTTATCATGGATTGTGGCCCTCCTACTCCGCTGTGCTGTGCCTTACGCTACTATATGTATAAAGAGCTCTAACTTTATACTGTGTATTGTTCAATATGAACGGGGAAGTAGCTGCCTCAAATCCAGAGGTTACTCTAGTTGTCTCTTAGCTTAATTCCTCCCCCCTCCGGATGTACATATCAAGTGGAAACAAACAGGAGGTCGGGGAAGAGTGACAAGCCTTAGGAAGATTGTATTTCCATGTCTTCCTACCTGTTCTCTTTAAATGTATGATGCTGGGGCTGGAGAGATGGCTCAGCAGTTAAGGACACTTGTTGCTCTTACAGAGGACCCAAGTTTGTTTCCCAGCCCATATATATATATATATATATATATATATATATATATATATATATATATATATATATATATACACAACCATCTATAACTCCACTTCTAGGGACCCAATACCCTTTCTGATCTCCATGGGCACTAAGCACACAGTGAACATATATATTTGCAGGTAAAATACAGAACTCCTTTTGGATTCATATTAACAAAAGAATTTACAAAGACAGAACTCCCTGAAACCCGAATCCACAAATACCCTGCTTGGGATAACTGGCCCGGTAGGTGAACAGGTCCTTAGCAGTGGGCTTCCTGTGCAACCAGACTGAGGAAGATGAGCATCATCTGTCTGTCTTCACTCTTCTGACTTGTATAAAGATGAGCATCATCTGTCTGTCTTCACTCTTCTGACTTGTATAAAGATGAGCATCATCTGTCTGTCTTCACTCTTCTGACTTGTATAAAGATGAGCATCATCTGTCTGTCTTCACTCTTCTGACTTGTATAAAGATGAGCATCATCTGTCTGTCTTCACTCTTCTGACTTGTATAAAGATGAGCATCATCTGTCTGTCTTCACTCTTCTGACTTGTATAAAGATGAGCATCATCTGTCTGTCTTCACTCTTCTGACTTGTATAAAGATGAGCATCATCTGTCTGTCTTCACTCTTCTGACTTGTATAAAGATGAGCATCGTCTGTCTATCTTCACTCTTCTGACTTGTATAAAGATGAGCATCATGTCTTCACTCTTCTGACTTGTATGGTAGTTATCTGCACACTGTTAGATCTCAACTAAAGTCCTGTTTGTGTGATAGAGGTGTAAAGCGCAAGAGGCAGAAGTGACAGTGACTTCAGTTGCCAACTCTTCATGTGCCTGACTTTCAACTCCCAGGGCCCACTGGTTAATGGCTCCATTTCTGGTTGGGAGAGAAGGTAGACTGTTACTGCCATCTAGTGTGCGGACGCCTGCCAGGCTGCCTGCAACCAACCAACTTGTGTTAGGAAATCCTGCTATATAGAACAAGTGGGGACAGAAATTTTTTTTTGTTTGTTTTTCGAGACAGGGTTTCTCCGTAGCTTTTGGTTCCTGTCCTGGAACTAGCTCTTGTAGACCAGGCTGGCCTGGAACTCAGAGATCCGCCTGCCTCTGCCTCCCGAGTGCTGGGATTAAAGGCGTGTGCCACCACCGCCCGGCTGGGACAGAAATTTTTAATATTATTTTTACCTTTATATGATTTGGTATTTTGTCTGCATGTTTGTGAGTGTTGGAAACTGGAGTTAGACAGTTGTGAGCCACCATGTGGGTGCTGGGAATTGAACCCAGGTTCTCTGGAAGAGCAGTCAAGTGCTAGTCCCTCTTTTCCTTCAGACAGACAGGGTTTCTGTGTAGACCAGGCCTGCCACTGTGTCCAGCATGCTGGGATTAAAGGTGTGTGCATCATCGCTTGGCTTTTCATGGCCTCTCAGTGAAGAGTTAAGGCTGGAGATATAGTTCAGTGGTAGGTGTGTGCTTGCTGCTTAGCACCAAGTGAAACAACAGCTGGGCTCGGAACAGTAGTAGAGTACCTCGGAAGCCCTGGGCTTCATCTCCAACGCCAACACACATATCAAAATCCAATAAAGCAAGGGTGTAGTGCATACCTGTAATTACAACACGGGAGGTGGAGGCGGGAGATCTCTTAAGAATTCAGGCCAGTCT
Organism: Microtus pennsylvanicus; assembly: GCF_037038515.1. NCBI lineage: Eukaryota > Metazoa > Chordata > Mammalia > Rodentia > Cricetidae > Microtus > Microtus pennsylvanicus. The sequence goes on from NC_134580.1 coordinate 10,960,463, forward strand.
GGTCTACGCACCCGGAACATCTCAATGTTTCCCTACCAGTGTCACAACTGCCCTAGAAATGCTAAGCGTTTCATTTTCAGATATTAGCTGATAAAACCCCAAATCAGGCACCGCTGCCACATTTAAAATGTAATATGAACATATTTATTAGGATGCTCAAGAATGAACAACATTATTTTCGCTCTTCATGTGACAGAGAATACATTTGACCCATGTTGAGGGAGGAAAGGGATAGGGCTCTCAAAGTGGGTGTCAAACAGCCCCACAAGAAATCCCCATTCAACGAAGGGCAGAATGTCCCTGACAGCATTGTCTCTGCTCTGAGTTCCAGCCCCGGTATTCTTTATTCCAACTATTCTGTCCTTGTTACTCTTCAAGATCCAGGCAGTCAAACTCAGGCCGCCTAGGAGTCTGCAGACCATCCCTTTGAATTGTTACTGCCTTGATACCCTCAGTAGGGAATGGGGTGAGAATAGAAGGTTACACATATCAAAAACACAACATTAATAAATGGCACTTGGACGTAAGCTTAACATTATCAGACTTTCTCTTCAAATGACGGTGGGTGGGAGGGGCTGCTGAAAGCTCTTCAGTCATGGTAGCATATATGGAGATCTCCTATGCAAAGGCGCAAGGGACGAGTGTTACTGTCATCTTGTTCTGCACAGAGGAGTGAGTTTGCAATGGAAGCAGACACTATCCTTGGCTTAGGTGTTTCCTGGTTCTTCCCACTGTTAAATTGTGCCGTTCTGCCTCTCACCTGCCTTAGATATCATTTCGCTTAGTGTAAGTGAAACAGATTAAAAATGGTAGGAGAGGGTGGAGAGATGGGACAGAACAACCCTGTAAGACTATAAAATACAAAAACCAGATGTAGTACAATATTTATAATAGAAACTGGCTGAAAACACTACATGCTAACAGACGGTATGATACAGAGTAGGGTGGGAGCAGACAGGAAGGGCAGAGCCACAGGCCTACACCAGGAGCCTTTCAATAGACTGCTGGATGGACTGGATCTGCTGCTTCAGCTGAGAGCCTTCTTTGATGGTAACTGAACAAGCGATGACAGGTCTGGAGACCCCACAGGCCCGTCCTAGAGCCTGCTTGGAGCGCACAAATACATAGGGGACATTCTTGTCTTCACACAGCAGTGGGAGGTGCAGGATGATCTCCAAGGGCTCAGCGTCTGCTGCCATCACAATAAACTCAGAGATGCCTCTGTTGAGGGTTTTGGTGGCTGTTGAGACAGGACATGAAATCAACAGATAACATGGGACGTGGGCAGAGCAGCCACAGCAACGCAAAGAACAAGTGACAGGTACAAGGAAGCAGACAAAATGCTTAGGAACAAGTCAGGCAAGGTGGCACACACCTTTAATCTCAGCAATAGGGAGGCAGATCTCTGAATTTGAGGCCAGCCTGGTCTGGTCTACACATTGAGTTCCAGGATAGCCAAAACTACATAGTGAGACCCTGCCTCAAAAAGGGGACGAGGCGGGGGGGGGGGGAGGGGGGGAGCAATTTTCTGGCTGGAGCAGCCCTGTGATAAGGCACTCAAATGCTAGCCAGTTGCTTAATCCTTAATGTCTTCCTCACCCACTCAGCATAAAGATCGACCGGCGAGAAGTAATGCTTCTATAGTTTGAACTGGTCACCAAGGCCTCAGTGCTCTGTCCCTACTACACACTAAGTCTCGTCACAGCACTGCTGCCTTGCAGACACAGGACACACCTTCCTTCACTATGTGAACTCCAAAAGAGGATACAACAGAACAGGCCCAAAAGTGGTTTATTTTTGCCTTCTGCCACAACATAGGTAAAAGATTCTCATTTTTTCAGGGTTCTCCTAAAATCTCAAGCATAGTATTTAAAAACAAATCAGCTCTACCACAGAAAATTATTTGGTTTTATTTTCTCTGGGCAGAAATGTCATGGTGCATGTAATTAGTCCACTGAAAAAATGCTCACTCACCAAACCAAGCTACAGCCAGGCATGGTAGAACGTATTTGTAATCCCAGCACTTGAGAGGTGGGGACAGGAGGATCAGCTGGCTACAGAGTAAATTTGTTAGGCTAGTCTGTGTTCATGAGGCTCCCCCAAACAAACAACCAACAAAACTCCCTAGCCTCAGTCTGTCCCTACCTGTACCACCTCCTCCACAAACAAAAGGAAAATGTTTCTGAGAACCATTGGAATCCATGCATCCCAGGGCTGGAGAGGTGGCTCAGTGGTTACCAGCACTGCCTGCTCTTCCAAAGGTTCTGAGTTCAATTCCCAACAACCACATGGTAGCTTACAACCATTTATAAGGATGAGATCTGGTGCCCTCTTCTGGCCTGCAGGCATACATGCAGGCAGAACACTGCATACATAATAATAAATCTTTCTTTTCTTTCCGAGACAGTGCTTTTCTCTGTGTAGCCTTGGCTGTCCTGGAATTCACTCTGTAGACCACGCTGGCCTCTGCCTCCAGAGTACTGGGATTAAAGGCATGTGCCACCACATCCTGGCATAAATAAATCTTAAAAAAAAAAACCAAAACATTCACCTCACAGCACTAGATACTGGGGAAGAAAAAAAAAAGCATTAAAATCCTTTTCCTTTTGATGGTTCTAAAGAGTGAGTACAACTTTATACACAAAGTTTAACTGCCTTCCAAATGGCCCCATAAAAATAAATAAATTATATATTCAGAGAGAAAGATAGCAAAATATTAACTAATGTAATGACTCTACATCCTAACTACCCAACACATCTTTCATTGGTCAGTAAAGAATTGGTTTTTCGAGAGAGGGTTTCTCTGTGTAACAGTTCTGGCTATCTCGGAATTCACTTCATAGACCAAGCTGTCTCAAAAGAGATCATCCGCCTGCCTCTGCCTTCCGAGGCCTGGGATTAAAGGCGTGCACCACCACTGCCCAGTCTGGAGTGTATTGTTAGCACAACTATTTAGGAGGTCGAGGTATGAGGACTTTGAGGCCACCCTGGGAACACAGCAAGACTCATGTCCACAGACTAAAAACAAAAGTGAAGAAGGGTGAGGGAGAGTGAAAACAAAACAGTCTTTCTTCCAAACTGGAAACGCTGGACACAGGCCTCAGCACCCCACCGTCACCCTGGAGTCTTACCTTCATTGGCTCCTTTCCGAAGCTGCTTGTAGTTGCACGACTGCTGAACAAGGTCCAGCAGCTTCTTGGTGAGGTGGGCATCTGCGAGGGGATAGGCCTTCGGGTTCACATCAGCCTCTGTCTTTAAGGAAACACAGAATCAAAAGGGATTTCAGACAAATGACAAAATATTTATCTACAACCAAGACAAGAACCAGCTTGGTTCCCTCCTTACACATAGACACATGCATACCTCCCCCCCCCCCCCATATTTTAGGGACAGACAATGTTCAACTTCAAAAACAGCCCCTAGCGATTCAACAAAGAACCCAACTAAGTACAGACACATGTCTATTAATACAGGCCTGACCACTCGTGCTGTCTTCTGGACTCCAAGGGCAAGAGTGATCACACACCCCCAGCATAGGGCTGTTACAACACATAGAAACCCTGTCTCAAAAAACCAAAACCAATACCAATGAAAAAAGATCCTTAAAAAACCAACTTCTATACTTTTATTTAGCCTTAGCGGGTTGTCTAGTTTTATTTTAGCAGTCTGATAACTAACATCCCCTATGGTTCTGCATCTATGTTTTGTGGAGATAACCTCATCTATCACCAAACTCACCAAGTCAGGATTTCCTTACCACAACCACCCAGTTCAGAGCATCAAATTCAAGTTATTCAAATTAACTTTGCCAATGAGGATATTAATATATACAGTTCCTTATAATGATCATTAAAATAACCTTTAATTAAATTAATTAATTAATTATTTTTTTTGGTTTTTCGAGACAGGGTTTCTCTGTAGCTTTGGAGCCTGTCCTGGAATTAGCTCTTGTAGACCAGGCTGGCCTCGAACTCCCAGAGATCCGCCTGCCTCTGCCTCCCAAGTGCTGGGATTAAAGGCGTGCGCCACCACCGCCCGGCTTAATTTTATTTTTCAAATATACAAAATAAGGTTTTATCTTTTGACAAATTCAGGGCTAGTGAGATGGTGCTTGCCTCCCACTTGAATGATTCCAGAACCCACATGATGGAGAGAAACAACCTCCCCAAGTTGTCTACTGATCCCACATGTACATCCATACCAGTGAGCAAATGCAGTAAAAAAGAGAAAAGGCCAGACCAGCCTGGTCTACAAGAGCTAGTTCCAGGACAGGCTCCAAAACCAGAGAAACCCTGTCTTGAAAAACCAAAAAAAAAAAAGAAAGAAAGAAAAAGTCAGGAGTTTTGGCCGTATGCCTTTAGTCCCGACACTCAGGAGGCGGAGGCAGAGGCAGGTGGGTTTCTGGAGACAAATGCACTCTTGGGCATGCAGAGCTGGAACATTTAGACCCTATATTTTAAGTACTAACATACTGGGTTTAATCTTCATTTTGGGTTGCTGGGGTGTTCTGTTTCTTTCCTCTCTTTAGGTTTATTACTATTTTTCATTATTTTCCCCTCCACAGATTTATTCATTCACTTGTTTTTTTCCCCCAAACAAACTTAACTAGGTTGGATGGACATGAATTCCTGGGCTCAATCAAATAATGCTTTCAAGTAATCGGAACTCCAAGTTCTCAAATATTAGACAACAATCCAAAAGTTTAGGTCTCTTTAATTTCATGTTTTTGAGGTGCTGGCAACTGAATTCAAGACTTTGGGCATGCTACCAAGAACTTAACCTGTATTTTCAGCCCACACCTTTTTGAGACAAGGCTTGCTATACAGCCCAGGCTAGTCAACTTGAATCCCTAGCTTGATCAATTTGGTCTCCTTTGATACCTGACAGTCAGACTTTGCATGATTTTCATTTAGCAAATACAGCCATACATAACCTAATAATGCCTCAGTCAATTAGACCCTGCTCACATAAAATGCTAACGGGGCTGAAATATGGCCAGCGACACTAGTCACCTTAAAGTTCCAGCAAAATACCTTCTTAATATCTGTAAACTGATCGACGTGTTGCTAGTTGTATACAGTGGCACATAAAATTACGCACAGTAATAAAAAGCTTGCTGTTTACCACACTACCGTATTCTTTTGTGTATTAAATGTTTCCTGTAGACAGTACACTTGTCATGGCAACAGCATCCCGGCTTCTAATCACGAGGCCCAAGCATGACTGACTAGCTCTGGTGTGGCGGCACACACCTGTAATCCCAGCACCCCGGAGGCTGAGGCAGGAGGATCTAGAGTCCAAAGCTAGAACGCACCGTCCTTGAGGGATAGGTGCGCGCGCAGCAAGTCTTAGAACTAATTCCTGCCCATTTCACAGTCGATGCAAAGTTCAACCTGAGTGCACCGGAGCTCAAAACTTTTCCAGGGTTCAGCACCGCCGTAGAGGCTTTCTCAAACCAGACGGGGGCGCGAACGTTATCAAAGCAGAGAACCAAAGGGCTGAATGAATATCTCACTAGAGACGTGAAAGGGCTCGGCCAAACTCTTTCCTCCTTACTGTGTTCCGATCCCAACTAGTTACGACAGGAACACGAGCTGGAACCGGTTCCTCTCGCTACAATATTCAAGCGGAGCCGAGGAAGCGTTATCGTCACACGTGAGGCTCTCAGAACCTCTGACTTCTGAGGTGTCGGTCTTACCGACCAGCGGAGGCCACGCCACATTTCCCTTGACTCCCCCGCCCCCCCCATCAATCCTTAATGCGAGGGCGTGAAGACACACGCCTCTAATCCGGAGGCAGAGTCAGACGGATCTGGGAGTTCGAGATCAGCCTGGTCTACGTATCGAGTTCCAGGGCTACATACTGAGTCCCTAAAAAAACAAACCGTAATCCGCCCCAGGATTCCCTAAACCGGGTTAGTTCCCGACAGGACAGCAGATGTAGACCCCACGGAGCCACGCTCCTGAACCCCAGGGCGTGGGAAGCCGGTGGGCAGCAGTCGACTACCTGTGACTTCACGTCATCTTCTGGAGATTATTTTAAAAAGAAAAAGAATAAGCGAAAGGCAATGGAGGTCGATGTTTCCATAGCCCTCCGCCATCCCACGTGGGGCGATCATTTACCCACGCTGCGCCCGGCCTCTGGCCACGCCCACCGCTGCAAGGCGGCTCGGGCCACGGCGGTCCCGGGCCTCCCGCCGCCTGAGTTCTCCACTCAGCCGCCCGCGACCACGCCGCGGCGACCCGAGTTCTATCCCGGGAACCGGAGGTCGGCCATCGCCGGGCGGGCGAGATGGCGCACGCGCTCCGCCTCCCACCGGCCGGAGCGAGCAGAAGCCCGCGTCCCCCGCTCCCCGCGCCGGCGGCCCCACACGCTCACTCACTCACCATGGCTGCGGTGCGCCGGCCTCGCCGCGGGTCGAGAACAGCCAAGCTCCGACAGACCGAAAGCGCCGCACGGAAAGACGAGCGGAAGTAACTTTCTGCGCGGGAGGAAGCGGAAGTTATATCACTCGGAGCGCGCAATGACGTCACCCCGGCCCGCGACCCACCCTGCTCAATTGCCGAAATCCGTTTGCGTGAGGGAACGTGTGTTACTGGTTTCCTTAGCGACTTAGTGTAAATTGTCGGCCAAAACTGTGAATTAAACGTTCGATACAAAGGGATTCAAGGGTCACCATATAATTGCCATTTTTTTCTTGCTTTTTTTTTCGAGATGGTCTGTGTAGCCCCATCTGTTCTTTCACTCACTCTGTAGTCCAGGCTGGCCTCGAACTCAGATCCACCTGCCTCTGCCTCCTAAGTGCTGGGATTAAAGGTGTGGGCCACCACCACCCAGCCATTGCCTGACTTTTTATTTATTTATTTATTTATTTATTTATTTATTTATTTATTTATTTATTTATTTTCTTTTTCTTGGATATTTATTTATTTTTGAGCATATACTGTACCTTTTGAAAATCCTCTTCTCAGGCCTGAGGTGGAGGTGGTGGCTTGCCTGTCATCCCAGCGTGTGAAAAGTGAGGCAGGAGAATCCATTTGTTGCCAGCTTCGGTTACATAGCGAGTTCAAGGCCAGCCTTCAGCCACATGAGACCTTGTCTTCCTCCACAAGAAAAAATAAAAACTCACCTGTCTAACCCCTCAGTGTTAAGACAGAGATCTGCCAGCCTCTGGGATTAAAGGCATGTGCTTGTCCCTCTCTTAATTGCCGCACTAAAACTCCATTATTAAAGGATAAATTAATGTATAGTATTTACTCCTGCGAGGTCCTCAGTGATCCTCTAGGCCCCCCGTTTTTTTCCAACATGGTGCCATACACATTTGGGACCTTTTGGATCTAGCCCAGCCCACACCATTCGGAGCCAATTCAATGTGGAGAAGCTGATAGCTGGGGAGATCTTTAAGAACCATTCAAAATAGCGTCTCACTTTTCTAGATGGAGAACAAATGCTGAGAGAAGGGAAGCCTGCCCACCATCACGAGGAAAACAGTGCAACGCTAACATAGAGCTTGAGATTTTTAGCTATTGGCCTGGGTTATTTTCAACATATGTTGCTACTTGAGCATTGCTGGAGGTCAGGCAACCAGAAAGATTCAAATTGCCTGTAGGAGTTGAACAGTTATCGAGTCTGGAGAGAAGGATCACTGGTTAAATGCACTGGGTGGTCTTCCGTAGGGTATTGATTCTATTCCTGGCACCCACAAAGCAACTAACAGCTTTGGTGACTCCAGTTCCAGGGGGATCCAACTCCCTCTTCTAGCCTCCGTGAGGACTGTGATGCACAGACTTACATTGGGGCAAACACCCATACACATGAAATCTTTTTTTTTTAAAGATTTTATTTATTAAGTATACAGTGTTCTGCCAGAAGAGGCACCAGATCCCATTATAGATGGTTGTGAGCCACCATGTGTTTGCTGGGAATTGAACTCAGGACCTCTGGAAGAGCAGCCAGTGCTCTTAACCTCTGAGCCATCTCTCCAGCTCCTGAAATCTTTTTTTAAAAGAGTGAATATAGCCTGATGGTGGTGGTGCACACCTTTAATCTCAGCATGTGGGAGGCAGAGGCAGGTGGATCTCTGAGCTCGAAGCCAGCCTGGTTACAGAGCTAGTTATAGGACAGCCAGGTTTTTGGAGACAGGGTTTATCTGTAGCTTTGGAGCGTGCCCTGGAACTAGCTCTTGTAGACCAAGCTAGCCTCGAACTCACGGATATCCACCTGCCTCTGCCTCCTGAGTGCTGGGATTAAGGGCCTGTGCCACCACTGCCTAGTCATAACTGTTATTGCACATGTGAAATTACAGATTAAAGCAACAGTTTTCAGAGTCAGTGGCCCTGCAGGCCCTGCTTTTCAGGGTTTCTCCAATAGAGAACCATTTGTCTGGTGGGTTGATATCTGAATTATCAATTGTTATAAACTGTAATTGCATCATGACCCGCAATAGCTCATGACAATTGCTCCTGAAAAGTGTCTAAAAGCAATGGCATTAGAAAAGTCTTTTTTTATTGATATTTATTGAGCTCTACATTTTTCTCTGCTCCCCTCCCTGGCTCTCCCCTCCCTCTTCAACCCTCTCTCAAGGTCCCATGCTCCCAATTTACTCAGGAGATCTTGTCTTTTTCTACTTTCTACTTCCCATGTAGATTAGATCTTTGCTTTATGTTTAAAAACCACCTATGAGTGAGTACATGTGATAATTGTCTTTCTGTGTCTGGATTACCTCACTCAAAGTAATGTTTTCTAGCTCCATCCATTTTCCTGCAAAATTCAAGCTGTTATTATTTTTTTCTGCTGTGTAGTACTCTATTGTGTAAATGTACCACATTTTTCTTAGCCATTCTTTGATCAAGGGGCATTTAGGTTGTTTCTAGGTTATGGCTATGACAAACAAAGCTGCTATGAACATAGTTGAGCACGTGTCCTTGTGGCACAATTGAGCATCCTTTGGATATATACCCAAATGTGGTATTACTGAGTCTTGAGAAAGGTTGTTTCCTAATTTTCTGAGAAATAGTCACTCTGACATCCAAAGGGGTTGTACCAGCTTGCATTCCCACCAGCAATGCAGAAGTGTTCCCTTTTCCCCACAACAGCATAAGTGTTTTTGATCTTGGCCATTCTTTCAGGTGTAAGATGGAATCTCAGAGTTGTTTTGATTTGCATTTCTCTGATGACTAAGGATGTTGAACATTTCCTTAAGTGTCTTTCAGCCATTTTATTTTATTTATTTTTTGTAAATATTTATTTATTTATTATGCTTACAATATTCTGTCTGTGTGTATGTCTGCAGGCCAGAAGAGGGCACCAGACCTCATTGCAGATGGTTGTGAGCCACCATGTGGTTGCTGGGAATTGAACTCAGGACCTCTGGAAGAGCAGGCAATGCTCTTAACCACTGAGCCATCTCTCCAGCCCTCTTTCAGCCATTTTAGATTCCTCTGTTGAGAGGTCTCTGTTTAGGTCTGTACTCCATTTTTAAAATTGGATTATGTGATCTTTTGGTGTCCAATTTCTTGAGTTCTTTGTATATTTTGAAGATCAGACCTCTGTCTGATGTGGGGTTAGTAGATCTTTTCCCATTCTGTAGGCTGCCGTTTTGTCTTGTTGAGAAAAGTCTTGATATAAGATTTAGGTTTATTTTTTAAACTTTTGGAGAGGGTTCAAAGAAATTAGTTTGCTATGGATTATTTGCTACCAGGAACCTAGATTTTTCCATGATTGGGCAAGTTACATCGTTCGATTGTTCATGTCAGGCAGCCTCTTGACATGACACTTATTCTCTTCACTCCAGAGTACAGAAAGGTTTAAGCCAGAGCAACATGGAGATGCCCAGTATGTTCTATTTCAGCCTTCCTCCTCTCCTGAGTTCTCTTTTCTCAAGGCCAAACAAGTTTTCTCTAGACAGTTTTGTTATGACTTCATCATCCTTACTGTTGCCTAGACCCTACTCCTTCAAGGCTGCCTCTGTTCCAGAAGTAAGAAACCCACAAAGCAGAGCAGAAAGGCTTCTTGTATTCTTTTTTTTTTTTTTTTCGAGACAGGGTTTCTATGTGTTGCTTTGGAGCCAGTCCTGGAGCTAGCTCTTGTAGACCAGACTGGCCTCAAACTCACAGAGATCCGCCTGCCTCTGCCTCCTGAGTGCTGGGATTAAAGGCATGCACCACCACCAACCAGCACTTCTTGTATCCTTTAACTCTAGAAATGGAATTTGTTTTATTTAATAAAGTAAAGGCCTTGTGGCTTGTGCCTGTATTGCCACCACTTAGGAAGCTGAGACAGGAGGATTGTTGTGAATTTGAGGTCAGCCTGGGTTGTACAATGATTTCTAAGCCAGAAATCTCAGAAAAGCAAAAGTAGGAGAGGAGAGAGGACGACAGTGAGTGATTTGGAGATAAGTTCTTCAGCACCTTGTGTGATATGATGGAACCTGGTAATAAATGCCTGTATTCCCAGTACTCAGTCCGAGGCAGGAGGATCAATGTGAATTTGAGGATAGCCTGAGTATATAGAAAGGTCTTGTCTCAAAACCAAGAAACAAACAAATTCAATGAAGTGTTGTCAAACATAATTATCCCACCATGCTGTAGAACATTAGAAGCTATTCCTTCTGTCCAAATGCACCCGACTACCCATCAACGAGGTAAGCTTTTATTATGCCACTAGCTCCTTTAGGTTCAAAGTCTTCTGTCTAGTCTTTGCTTCCATGAGGGACCAAGGGATCAAAGTCCTCTGTCTAGTCTTTGTTACCAAGGGATCATCTTAAGCTATTTATCAGTCCCTCCCTGGGCACAGTTTATGGCCCTGATTATGGATGCTATTTCCCTCACTGTCCTTGGTGAAGGCTCTGGTACCAATGTCAGGGAAAGCTGAGCAGGTCTCACTTGAACCCAACCCGCTGTTTAGCCATTTGGCCACACGGAGGCATAACACTCCATCTTGGAGCTCCTGTCTGAGCCTAGTCTGGTCTGGCCAGGAGAGGTTTCCTCTCCCAAGAGCCTGCTAGCCAGAACTAGCTAGAGCTGAAAGTGCAGCGGCAGACAGGCTCCTTTGTGAGGTGGCCTCAGCGACAGAGGTACTATGAAGTAAGGGGTACGTCATCCCAAACTGGCTGAGCCAGCCACACCAGTGTTTTCTTCCCACTCCCCTAAAACACCATCTACCTGACCTAATCTTTGCCATGTTGCTACCACTTCTGGGAGCCTGTGCCGTGGTGGGTCCATTCCATGGCCCTGAGTGGGATCCAGTAAGGGGCCTACTACCCGAGGATCAAAGCTGCAGGGACCCCCGGTGTTGTGGTAATCTGATTGTCTTCTGCCTCTTTCTGATCTGGCAGATCCAACAGTATTGGTACCGGGTTTCCAGGACCAGCAAGAAGAATGCCACCAAGGTAAAGGGGCCACTTCCTTAGCATCACAATTGTTAGTTACTTGCTACATGGACCCTGTTCTGTGTCTTGTGTATCAGAGATGAACTAAAGAGCTTAGGCTGGTCTGTTAATCAACATCTAAGCCTTCAACCCAGGAGACACCCCAGATTCGCCTCTGTTCCTCACTCCATACACTCAATCCATTTGCAAGTTTTAGGGACCCTCTGTGAATCTATCACTCATAGCTATGACTCTACAGCACCCGGGCAGAGCCGCCAGCATGTAATTCTGAACCATGGCTGTCTGCGTCTGCCTGGAGTACCTTCCTTTCTCCTTTTAAAAAAGTTATGTACATGTAATTATGGCTCAGTGGGTAAGGGTGATTGCTGCCAATGCTATGGCATGTACACACGGGCTAGTGTGTGTGGTGGTTGGTACAAGCCTGTAATCCCTACATTCAGGAGGCAGAGGTGGGGACTGTCCCAAGTTTGAAGCCATCCTGGTCTACATATCTAGTTCCCAGCCAGCCAGAGTCACGGAACTCTGTTTTGCAAGATATAAAAGGAAAGAAAAGAAACAGGCCATCAAGTAAGAAGTGTTGCTTAGTGAGAGAGAGAACATTTAGCCAGTTATAAAGCCTTGGCTACTGCTATCTGGGGGGCCAGCATCCAGCAGCACAGGGCCTTGAGAGGAATCCACAGACTTTTCTATCTGAGGGGGTTTAGGAACAGAAACATTCACACGCTCTCTTGATGGCTTCCTTCTTTATTCTCTGTTCTCTCTTGTTCTTCCTCTGCTCTTTCTACTGTATGCTTTTTTTTTTTTACAGCTTCTATAACCCAACAGAGTTTTTCAGGCAATATAGGACTTAACAAGGTGGTTACGTTCTGTTTTTCAAGTGAATGGTTATAACGAATACAGGCAAAACCATGTTTTTCATCTCCCTTATGTGATGAAACATTTTATGTACTACAGGTGAAAAACAAATTGCCACAAGAACCCACATCCATTCATGCCCAAGCAACTTGTTATAGATTAATTGTGCGGGCAAGCAAGGTGTTCTTGTCAGTTTTTTTTTTTTTACTGGCAGGCTGCATTTTGAAGCTACAAAGAAAGGGCCAATTGCTCGATTACTCATCTTGAAAGGAGTCTTAAAGGAATTAAGTCTTAAAGACTTAAGGAGTCTTAAGGGAATCACAAACCTAAGCTTTTCTTTTTTTTTTTTTTTTGGTTTTTCGAGGCAGGGTTTCTCTGTAGCTTTGGTGCCTGTCCTGGAACTAGCTCTTGTAGACCAGGCTGGCCTCAAACTCACAGAGATCCGCCTGCCTCTGCCTCCCCAGTGCTGGGTTAAAGGCGTGCGCCACCACCGCCAGGCAAACCTAAGTTTTTGTATATGAAAAAGAATCAGTCAGCTCTACTTTAAAATTTTAGGGTACATATCCATTCTTAATAGTTTTTTTTTTAATATCAGGAGATTGAGGGCAGAAATGGGTATAAGGAATTAATCATCACCTTTGGTCATCAACCAATCCTAGCAAGGAAAGCCAGCACAATCAGGGTGTATGTTGTATTTTGGATCCTACCCTAGCCTAATGAATCAGACAGCTCAGCTATGTGTTCTTGTGAACTTTAGCTTGTTTTCTGAGGATTTTTATTTATTTATTTTGGTTTTTTGAGAAAGGGCTTCTCTGTAGCCTTGGAGCCTGTCCTGGAACTAGCTCTTTTTTTTTTAAAATATTTATTTATTTATTATATTATGTGTATAGCATTCCTTCCACGTGTGCCTGCAAGCCAGAAGGGGGCGCCAGGTCTCATTATAGATGGCTGTAAGCCACCATGTGGTTGCTGGGAATTGAACTCAGGACCTCTGGAAGAGCAGTCAGTGCTCTTAACCTCTGAGCCATCTCTCCAGCCCCTGGAACTAGCTCTTGTAGACCAGGCTGGCCCGCCTCTGCCTCCCAAGTGCTGGGATTAAAGGCGTGCACCACCACCGCCTGACTTGAGGATATTTATCTTAAAACCATTATCAAGGTATCTGCTCTAAACTGAAGTTATTTTGAAGCTTTATTTTGGCTCATGACAGACTCTTTTTTTTTTTCAGATAGGGTTTCTCTGTAGCTTTGGAGCCTGTCCTGGAACTCGCTCTGTAGACCAGGCTGGCTGTGAACACAGAGATTTGCCTGTTTTTGCCTCCTGAATGCTGGGATTGAAGGTGTGTGCCACCACTGCCTGGCCATATGACTGCCTCTTTTCAGCATTAAGAGAATTTGAGTCAGCCTGGCTCCTGAGTAGCTCCTGAGGTAGAACTTATAGGCCTTAGCTGTGAAACATATTCTTGTATTTATTTTTATTCATCAAAACTCTGTATAGGCTATCATTATTATTATCAATTTAGACAGTACAGTTTAGATAGGGGTCATCTTCTTGACAATCTCCAGATAAAAATGCCCGGTAGAACGGGATGGTTCCAAGAGATGAACACACTATATTACAGGCAGTGGAGATCTTCCCACATCCACACACACCATGCTAGACACCAGAGAAAGAGAGCCACAGCAAACATGTAAAGGCACAGCAGAAGCAAAAGATATTCCAGGGTCTGCAGTCCCGTGGCCTTGCCTAAATTGGCCCACCAGAGAGTTTCCTCCTGGGAGGCTGACACCTGGAACTTCAATCACCACCTGCTCCTCTGACAAGGCCATTAGCATTTGGCTTCAAACACTAGCAATGAAAACCAGGCATGAGACTGGGCATGGTGCATACACCTTTAATCCCAGCACTCAGGAGGCAGAGGCAGGCATCTCTGTGAGTTCAAGGAAAGCCTGGTCCATACAGTAAGTTCCAGGACAGCCAGGGCTATAGAGAGAGACCCTGTCTCGAAAGAAAAAGAAAAAAGCAAACTGGGTATGGTGGTTTATACCTGTGATCCCAGCACTCAGGACCCAGGATGCAGATCAGGAGGATTAATAGACTCTGTTTCAAGCCTTGCCTCCTCTTACTCCACACCAAGCAAGCAAGCAAGCAAGCAAACAAACAAAAAACTACTCTTCAAAAATCCAGACTAAATTGGGTGGTGGTGACGTATGCCTTTAATCCCAGCACTCGGGAGGCAGAGGCAGGCGGATCTCTGTGTGTTTGAGGCCAGTCTGGTTTACAGAGTGAATTCCAGGACAGGCCCCAAAGCTACAGAGAAACCCTATCACAAAAATCTAAAATACAAACAAACAAACAAAAAGCCCCGACCGGACTAGAAGATCCTGGGTTCGAATTCCAGAGCTGAAAAGACACCCTGAACCCCACAATGTGACTTGTAGCTGCTACTAGTGCAGACCTATATGAAATCACAGGACATGCATTCTACACTGACCTTCTGTCCAACACTGTGCTTGTGTGCCAGAGAGACTTCAAAACAGATCTAAACTCTGTGCTACATAAAACACTAGCGTGGTTTCTGTGAGTTCACTCCCTTCTAACAAAACCAAAACCCTGGCCTCAATTCCAAGGCCTGATAGGGTCTAGCCTGCACCCATCTCTGGCCTCATCTTCCAGGGTTCTCCTTGTTGCTGGCTCCATTCTGACCACATGGCTGCTCCTTCCCTTTTTCCTTGATTTTAACGCTGGGGCAGAACTCAGGGTCTCACACACTAGGCATTGTGCTGTGCCATTGAACAACAGGAAGCCCTCACTGAGCATCTTTGCTGTCCTACGGACATAATCTTTCTTGTTCTCTTCCCGGGGTCTTTACACTTAATGTCTTTTCTGCCTATCATACTCTGGTGTCACTTGGCTTGCCCCTAACCTCATTCAGTTTTCCAGACAGATATCACCTCCTCTGAGAGGCCTTCCTTGACTCTTCTGTCTAGTGGAGTTAACTGCAGCCCCTCCTATGCATTTATTTCCATTCAAATGTCTTTTCTGGGTGCTAACATTGATTTTTGTTTTGTTTAAGAAAGGGTCTCATATGGCCCAGGCTGGCTTCTAACTTGCTATGTAGCCAAGGATGACCCCGAACTTCTGATCCTCCTTTGTCTACTTTGTGAGTGCAGAGATAATTGGAGTGGATTCTTCCCATGCTCGGCACAGACTCTATGAATTGAGCCACACCCCTTGCCTGATAGTTATGTATTTGCTTATTGTTTTCTCCATGTCTAGATTATGGTTCCCAGCATGGACTTTATCTTATTCACGTTAGTACCCACCACACAGAACAGTGCCTGGCTCAGAGAAAGCCCACAGTATTTTGGGGTGAATACATGCTGTTTGCTTATGGGAAGTGCCTCCCATTTAGCACCAGCACCTACATCTGGGTAATGGGACACTTAGTCAGATCTGTAAGGATCTCGGTCCTCACTTTTACAGGTGCCACCGCAGAAATGGGCAGTGTCATCCGCCAGACACGAAGCTTTCTCTGGGATGGTTCCCCAATTCTTTCCTCTTGGAAGAATCAGGGACCTGGATGTTCCTGTCCGACAATGGACACCGAAGCAGAGATGGGGATACAGGAAGAATGTCAGACAACAGTGGGGCACCCAGTATCTACTGTCACCACAGAACTCATGCCAAGACCTGCCTTGGTTTGTCCACACCTCTTCTGAGTCCATGCTTTGCACCTCTTCCTTTCCAAGCAGCACTCATCTTCTTCCTCGGGACAATTCTTGGGACGTGTGGCAGGTCCCCTGGTCTTCTAGCAATAGCCAGGCCCACCCTTCCCTGGACATGTGCCAAAGAATGGAGCAGCTGCTGGCTCCCTCCCAGGAGAAGGTGGTGCCAGGAGAGCCTGTTAACATGAAGTACCACCTCACCTCCACAGCTTTAGCCATCTCCCCTCTAAACTTCCCTTTAGTTCAGAGGTCAAAGTTCCGCCTCAGAGGGCTTCTGCCTGGTCCTCTTAACCAACAATTGGAACTGCCCACCAAGAAGTCTCTGGATAGCCCACAAGATCCCCCAGAACCACAGGGTAAAACCCAGACAGCAGACAGAGACTATAGTGAAGCTACTCCACAATACACAAAAAAGAGAGAGAGCAGAAGGGAGGTTGCTTCAGAAATACAAGCATCTGGAGACTTCCTCCCAGTAGACTTTGGAGTGGAGAAGGCCAAGGTCCTGGCGTGTGGAAACCAGAGACTAGTCATGGAAACTGATGGAGAGATCTCAATGCCAGGGCGGGAGAAGCAAGACCAAATGGGAACCAAAGATAGAGAACAAACTGAGGAAGTATGGAAGAAAACCAAGGAGCCTGGGGATAAGAATCCTTCTACCCAGGCTCTTATGGGAGAGGATCAAGAACAGTTCCAAGGTAAAACTGACATAGCAACTCAGACACCAGAGTGGGAGAACAAGGAGGATGCTATGGAAACTCTGGCAAGGGGAAAGAAGAATGAGAAAGAAGCTAGTAGGGAGGACGAGGCAGAGGCCCAGGACCAAGGATCGGAAACACAGAGCTGGACTGGAAGTAGGAAGAGTGAGAATTCCCAAATGCTAACTCAGGGGACACAAGACCAGACTGGAGGGAATACTGGGACAGAAACTGAGGCAGGGGAAGGAAGAAGCAAGGAGACTGGAGGTGAGGTTGGTGTGAAAATCCAGACATCTGGGAGGCAGAACCTGAGAGAGGTCAAACAACAGGACAATGGAGAGACACAGGCCCTGCAGTGCGAGAAACAGGGATGTATTAGAACTCAGGATGAGATCCAGACTCCAGCGGGGAAGAAGCAAGGATGGAGAGGAAACGCCAAGCAGATCCAAGTATTTAAAAAAGAGGACCAGAATCTGTCAAGACAAGAAGTTCGGGTGGGGCTGAAGAAGCTCAAGGAAATAAAAGAAGAGGACTGGGTGGTGCTCCAGGCTTCGTGCTGGGGAAACCAGAGCCTGGTGCTGATTGCAATGGACAGAGGACTCAAGATATCGTGTTGGGGGAATCAGGATCAGGTTGGAGGGGAATACATGGCAGGGAGCCTGACACCTGAGGCTGAGAATCAGGGTCAGTGCGGAGGTAAAACTGAGCCTTGTCCAGTAGAGAGCAAGAACGAGGGAAAGACTGGAAAGGAAAATGGGACGGATGAGCTGGCACCAAGGGAGAGAGACCCGAGAGGGGCTAAAGGCGAGGATGAAGCATGGCCCCAGACACTTGGGGAAGAAAATCGGGATCAGTTAGGAAATGGAGTTCATAAAAAGATTCACATACCCAAACAGAAGAATCAGGAGCAGACACGAGACAACAAGAGTGTAAATAAGCAGATACCAGAGGCAGAGAACTGGGAAGAAAAATCAAGTCATCATGTTGATAATACAACCCACACAGCAGGGAACAAGGAGGCAGAGAAGGCTGGGCCTGAGGATGCTGCAGATGTTCTAACACAAGGAATGAGACTCCCGCGAGGAGCTGGAGGAGAGGAAGGTACAGAGACCAAGGCAGCCACGAAAGAGAGCCAGACCGGGTTAGGGAGTAACATGGGTACAAACACCCATTCGTCAGAGTCAAATATCCAGACGCAGGTGGGACGTGAGGATGGAACGGAAGTGCAGGCTCCAGAGAAGAGAAACCAGAGAGAACCTGGAGATGATCATGTAAAGACCCAGAGACCCGAAAGCGAGAACCAGGGACAGTTGACTGAAACTGGAGGGAGCTGTTCTACCAGGTGGAGGAGCTGGGAGCAGGCTAGAGGAGAGAACGCTTCAGAAAATGGGGCGCTGGAGAAGAAAAACTGGAGAGAGGTTGGAGGCGAGGAAGGCAAAAAGATCCAGAGAGCCAGAGGAAAGAATCAGAGAGTATTGAATGAAGCTAATGGACAGACCTGCTTGTTTGAGTGGAAGGCCCAGCAAAATCTCAGAGACGGGGATGATGCAGAAATTCAAAATCAAGGGAAGAGAAACTTGAAAAATTCCACGGGTGATGGTGACCCAGAGACCCACGCCTCGGTGGGACAGGACCAGAGACAGTCAGGTAATGAAACTGATGGAAACATTCACACATGGGGGCAAAGAATCCAGAGCAAGGGTCCGGATGCTGCTGCAGAAACCCAGGATGTGGGGGCCCAGAGAAAATGCAGCGCTGAGGATTTTGAACAACAGTCTCAAGTGAGGAGGAGAGGAGGCAAGGGCCATGTCAGAAGAAAGGATGCGGTCAGGCCCAGTCTCCAGGGTGACTCTTCTGTGACAGTGGGACCCACGGGCAGGAAGTACAGCTTGGTTCAGCCAGCTTCTCTCATTTTTAGGCACAAGCAGCCATTAGGTGGAAATGGTGTAGACTCTGTCCCCTGTCCTGAAGAACATCTAAGTAGCCAGGGCACAGCCCCTGCCTGGAAGCACAGAGGTCAGGTCACTGAAAGCTCCCAGGGGGCCCAACCTGAATCTCAAAGACAAGAAAGGGACAAGCGGGTGGATGCAGGAAAGGCATCCATGACATGCCAGCACCCTCACCCACAGCCTCAGGCATCCTCTGTCTTTCCCTCCCTCCTGTGTCCCCAAGTCTCCCAAGCTGCCCCAGCTCTGGCAAGTGCACCCGTTGTTCTCACCGCTCTGCCCAAAGAGCCAGCCCTCAAGAAGAGCAAGCATCTGCTCCTGGAATCCCTTATGAAGAGGAGGATTGCACACCTGAGGTGGGGCCTCCCTCGACGAATCCTAGAGTCTTACTTGCTTTTTCACTTCTTAGAATCTTGCTCTTTACCTCGGGCTGGCGTGAGGCTGCCTGGAGTACGCACCAACCAAGATCGCCAAAGGCAGCAGGAACGGCATTGTGAGCCCCAAGGATCCCCGTTAGGCCCTGAGTCTCGAGGCAGCTCTCAAAGCTGTCCAGTTCTTGAAAGAAAAAGCTCAAAACTTTCTACCCAAGTCCAGGCTCTGGAGAAGTGTAGGCCACCCAAGTCAGAGCCAAGGGGCAGCTCCATGCCACCTAAGAAACCCAAGAGAACCAGACCACCAGGAGGCGCAAGAGAACCACAGATCCAAGAGGAGGCCCTGAAGACCAATATCCCTGCTCCGAGGAATCCCAGGCCAGCAGCAGAGTCTAAGAGCTGGTGTGGCCCAGGGCAGGTCCAAGAGCTTTCTACTGAGAGCAGCAGGGGCAGAAAAATGGCCAGGCCTCGAGTCTCCCACGTGGAAGAGAGGGCTTCCAGCAGGGTGAGGGCCTTACCCTGTACAGAGGGCCACAGCCACTGGAAGAAGGAATGCACACCAAGGGAAGCCTCTGAGCACCCCAGACTCAAATGCCCGCAGCCCCCACGCTGGAGAAGTAGAAGCATGGGACCTGCAGAGGGCAGAGGGGCCTGGCAGCTGCCTTTCCCCTCTTCTGCACGTGTCTCCAGCTTCCAGAACAATGTGCACTCTGCCGCAGCCAGGCTGAGCATGACAATCTTGAGCAAGATGCCACGGTCGCCACAGCCGGCTAAGCCCCAGCGCTCAGCCTCCCTTCTTACGCTGAGGAATCCTACCCGGCTTTCCAAAGTGAGTGACCCATACACAAGGGCAGACGGCACCAGTGCCTCCACTGCTTTGAAGAGGGGCCGTGAGTCAGCAGAACAGTGCTGTGCAGGAGTAACTGCTCCCCAGACGGAGAGCCACGAGGAGCATGAGGCACCTGGGAACCCAAATGGGGCACCCCCAAATCCAGCAGTTTCACAAAAGTTTGGTTTTGTGAGGTACTTGAGATATTTTCTCAGACGGCATGGTCTTAAAAAGCAGGCCACGGGCTGAAGTCCTTAGGGCGTGCCAGAGAAGTCATGGGAGTGATCTGCTTTGTCCCAGGGCCTCTAATAAATTGGTTATTTGGATTCTGTAGGGCTGCTTTGGTGTGTTGTCCTACTGTTCTCTTTTGGGATTTGGGATTCTTTGGGGACAGGATTCCACTTCTGTCCTCTAGTTTTGAAGGCTAGCAGAGTGTAGGACAATGCGGTATCATCTACTACCAGCCCTAATATTGAAGGGAGCGGGCCCCTTGTTCCATCCCGCCCACTAGCTTACACCAGAAATAATCACACAGAAACTGTATTAATTAAATTACTGCTTGGTCATTAGCTCTATTGGCTAACTCTCACATCTTTTTTTTTTTTTTTGAAATTTTCGAGACAGGGTTTCTCTGTAGCTTTTGGTTCCTGTCCTGGAACTAGCTCTTGTAGAGCAGGCTGGCCTCGGAACTCACAGAGATCCGCCTGCCTCTGCCTCCCGAGTGCTGGGATTAAAGGCGTGCACCACCACCGCCCAGCCTAACTCTCACATCTTGATTTAACCCATTTCTTTTAAATCTGTGTTCAGCATGAGGTTGTGGCTTACCAGGAAAGATTTAGCATGTCTGATCTGGCAGCTCCATGACTTCTCTCTCTCTCTCTCTCTCTCTCTCTCTCTCTCTCTCTCTCTCTCTCTCTCTCTTCTTCCTCCCAGAATTCAGTTCTGTCTCCCTGCCTGCCTAAGTTCTGCCCTATCACCAGGCCCAAAGCAGTCTCTTTATTAACCAAGAAAGCAACACAAATACAGAAGGACCTCCTCCACCATCCTAACCTTCTTAGCCCCTCCCCCACATTCCAAGCTCCTCATGGAAGAGTGCATTGCAGCTGTGTCATGGCTTTGTCTTGCCCCATTCCCAACTAATCCTGGTACTCAGCTCCAGTTGTTTGGAGGGTAGAGTCATCCTCTGCATGAGACGCTATTATCCAGATCCCTTTGAGGTCCTGTCAAGGCTGAGAAACCATTGAGAATGAGGGGACAGACAGACAGCAAGAGGCAGCAAAAGAGGACCAGAGAGAAACCGTGTCTTCTGGACCTGGCAGAACTGCTCCACCCATAAACTCACAGCACCTGTGATCGCCTGCACAAGACCTGTGCAAGATCAAGCCAGTCAGCATCCTAGCATGGAGCGGGAAGGGGTGAAGAAGCCTCCACTCCTGGGGAGCCCTGCAGACTTGATGGTCTCTGTGGAAGGGGAGAGTCAGTTTTCTTTAAGGTGTAGTTCTTGGTAGGTCAACCATACTCTAATGGATGACCCCATACTCAGGAGTATATGTGTTATGATTTCGGCCACAATAAGACTGATACTTCAGGGTTCTAGGGCCATGCATGTGCAGACAAGCCCTCAGAGAGAAGTGCCTAATGGCCTCCAGGTATGTTAAAGGGCCCCGTGTGACCCATGTATGACTCAGCTAAGCCTTTGCGGGCATGTGTGAGCCCCGTCACCTGCATATGCCATAGCCACACTAACCCCCTGTGCCCATGTGCTAGGCAGCTTTTAAAAGCTGGGCATGCCTCCAACTTAAAGGTGGGTGGTGGTGGCGCATGCCTTTAATTCTAGCACTTGGGAGGCAGAGGCAGGCAGATCTCTCTGAGTTTGAGGCCAGCCTAGTCTACGAGAGCTAGTTCCAGGACAGGCTCCAAAGCTACAGAGAAACCTTGTCTCGAAAAAAAAAAGTGGGGAAAAAATGCCAGGTGGTGGTGGAGCTTGCCTTTAATCCTAGCAATTGGGAGGCAGATGCAGGTCTGCCAACCTGGTCTACAAGACAGGACAGTCTCCAAAGCTACAGAGAAACCCTGTAAAAAAAACAAAAACCAAACAACAACAACAAAAAACCCAAACTAAGACAGAACTTGTGGATTAGTTAGTGTTTGACAAGTTGACTCTGTCTTTAAAAAGTAGAGGAGGGAGGCAGGAGGACTGAAACCTGGAGTCCTGTTGCCCATGCCTTGTGAAAACCCCTCTTAACTTTTTTTTTTTTGGTTTTTCGAGACAGGGTTTCTCTGTAGCTTTGGAGCCTGCCCTGGAACTAGCTCTTGTAGACCAGACTGGCCTCAAACTCACAGAGATCCGCCTGCCTCTGCCTCCCGAGTGCTGGGATTAAAGGCGTTCGCCACCACCACCATGCTGAAAGCCACTCTTCTTGAGTGTGATTTGGCACTACTGACTTCCAGCAGCGAGGTACAGCGGAAATGATGGAGCAGTCCTCCTGTCTCAGTCTCAGGAGAATCGGGAATTTAAAGTCATCCTCGGCTGCATTTCATGTTTGAGACCAGCCTGAACTACATGAGGGCCTAACTCAAAACAAAACCAACCAAACAAAAAGCAGGCTGGAGAGATGGCTCAGGGGTTAAGAGTACTTGTTCTTGCAGAGGACCTGGTTTTGGTTGCCGACGCTCAAATGGTGGCTCTCAAGCCTCCTTAACTCCAGCTCCAGCGGATCTTTCTGACTTCCAGGCACTCACGTAGTGCACATACATAGGCAAACACTCATACGTAAAATTAAATCTAAAAACAAACAAACCCAAGTAAATAATAGCAGAAATCAATTTTCTTTCCTTTCTTAAAGTCTGACAGCTACTTTATACTTTTCAACTTTCGATGTACTGAGCAACCACTTCCTGCCGAGGTCTAGGTAGTCCTTTTGGGTTTCGTTGCACACAGCCCAGTCCTTGCCTACGTAACCCGCCCTTGCATCGGCTGCTCGCTGGCGCTGACTGCAGCCTCGGCGCACAGGATACACGAGCACGTACACGTGTCCCGTTCACGCTTCCAAGTGCGCTTGCGCAAAAGCTGCGCGGGAAAACTTGCTGCAGAGCGGGAGCCTGGAGGTGGCTGTGGTGCAGATGACGGCTACTGACCATCCAGCATTTGGGAGAGATGAAGAAGCGGTGCTGCTGCTCGAGAGGACCCATCACCGGCACGATCCGCGCTGGCTGCTGCCCGTGTCCCCTCGTGTCTGCCTGGCCTGCGCACTGGAGCTGCTGCCGGAGCCGGGCGTGTCGGTGCGACCTAAATCCTCCCCTGTGGATCTGGCGCGGCCATTTCCCTCACCCCCCTCAGCAAGCAGGTTTCTCTGAACTAGGCTTCCCTGAAAGGAAACCCAAACCCCATACGCTTCCCTTAGGCTCGCCCCTCTTTCAGCTGCGGCGGCCATTGCGGTCCAGGTCGACCTTTCCTCAGCGGGTGCTGCCTGTGGCTTATCCTGTCTCTAGGGAGCCTGCCCCTGGGTGCACTGAGTCTAGATGAGCCCCGGAGCCACGTACACCTCTAGAGCTCAGCGCCCAACACCATTCCCTCCCCTCCCCACACCACCTGCTCCCATGTTTGCTGCCCTTTTCCATCTTTAAGAAATAGTTCAAGACCAGCCTGGTCTACAAGAGCTAGTTCCAGGACAGGCTCCAAAACCACAGAGAAACCCTGTCTCGAAAAACCAAAAAAAAAAAAAAAAAAAAAAAAAAAAAAAAAAAAGAAAGAAAGAAAGAAAGAAAGAAATAGTTCCGACTCGGCTCTTCCACCCCACTTCCTTTTAGCCCTAGAAAAATGCGTGAGAGGCTGTTTTGAGCTTTGCGATAACAGGAATGGCGACAGGCGGAGGTTCCTGACAGGCAGAAGTGGGGTGTACGGGAAGTTTGTTTGTTTGTTTGTTTATTCTTTTTTGAGACGGGGTTTCTCAGTAGCTATGGAGCCAGTCCTGGAACTTGCTCTGCAGACCAGGCTGGCCTTGAACTCACAGAGATCCTCCTGCCTCTGCCTCCTGAGTGCTGGGATTAAAAAGGATTGCACCACCACCACCTGGCTTGGGAAGTCAGTTTTGATAGGCAGAAGTCCTACACTCACCTTAGTAATGCTGATAGTTTGGAGACAGGATCTCATAGATATTCCAGGATGGCCTTGACCTCCCAGAGATCTGCCTGCCTCTGTGACCCCCAGAGGCCTGGATTAAAGGCTCACATTGCCATGCCTAGTGTTTCCCCCCTTTTCTTGGCCTGACTTTTGTCTTGGGCATTTCGCAGGAACTGTACAGGGGACTGGCCAGTGTGAGGATTTATGTGTTTTCTCTGTCTACTGCTGAGGCTCATGAAGGGTTCCCCGAATCCTTCCCTGGGACTGTTGAAGAGGAACGAGCATGGGCCTTAGCAATGCCTACTTAGAGACTTGGATTTGAGTCCCTGGGAAAGTCTCCGAGCCTGTCTTCCTCATCCACAAAATAGGGCCAATATCATTTTTTGCTCGCTTCGCCAAATTGTTAGGCTGAGATGTGTTGGTGGCACACACTTGTAATTACAGCACTTGGGAGATAGAGGCAGGAGGATCAATTCAAAGCTAGCTTCAGCTACACAGTGAGTTTGAGGCCAACCTGGGCTACATGAGACAAAAAAGAATGTCTCTCTCCAAATGTATTGGTGGAGAAGAGTGACTGGGAATACGTGTTATGTAAATATAAGGTAGGAACATTAGTTTCTATATACTTCTATATAAATATGAATTCTTTATATATGTGTGAAATAATGGTGCATTTATCCATACTCTCTCTGGGGAGTATGGCTCTCCCCACAGTTTAAATGGCTGCTGTAGTATTTCGGGCTATCTGATTATATTTGGTTGCCAATGAATACTTCTCTTCATCCGCTCAAAGTTGGTGCGCAAGAAGCACGTAGTGTTCTGCTTCCAAGATGCTCTCGTGAGACACACCTGCTTGGTCACGCAGCTGGTAGCTCAGGACCTGAGAGTCTGCATCCGTTTGGTACGCGTGCTTTTTGGTGAGCATCAACGGGAAAATTGTCATGAACTTGGTGTGTGAAGCATGGTTTTCCCTCGGAGGATTTGGAAAGACGACTTTGATGTTTTGTATCATATGGCAGTTAACTAGCAAGTTTTGTTATACTCATAGCAAGATGGCTCCCTTCCTAAGCTACACGAGTCATTCTAATAAGGTAACTGTCCTTATTAGATCTAAGAGGCTAGTGAGTTATGGGAAGTGGGCGAGTCCTCCTGTACAGTCGAGGTTCCGCTCAGGGTCGGAGGCCTGGAATGGAGTCTGCTGACCTTGGTTATGATACTCATCAAGTTGCCTTTTCATGTGCCTTGGTTTCTTTCCCTGTAAAGTGATGTGGGTCCTTCTTTTATAGGAGTCCAGTGTCCGGTGGAACGAGTCCTTGTGGGGAGGATGTTAACACGCATTCGTGCTGTGTGTTGAGGCTTTCTGGGCTCTCGACTGCCTGCTCAGACCTTTGTGGGGGATAGGATGATCTTTGAAGAAAGTAACAGCCAAAATTCATCTTTTAACCCTTAGATGTGTCAGACTCCAGAGCATACCGTCTGTTTGCTGTGCACATGGACTATCTTAGACTGGTCATTGAGAAGTCTCGGTGTTGCTGAGGGTAGAATTTAGCAAGGGCGTTACTTAAAACTGCCGGTTTGAGAATGATGCCTGCCTTTGAGGAACTGTATCTTCAGATGTCTCTGTTAACCAGGCCTTTCTTGTCTCACTCTGCTCCAAGGATTGTTGAACAGCGTGGAAGATGGGAGTGTAGCAGACCTCTGTACTGAAGGTAAGGCGCGCCTCCCGAAACTGTGGTGCCTGCCATTCACACTGAACGGCAGCCCTGGTGGAACACAGGAGGGAACCCAGTCTGTTCATAAGGAGCTCCAGGTTTCTTCTGAGTATCAGCTCTTTGCGAAGTCCTGCATTAGGTATTGGGGACATTAGGGGTAAGATGTGGCCCCTGCCTGCTAAGAGTCTGCAGTCCAGAGTGTAATGGTGAAAATAAAAACGCTGCTGTTCCCTGAGGGGCGGCGGCAGAAATGCTGCAGGTCCCCTAGTGGCTGCAGGCAGCGGGCAGCAGGTCCTGAGACCAGGGAGCCACATGGTGGGTGAGAGACCAAGACAGATTGGCATGCCATGCAGAGAAAATGGGTATTTATTTAGTGGGTTATGGAAGGGAAGGGAAAAATGGGGAGAGAGAGAGAAGGGAGAAGAGCAGAGAGAGGCAGAGAGAGAAGTGGGGAGGGGAGAAGTGGGGAGAAGGGAGCGAACAGAAGCTGCCTCTTTGGGAGAGAGACAGAAAGGGCTGCAGGCAGGAAGGAAGATCTGCCTGCCTCTGAGGTGGACAGGGGAAGGAGTCAGTGGGGCCTGTCTCTTAAAGGGGCAGGACAGACCATTACACGGAAAAGAGATTGACTGGTAAGTAAGTGGGGTTGATGAGTGCTGTTACAAAGGCACGCGTGATGGCTGTGTGCTGGGCATAGTGGCACATGCCTTTAAAACCAGCATTCTGGTGGCAGAGACAGGAGGATTTCTGTGGGCTTGAGGCTGGCCTGGTTTGTATATTGAGTTCCAGGGCAGCCAGGACTACCCAGGGAGACCGCCCCCCAACCAAACAAAAAAAGAAAAGAAAGGAAGGAAGACATGGCCAACACAATTTTTTTGAGCGCTGTGTGGTGGTTCGTGCCTGTAATCCCAGCTCTTGGTAGGTAGAGGCAGAGGTATCAGTAATTCAAGGACATCTTTGGCTCCCTACCATCCTGAGCTACCTAAGGGCCTGTTTCAAACAAACAATAGGGCTGAAGAGATGGCTCCGTGGTTTAGAGCACATGTTGTCCTTGCAGAGGGCCTGAGTTGAATTCCTAGTACCCACATGGTAGCTTACAACTATCTACAGTTCCATTTCCAGGGAATCAGTGCCCTCTTCTAACCTCCCTAGGCACTAGGCATGTGCCTTAGTTTGGCTTTCTATTGCTGTGAAGAGACACCATGACCCCAGAAACTCCTATGAAGGAAAACATTTAACTGGGGTGACTCACTTACAGTTCATATTGAAGTTTATTTTGGGGTTAAGCCCACTAAACCTCTCAGGGTTCAGAAAGATTTGCCATAGCGAGCAAAAACTGGCTAGTTGGGTCTGAGGGTAAACGAAATAAATTAACTCACATCACTCTTTATCATGTCCCGTCTTTTTATGACCTCTCCAGTGCCCATGCTGTTCCTTGCTCTTTGCTGTTCCTGTTGTTCTCGCTGTGCTTGCTGCTGTTCCCCCTCCCATGAGGTTTCCAGTCTATATAACCCACACAGACATTAGCAACCGTCTCAACATGCTTTTCTTTATTTTATTTTATTTTATTTGGTTTTTTGAGACAGGGTTTCTCTGTGGCTTTGGAGCCTGTCCTGGAACTAACTCTTGTAGACTAGGCTGGCCTCGAACTCACAGAGATCCACCTGCCTCTGCCTCCCTGTAGCTTGAATTTTGACTATAATTCAGCCAACCTTATAAAGAGGGCACCAGTTTTTCATAACAAGCTCTAGCACTGGGTAGGCAGAGTCAGGTGGATCTCTGAGTTACAGGTCAGCCTGGTCTACAGGGTGAGTTCCAGGACATCCAGGGCTGCACAGAGAAATTCTATCTCAAAAAAAAAAAACAGCAAACAAAAAAGAGTTTTTCAGTAACTGGAGAGGTTTCAGTAACTGTAGGTGTTGATAGATTGGAAAGCCTATTCCAGATGCTTAAAAAAGTTCATCCTTGCTGGGTGGTAGTGGTGGTACGAGCCTTTAATCCAGCACTCAGCAGAGACAGGTGGATCTCTGTGAGTTTAAGGCCCGCCTTGTTTACTTAGTGCGTTCCAGGACAGCCAGAGATACACAGAGAAACCATGTCTCAAAAAACAACAACAAAAATTCATCCTTTTACTTCTCCAGATCCACGAAAATCTGTTAGCATTCTTTAAAGGAATAGAATTTACTGAATAAATTTGTCTGTCTGTCTATATCTATCTGTCTGTCTGTCTGTCTGTCTGTCTGTCTGTCTATCCATCCATCCATCTATCCATCTTATCTGTAGAGAAAGGATTTATTAAAGTTGCTTACAGGCTGTGGTCCAACCAGTCCAACAATGGCTGCCTACCAACAGATGGTCCAAGAATCCTAATAGTGTTCAGTCCGTGAGGCTGGATGTCTCATTGGGGATCCAGAACCCCAAAGAGGTGAGCTTCTAATGGCAGTAAAGGAATGGGCTTGTCAGTGAGAGCAAGCAGGCAAAGAAAGAGCTTCCTCCTTCCATGGCCTTTAATATAGGCTGCCAGAAGAAGACATGGCCCAGATTTAAGGTTTATCTCTCCCCTCAAAAAATCTGAATTCCAGATTACAAGTGGGTCTTCCCACTTCAAATGATTTAACTAAGAAAAAAATCCCTCGCAGGTGTGCCCAGCCACTTGGGTTTTAGTTAATTCCAGATATAGTCAAGTTGACAACCAAGAATAGTCACTGCAGATGGCAAAGGTGCTGGAGTGGAACGATTCTCGCCGAGAGTGAGAAGTGTACTAGTTAGGTCAGAAACCATTCCAGTTGTCTGAACAGAAAAACAAAACCAACAAAAAAATTTTAAAGAATTTTTTTTGAGACAGGGTTTCTCTGTGTAACAGCCATAGCTGTCTTATAACTAGTTCGGTAGACCAGGCTGATCTTGAACTCATAGTGATCCGCCTGCTTCTGCCTCCTGAGTGGTGAGATCAAAGGCATGCGCCACCACCACCCAGAAAGAATTTTTTTTTTTGATTTTTCGAGACAGGGTTTCTCCGTAGCTTTTGGTTCCTGTCCTGGAACTAGCTCCAGCAGACCAGGCTGGCCTCGAACTCACAGAGATCCGCCTGCCTCTGCCTCCCGAGTGCTGGGATTAAAGGCGTGTACCACCACCGCCCGGCCCAGAAAGAATTTTTAAGTAGGTAACTGAAGACACAAAATGTTTTCTTAGAGGCAGTTACTGTAGAAAGCAGCTTCCACTCCTGGGGCTGCATCTCTGAAGGAGAGGTTAGAGTTGTTAAAACTTAGAAGTTTGGAGGGCGAGCCAGGTGGTTGTGGTGCAGCCCTTTAATGCCAGCACTCTGGGGGCAGAGGCAGGTGGATCTCTATGAGTTCAAGACCAGCCAAGTATAGAGTATGAGTTCCAGGAAGTCAGAGCTGTACAGAGAAACCCTGTCTTGAAAAAACAAACAATTAGAAAAAGGAGTTTGGAGAGTGAGTCCTGTGAATGAAACAGTATCCTACTTACATACTGCTGAGCCGTGGAGTTCGCCTGGTACCCAGGTCTGAGGCAGGGTGTCCACCGGAAGTGTCTGTCGCTGGCCTTCAAAGAGACAAGTTAGAATGAGGCCAGCGAGTTAGTCCTAATTTAGTCTGACCAGTGTCTTTATATGGCGGACGTTAAACACACAAAGAGACACTTAGTATGTACTTGTATAAAGAAGAGGCCTTGGGAGGACACAGAAGGCAGGCAGGCATCTGCAAGCCTGGGAAAAGGCCACATAGTGTGTTTCCAGCCTCCAAAAACCGTAAGAAAATGAATTTTGATTGTTTGACGTATTTCATCTGTGGGTATTTTTATTATGGAATTCCCAAAGAGCTAATACAGGATATAAAAATTCTCCAACAGTAAGAGGAGTGTTTCCCACTTAGTCACTGGTTCCTGACTCATGTATTCCGTGGTGCAGAGGACGCTTTATGTCCCACGCAAGGAAGGTGCCCACCCTTTCCTCTCAACGGTGTCATAACTGAGTCTTTTTGTCCGATTTCCTTTTTGGGACAGGGTTTCTCTGTGTAGCCTTGGGACCTGTTCTGGGACTGTCTCTGTAGACCAGGCTGGCCTCGAACTCACAGAGATCCAGCTGCCTCTGCCTCCCGAGTGCTGGGATCAAAGGTGTGCGCCACCACCCGGTGCCATAACTGAGTTTTTTTTTAAGTATTTAATTTATTTATTATGTATACAATATTCTGTCTGTGTGTATGTCTGCAGGCCAGAAGAGGGCACCAGACCTCATTACAGGTGGTTGTGAGCCACCATGTGGTTGCCGGGAATTGAACTCAGGACCTTTGGAAGAGCAGGCAATGCTCTTAACCACTGAGCCATCTCTCCAGCCCCATAACTGAGTTTTTATAGGCTGTTCCATGTTGTTAGTTCCAGGCCCACATTGGTTCCAGGTGGTGAAATATAGGACAAGATCGGTGGGTTTCATGAGCTGAAGCCCCTTTGTGTCCTTCTGCTGCGGTGAGATGAGTTCTTTGATCAAAGAGATGCTGTGTGGAATACCACAGCAGTGAACAAGGATTCTGTGAACTTATAGATGAGCTGCTGGCAGAACGAGCATGGGTTAGGAAGGTAAACCCATGGCCAGAGTATGTGTGTATTCCAGTGGGGACAAATTTGTGCCTTTCCGCCATGCAAGGGCACAGTATGTTATCCACCCATTGCGATGTGAATGGTCCCCATAGTGCCACTCTGTAAACTCAGAGTTGGTCTCTGCTATCTATGGATTAAACATTCAGTTGTAACAGGGCTGGAGAGGTGGCTCAGTGGTTAAGAGCATTGACTGCTCTTCCAGAAGTCTTGAGTTCAATTCCCAGCAGTCACATGGTGACTCAAAACCATCTATAATGAGGTCTGGCGTCCTCTTCTGGCGTTCCGGCATATATGGAGGCAGAATGTTGTATACATAATAAATAAGTCTTTAAAAAAAACCAGTAATTAGTCCAGCCTTCAGGCGGAGTCCATGTTGAGCCCATCCGTGCACAGCCTCCAAGTTGGCCAGCACAGCCACATTATAAATGTGTCTATTAAACAGACCCTGGGGGTTCAGAGAGGAGAAGGATGGACACCCGTATGTGCCGTTCTGTGACCTCGAGTGTTCAGAACAGATACTCCCTAGAAAATTCTCACATAGGAGACAGATCTTGTCAGCAGATCTATTTATTTTGTCTTTCCCATGTTTGTGAACATTCCACAAGTCAATGTGATCTGTGTCTTTTTTCTGACCACATCTGTCCAGACAAATATGTGGACAGACATTTATTGTTTGTTTGTTTGTTTATTTTTGTTTTTTGGGGACAGGGTTTTTCTGTAGCTTTGGAGCCTGTCCTGGAACTAGCTCTTGTAGACCAGGCTGGCCTCAAACTCACAGAGATCTGCCTGCCTCTGTCTCTTGAGTGATGGGATTAAAGGCGTGCACCACCATCATCTGGCTGGGCACACATTTATTTATTTATTTATTTTTCATTTATTTTTTATTTTTCGAGACAGGGTATCTCTGTAGCTTTTGGTTCCTGTCCTGGAACTAGCTCTTGTAGACCAGGCTGGTCTCGAACTCACAGAGATCCGCCTGCCTCTGCCTCCCGAGTGCTGGGATTAAAGGCGTGCGCCCACCACCGCCCGGCATGGGCACACATTTATTACTTCATGTTCTGGCTACTGGAGGAACTTTTTCCGTCCTCTTTTTATTCTTCTTTCCTCCCTCTCTCTTGCTTTCTTCCCTCCCTCTTCCCTTCCTCTCTTTTAATTTCTTTTCTTTGTTTGAAACAGGGTCTTGTGTAGCCCAAACTGGCTTTAAACTCCTGCAGCTGAGGATAACTTTGAACTTGGCATCCCACCTAGTGCTGGGATTATAGGCTGTGTCACCACACTCAGTTTTGTGTGGTCCTGAAAACTGAACCTAGGGTTTCATGCATGATAGGCAAGTATTTTACCAACCGAGCCTTCCTGGGTGGGATTTTCGTTCGTGAGCACCACTGCAGTGATCCACTTTTAGCTGGTGCCGATGTATCGTACAGAACCGTTACCAGACCCCTACGAATGTCTCTTGAGGCACTAGGGGGAAACTGGAAAGTGCTAGGAGGACCTGATTCTTTTTCCTGGTCCTTGTTTGCTTCCTGCTGCATCTTGGCTTTAGGGGTGCTGTCTTAGACTTCTACTTTTTTTTTTTTTTTTTTTTTTTTTTTTTTTTTTTTTTTTAGTTTTTCGAGACAGGGTTTCTCTGTGGCTTTGGAGCCTGTCCTGGAACTAGCTCTGTAGACTAGGCTGGCCTCGAACTCACAGAGATTCGCCTGCCTCTGCCTCCCGAGTGCTGGGATTAAAGGCATGTGCCACCATCGCCTGGCCAGACTTCTACTTTTTTAAAGAATTTTATTTATAGTGTTCTGCCTACATGCTTGCCTGCAGGCCAGAAGAGGGCACCAGATCTCTTTACAGATGGTTGTGAGCCACCATATGATAGCTGGGAATTGAACTCAAGACCTCTGGAAGAGCAGCCAAAGCTCTTAACTACTGAGCCATCTCTCCAACCCTGTTAGACTGCTTCTTTGTTCCAACAATGGTAGAACATTCCAGCAATGGCTATAAATCCACATAGCAGTTATTCTAACCATTTCATGCTTCTTAAAAGTGCTAGCAGAAACATCTCAATAATTGTATAGCAAAGTAGATTTGGGGCTGAGAGATATGTTAATAATTGTCCCAGGAACTCAGCTTATAATTATCTTTTCTTAGATATAAAGGAGCAAACTCTGAGGAAGGAGAAAAGCAGTTAAAACAAAGTAATTTCCAGCCCTGGCTTCACAATAGATTTACTAAGAGACTTCAGCAATGTACTCACATTTTATATTAAGAAAAATGATGTTTGGGGAGAGGCCAGTGAGATAGCCCAGAGCGTAAGGACAGGTCCTGTCAAAGCCTGATGCCCGGGGTTCAGTTCTAGGATTCACATAATGGAGGAAGAGAACTGACTTCCAAAGGTGGTTGACCTACACACTACACACACACACACACACACACACACACACACACACACACACCACAAATGTAATAAAATGTTTAAAAAATCCCAAAACATATTAATAGGTAAGTATATGTAAATATACCAGGAAATTTAAATAAATTATATATATATATGCTTGTATTTGTTCATATTTAAGAACTGTTAATTCTTAATTGTTAATTCTAATTGTGGTGGTGCATATCCACAATCCCAGAGTTTGGGGAGGTAGAGGCAGGAAGATCAAGGGTTCAAGATCAAACTTGGTTATATCATGAGTTCAAGGCTATTCTGGACCACATCAGACCTTGTTTCAAAGCAAATAATAAATAAATAATAAAGGTACTTGGGTTTTTGTAGAGACTCTGATTGGTCTGGAATGGGACTTGGGTACTAGTGTTTTCTTATTCTTGTTTTGGTGTTGTTGAAGGTTGAACCCAGGACACCACACACGGTAAGCAGGCACCCCACCATTGTCATGGCCTCTGTTCCATATTGCCATGTTTTAAAAGCCTAGGTGATCCTGCTGTGCAGCCTGAGTTGGGAACGGCTCATACAGAACAATGAAGGTTGGCACACGCGCTTTAACGAGGGAGGTAGCGAAACCGACACCATTTGCAACAAGCTAGTTACTGTCGTGCCCTTAGTTTGAGTAGACGGGCTGTGATAGCGGGATCATAGGCGTGCGGTTGGTCTTCTGGTTTGTAATGCGGTTGTGTCTCTTCAGTTCTTATCCAGCTCACCACCCAGCTGAAGCTGGAGCAGGTCATCCATTGCCTGGTGAGCGAGTGCTACAGAGAGGTGAGTACGGAGCTGTGGGTCCTTGAGACCCTCAGAGCCCTCAGATCCTATCGGAGCTAAGTCGGTCCTTCCACGTTAAGCATCCCGAATCCTGCCTCTGTGCAGTAGAGCCTCTTCTTGCCTGTGGAGTCATCCCATAGCCCACGCCGGGTATCTAAGTACAGCGCACATTTCTACGATGAATTTATCAAGGGACTGGGGATTCTGTGTCTGGATTCGGGATTTCCACTCGGTTTTGAGTTGTAGGTGTGACTTGGTATCAGTATCTGAAGCAAACCTTGTACGTGCAGTGTGCTTCCTTTGCCATGCTCACAGCCAGTTAAACAAGACCGAGACTGAGGGATAAGATCAGGACCACCTTTTTGTTTGAGTTGAAATCTTAGCACGTAGCCTTGGCTGGGGGGAACTTGATGTGTGTATGTAGTTCATGCTGACCTTGAATTCGCGGACAGCTGCCTACCTTTGCCTCCTGAATGTGGGACCAAAGGTTCGTAGCAGCTTAGAATTCTATGCACCCAGCTTAGAATCCCTTTTTATTTATGTTTCAGAAGGAAGATAAATGTTTACCTTAATCTCATAAAGAGGAATATTTAATTACATATAATTACACACACACACATATATATTTGTTTGTTTGTTTTTTGAGACAGAGTTTCTCTGTAGCTTTGGAGCCTGTCCTGGAACTAGCTCTTGTAGACCAGGCTGGCCTCGAACTCACGGAGATCTGCCTGCCTCTGCCTCCCAAGTGCTGGGATTAAAGGCGTGTGCCACCACCACCCAGCTTAATTTTATATTGTATTTAAATGATATAATTATTTTGTATGGAATAGAGTAAATTTATAATTATTGTAAATATTCATCATGATGCCATTAACACCTATTAAGCACTTGCTCTGTGTTAGGCACTGTGAGGTGATTTGTATGCATTATTTCTTTCTTTTTCTTTTTTTTGAGATCATCTATCCATATGTAGTCTAGGCATTGAACTTTTGAGCCTTTCAAGTGTTTGCATTATACACAACAATATCCAGTTTACATGAAATATCTTTTAAAATTAAAATTAAACTTTTATTTTAATGTGTATGGGTGTTTTGTCTGCGTGCATACCTGTGCACCACATGCATGCCCTCAGAGACTAAAAGATGGTGTTGGTTCCACTGGAACTGGAGTTAGAGATGAGGTGGGTGCTGGGAACCAAACCTGAGTCTTTTGAAAGAGCAGCTAGTACTCTTAACCACCGAGGCATCTCTCTAGACCCCCTCCCCAGTTTTGAGACAGGATCTTATTAACAGACCAGGCTATCCTTGGATTCAGGATCCCACCTCTCTGCCTCCTGAGTTTATGGGATTAAAGGCATGAGTTGTCATGCCTGCCGTGTGTGCGGTATCTTATTCAATCTCATCATTCCACCACAAGAGTCTATGCAGTATCATCTCAGGCTGGAGAGATGGCTCAGAGGTTAAGAGGACTGGCTGCTGCTCTTCTAGAGGTTCTAGGTTCTTGTTTTTGTTTTTTTTTTTTTTTTCGAGACAGGGTTTCTCTGTGGCTTTGGAGCCTGTCCTGGAACTAGCTCTGTAGACCAGGCTGGTCTCGAACTCACAGAGATCCACCTGCCTCTGCCTCCCGAGTGCTGGGATTAAAGGCGTGCGCCACCACCGCCCGGCGAGGTTCTAGGTTCAATTCCTAGGAACCACATGTTGGCTCACAGCCATCTTTTTTTTAAAGATAAATTTATTTATTATGTATACAGTATTCTTCCTTCATGTATGCTCATATGCCACAGAGGTCACCAAATCTCGTTACAGATGGTTCTGAGCTACCATGTGGTTGCTAGGAATTGAACTCAGGACCCCTAAAAAAGCAGCCAGTGCTCCTAACCTCTGAACTGTCTCTCTAGCCCCCCTCACAACCACCTATAATGAGATCTGGTGCCCTTTGTGGTATATGGACATACATGCAGGTAGAACACTGTATATATAATAAATAAAAGAAAGAAAAGGATTTTTAAAAGACAGGAAAGGTTACTCTCCCTGTAAAGCAAAAAACATAGTGCTGGTCACACACAGAGTGTTCATTAAAAACAGCCTGGTGTTGCAGCCTGTAATACCCAGCCACAGCTATATAGATTTTAGGCTAGCACGGGCAATGCGAGATCTCAAAAAACAAAATAGTAAAAGTTCACATCCATTATAAGGTCAGTAAAATAGAAATGATGACTCAAGTCATGTGACACCCATTTATTATGCTGGGGATATAGCTCAGTGGCATAGTGAAGTCCTGCGTTTAATCCTCAGTACTACATCCACAAAAAGTTAATTGAATTTTCAATAACAGCAGCTAAAATATGTATGTAGCCGGGCGATGGTGGCGCACGCCTTTAATCCCAGCACTTGGGAGGTAGAGGCAGGCGGATCTCTGTGAGTTCGAGACTAGCCTGGTCTACAAGAGCTAGTTCCAGGACAGGCTCCAAAGCTACAGAGAAACCCTGTCTCGAAAAACCAATAAAATAAAATATGTATATATATATATATATATTAGAGTCTGTAAATGGAGGCTGCTCATTCATTTCCCGGCCACGTGGACACAAATAATCACACAGAAACTATATTAATTGCCGGGCGGTGGTGGCGCATGCCTTTAATCCCAGCACTCGGGAGGCAGAGGCAGGCGGATCTCTGGGAGTTCGAGGCCAGCCTGGTCTACAAGAGCTAGTTCCAGGACAGGAGCCACCAAAAGCTACGGAGAAACCCTGTCTCGAAAAATCAAAAAAAAAAAAAAAAAGAAACTATATTAATTACAACACCATTTGGCCGATATCTCAGGTGTATTTCTAGCTGGCTCTTAAATCTTAAACTAAAACTAACCCATTTACATTATATTTTACCATGAGGCTCGTGGTTTGTAACCTCTTGCTTCTTGGGCAGCTATATGATATCTCCTATTTTCTCTGTATATCTCTATTTGGATTTCCCACCTAGCTTTATTCTGTCCTGCCATAGGCGATAGCAACTTTATTCATTAACCAATAAAAGCAACACATATACAGAAGGACCTCCCACATCAGAGTCAGTGTTTTTTGTTTTTGTTTTTTTTAAAGATTTATTTATTTTTTTATGTATACCTTGTTCTCTCTGCATGTACGCCTACAGGCCAGAAGAGGGCACCAGATCTCTTTACAGATGGTTGTGAGTCTTTACAGATGATTGTGAGCCACCTTATGATAGCTGGGAATTTAATTCAGGACCTCTAGAAGAGCAGCCTGAACTCTTAACCTCTCAGCCACCTCTCTAGGCCTAGAGTCAGTGTTTTATCTTTATGAGATTTCCAGGTTTTATCTTCCAGTTTCTGGTTCTAAAGGAAGCAAAAAAACAAAAAACAGAAAACAAAAAAACAAAAAAAAAACCTTACCTATTTATAGATTTTGCATTTTTAAAACATTTTGTTACGTGTGTGTGTGTGTGTGTGTGTGTGTGTGTGTAGATTGAGCCCAGGACCTCAAGCATGCTAGGCAAGTGTTCAGCCACCAAGCTACATTCCCAAACCAGAATATGGTAATATTAGTACAGTTTAACAAGAGTGTACTGAGCCAGGTTCTGAGGCCTTGGAGAGGAATCTGACTTGGTCCCTTCCTCCAGGTGCTCCCAGTTGAATGGAGGAGACAGAGACTTAGCTAAAGTTAATTGTGGTGAGAGACAGGCATAACAGGCACTAGTCTGGGTAGGGCAAAGTCATCCCTGGAGGCCAGCCATGGATCTGACGTGTTCACTTTCTGCAGCTGTGTTGCATGCCCTCCATGGGAGGCAGCCTGGCCATCATGACTCTTCTCGGCAAGCTGGTGGATGCCGTTTCTGGTTTGGCGGATGAGCTTGTAATGGAGCACGGTGAGTTTCCTATGGAGAGGGTGGCTCCTACCCTTTACCTGCTTTGGTCACATTGCCACGTGAGTGTCCTGTTAACTGTGTGCTCATACTTGGGAAGGCATTGCTTTCCTTATTGTTTTTGTTTGCTTGCTTGGTTTTTTTTTTTTCGAGACAGGGTTTCTCCGAAGCTTTTTGGTTCCTGTCCTGGAATTAGCTCTCGTAGACCAGGCTGGCCTTGAACTCACAGAGATCCGCCTGCATCTGCCTCCTGAGTGCTGGGATTAAAGGCGTGTGCCACTGCTGCCCGGCTTGTTTTTCTTTTTTTAATCTGCAGTATGTGCTTCATATTGTTCAGTTTGAAAACAAAACAACAACAAAAAAACAAAACAGTTTCGGAGTTTCTTGACTCTGGTCTTGGGCTTTTTTTTTTTTTTTTTTTTTTTTTTCTATTTTGAGGCAGGATTTCACCACATAGTCCAGCCTGGCCTGAAACTCACAGTTTTCCCTCAGTCTAGGGGGTACTAGAATTAGAGGTGTGCACTACAAATGAACTAAGGGCTTATCATGACCTTCCTTCTGGGTGAAAAAACAAATTAGTTCTGGGACATAGAAGCACCTTTACATTTTATTAGAGTGTTTGTGAGTATGCACAAGTGTGTGCAGCGATGTACGTGCCTAGACAGTTTGTGGGATGCAGAGAACAACTCTTGGGAGTCATTTTCTTTTGCCAGCCTGTGGGATCTGGAGACCAAGCTCAAGTCATCAGGTTTCCAGGCAAGCCCTCTACCCACTACTCACAGACCCAGACACACTCTAGAAAAGATCCGTGGCATGCAAATCGTATCTCCCAGAGGGTCGTCCTTTAAGTTCTGACTTTCTCTTTTGGTCGTGTACTTAGGAAGCGTTTTTTTTTTTTTGGTAGGGAAATCACTATTACCTCACTGAAGGCCCAAAGAGAGTGTCATGTCCCCTGGAACTGGAGTTACACGGTTGTGCGAGCCCCTTGATGTGGGTGCTGGGACCTGAACTCAGGTCCTCTGTAAGAGCCGCAAGTGCTCTTTAACTCCGAGCCATTTCTCCAGCCCCTAGTCTGGAGTATATGGTAACTGACGTAAGATTCCTTGTTTGTGGCTGGAGCGATGGCTGACCGACTAAGACTGGTTCGGTTCCCAGCACCCACATCGGGTAGCACACAGCCGACTGTAGTTCTTGATCTGACACCCTCTCTGCCGTCTTTGGGCACCTGCCCTCTGCACTCACATGCTCAAACCCACCCGCAGACACGACATTAATAACAAAACTTAAAAGATTGCTTCTACTTTTCTGGATAGGCACATTGATGGAGCATTTGCTGAGGGGCTTGGTTTACCCCAACGAGGCAGTGCAGGCCTCCGTCTGCTACCTCTATGGGAAGCTCTACTCCTCGCCTACTGCAGCTGAGATGCTTGCAGGCCATTTCCGGGAGAAGCTGTGTCCCCTCTTCCTTTCCACCCTGAACAATGCCCAGACAAAGGACCTACAGTTCAACTGCCTGGGTAAGATGATGTTGGCGGGTAAAGGAAGAAGCTCTTGAATTTGAGGACTTACGATACTGGCTGTTGCAGGTGGAGC
This sequence comes from Microtus pennsylvanicus, assembly GCF_037038515.1. NCBI lineage: Eukaryota > Metazoa > Chordata > Mammalia > Rodentia > Cricetidae > Microtus > Microtus pennsylvanicus. Next base: position 10,999,395 of record NC_134580.1, read on the forward strand.
GGAGGTTTGCTGCATTGGGGAGGGCAGAAGGCAGGTCAGGGAGAGAAGATTCATAGTGAGAGATGCCTACATTTGGTGTGGCGCTTTAAGAATGTTGTCTTTGGGAGAAAAGGATGAAGGGAAATAGAGGGTGTTTTGCTTTGAATCTTTGCTGCCTGAATTTGCTTTCATGGTTAATTGTTATACCACACAGTTTTCATCTCCTGGACAGTCACTCTCCTAGTCCGAAAAATCCTCTATGTTCTCTTCTGGCCTCCAGGGTAAAGGTCAGGTTTCCCTGCTTGTTATATAGGTGGCTTCTTCCTCTTTCTCTTCCTATTCTTCCTCCTCCTCCATTTGAGACTGGTCTCAGTGTATAGCCTAGGCTGGCCTTCAACCTTGTCTTCCAGACTTGTGGCACCACGCCTGGTTGTTTGTGGATTTTAGGAGCCTTGGTTTAGCCTTCAGGTCTCTTGTCCTGCTCCTTACGTGGATGCACACGAGCTGGTGGATGTTTCTGAGCCGTGAGCTGTCTAGTTTGCTGTATTTGTTGGCACCGGTGATTGGACTCTATGTCAGCTCCAGCTTTCCTTTTCCAGACAGTGTGGATTGACGCTGTCATAGGGAACCGAGTGTGGGCTGCTTTCGGAGCAGGAGCTAGAGGGAAAAGCATCATCTATGTGACCACAGCTTCTTTTCACAGTCTATGCCAAGAGCTGTCAGGAACAGCCCAGCCACTCAGAGAGTGTTAATTCTGAGCCAGGCTGTGTGCTGGACTCTTGGATCATAAAGATGGTCAGACCCAGCTTCTATCCTGTGGGGACTCACAGGCCATGTGCAGAACAGACATGGACAGCTAGGATACAGTGTGGCATCCTGACATAGAGCTGCAAAGAGGGTGAGGAGGGCAGAGGGCAGGAGAAGCTTCCTACAGGGAAAGATGCTTAGACTGAGCCTGTGTGTGCTTGGGAATGGGAGGGAGGGAAGTAACGTGGGCAAAAGCACCAGGCATGAAGCAGCCTGATGGATAGCTTGTGACAAGACAGTGTTGGAATCAGAGAAGATTAGTGTTCAGAGGGACATTAAGTTGAAATCCTGGTTGCTCCCAGAGCTGGCCTAGGGAAAGAAGAGAGAAATCTCATTTTAAATCCTATCTCTTCTCTGGAGCCTTTCTCTCCAAATAGATATGCAGTTATATTCTTATTTTTTAAGCTTTTTTTAGATGTATTTATTTTTATGTGTATGAGTGTTCTGCTTCTCTGTATGTCCAAGTGCCACATGCACAAAGAGCCTGCAGAGGCCAGAAGAGGGAATCAGATCCTCTTGACTGGAGTTACAGATGGTCCCTGTAGGCAGTGCCACCCCTGAGTAGGCGGACCTGGGCTGTAGAAGGCAAACTGAGCGTACCCTGCAAAGCCAGCCAGGAAGCAGCATTCTTACATGGTTCCTAACTGGGTCTGCTTGAGTCCCTGCCCTGCCTTCCCTCAGTGGTGGACTCTGAGGTAGAAGTAGAGGACAAAGAAATGCTTTGCTCCCTGAGTCGCTTCTGTTCAGAGTTTTATCATAGCAACAGGAAGCCAGACCAGGTCACAGCTGAATTCCTAGACTGACAGGCCTTACAGTTGTAGGTTCTCCTCGGGTGTTTGTGGGAGAAAGCTGGGTCACAGACAGCAAACTGATGCCTAAGCCTTCTAACCCAACTTCACATCTACGGAGACCCCAAGAAGTCTCTCGGGCTGTCTGAGGGGCCATCTTGGGAGGACCCTGGTGCCCTTCTGACCTCAGTCAACCCCTCTGCACCCTAGGTTTGCTAAGGCAGCTGCTGAAGTATGATCTCTTTGTGTCCGTGATCATGAGCAAGTCGGTGCTGGTGGAGAGTGCCGAGAGTGTTGAGCGGCCCTCAAGAGAGACCTCGCTGCCTTTGGTGCTCAAAAAGGTAGTGGTGGGCCAGGGGTCCGAGCTCCATTGTAGAGCATGTGCGTCGCATGTGGGGCAGGATCAGGCATGCAAGATTACCTGGGCCACATGGGATCCTGCCTCAAAACAACAGCAGTAGCAGTAGCAACAACAACAACAACCCTAAAGAACAAAGCAAAACCCAAACAACCTCTCTCAAAACAACCAAGTTTTGATGAGATAATTTAGTTATGGTTAAGACCTCAAATTTACCGTTGTTTGACCTTGGCTTTGCCTCTTCTTGATGATCTGCATAGAGGACTCATTGGCCTGGGTGTTTATTATATGACAATGACTTTTTTTGTTGTTGTTTTAAGATTTATTTAGTATGTATACAGTGTTCTGTCTGCATGTATGCCTGAAGGCCAGAAGAGGGCACCAGAACTCATTACGGCTGGCTATGAGCTGCCATATGGTTGTTGGGAATTGAACTCAGGACCTCTGGAAGAGCAGCCAGCACTCTTAACCGCTGAGCCATCTCTCCAGCCCCTCTGGCAATGACTTTTTACACTGAATGGCTTACAAGACAAAATTAAGAAGGGAAAAGGCACATGCAGTAAGGTCCAAGGGAAACCGGACAGAGGTTCCTAAAATCCTCTCACAGGGTGCTGTAGGTCCACCAACAGTTCGCTGTGAAAATCGATGGGAAATGTTGCCTACTGAGGGAGGTTTTTGTGTCCTGGAGTTTTGCCTGGAGCAGGGTGGTCACGAAGGTACTCTTTGCCTCCCACAGCCTAGGTTTCTGGGCTCCCAGAAGGACAGCAGCTGCTCTCAGATGCATTGGTGTTCACATAGTTTAGTCATAGCTGCCCTCATTGGGCCCGACAGGAGCAGGAACCCCCCCCCTTACCACCACCACCACAAAACCCAAATTCCAAATCCAGCCAAAGTTCAGTTTAGTAAACACTTCTCGCCAAGAGCAATAGCTTCAGACTAGTTACACGAACTCTTTTTGACACACTCAGAAAAACAAAGATCACAGTGGCGCACTCTTCTCTTGTTGTGTTGTGACTATAGCGAATGCCTGAGCCAGATAAGAGTTTTCGCTAATGAATCCCCGTTTATGAGTTGGTGCTCCTTTTAGAACCGGGTGTCACTGTTGAATTTCACGTTGAGTCCTTCACTCTGTTTTCCCGAGTCAGGCAGAGACTCATTACCATAGTCTGTGATTGTCCTCCTTCTGCCCGGTGTCACAACATGGAAGCGATGATGATTTGGGCTGCTGCCCTAAGACGCTTAGGTTGGGCTCTCTGGTCTTCTTGATGACGTGACTGGGGTGCTTTTCGCTATCTGTTTCTCCAGTTTCTCCTCTCCAGAGACGAGATCCTGCAGGTGGCCAGCTCCCACTGTATAACTGCGGTGCTGGTTCACTCCCCAGCAAAGCATGCCGCTGCCTTCATTCATGCTGACATCCCAGGTATGGGGAGCCGCTGATCTTCCTCTCTGGGGACTGGAGGATTCTGACTAGAGCTGGGAGGCCGCAGCCGCGGTTTGTCAGAAGATCTCTGATAACTCGCTCAGGAGGGACCCGGCAGGGCTAAGGTCAACTATATGTCAAGTAGGCTTCCTACTAACTTATGGACTTGAGCAGTTTGTTACTGAGACTTGCCATTCATTTGACCTTCAGGGGGTGGCAGAAGGACCTGAGACAGGAAGGCAAATGTCTGTTGAGGAGCTTTGAGGAACCAGGAAATAAGCCTGGCGGTTATTGCAGATGTCAAACATGGTGGAACCCATCTGGGTTGTTTTACTTTTTGTGGTCAGGGTTTCAAACAAGGACCTTGCTCATGCTAAGTGGGTACTCTGTCACCGATGGGTGTTCCAGCCCATCTTTATTTTATGGTTTAGGAAACTAATTTTTTTTCCTAGAAAAGACACAAACTTACATAAATGGAGACCATTACATAGTACTCACCAGACTCTTGTGAATAGATGCACCTCTTTTGGTAGAGGAGGTGGAAGGATGTGGGATGTGCTCAGTTTGGAAGGGCTGTAAATGATAACTGGGGAGAATTAAGGTTCAGAGAAGGGAGACGATATTCCAAGCCAGCCAGAGCAGTCGCTGGCAGAGATGCGACGTGCAGCTGAGACCGATTATCAAAGCTCTTTATTTCTAAATTGGGTGGCTGCCCCTCTGCCCTTCCCGAGAGTGTGAAGACCCCAAGTTCCCGTGGCTACCAAGCAGAAATGGCTTTCGCTGTTACTGTGGCTTTTTCGGGTCCTCGGTTTCTCCATCTGTTAAAAAAGAAATACCTTCGTGACCCTGAGAGCACTTTGAAGGTTTATCTGTGGATTGGCGGTTCTGATGGAGAAGGGTGTGTGTGTGGACAGACAGAAGGAGAAAGGGGGGACGTGTGGCTAAAGGGCCCCGACCTCCAGCTGTCATCCATTGTCCTCTCCGTCCCTGGCCAGAGTTCCTCTTCGAGCATCTGTCGGCTTCCAGCGAAGTGCTCGTCTGGTCCAGCTACAATTGCTTGATCCTCCTGGCAGAAGAGCCGCTCTTCTTTTCCAAGTGTCACACAGTGTATGGTTGGTAATAGGGGCCCCGTGCGACTCCAGGGTCATGGGCAGCGGTTGGGTCGCAGCCGCAGAGGCTGTGGAGGGCTGGCATCCACTTTAGGGGTGCAGCGCAGACTCATTCCATGTGTAAATGTATCTAGGTGTTTCTGTAGAGACTCTTTGTCAGGAAGGGGCATTCTTATTAGCCGCTCAGTGAATTCTAGCTTCACACCAAACACAATTTCGAGACAGGGTTTCTCTGTAGCTTTGGTGCCTGTCCTGGATCTCACTCTGTAGACCAGGTTGGTCTTGAACTCACAGAGATCTGCCTGCCTCTGCCTGGGATTAAAGATGTGTGCCACCACTGCCCAGCCCAAACACAATTTCAAACAGTTAGATTCAGCCTTGGATTCATTCTGGTGTGTGATCTAGATATCTGTCCGTCTAGTTAATCTCTAGATTTTCCAGTTCATCCTTTCAGGGTCGTTTGTGAGAGGGTTTCCCTGTTTAGCTATGGCTGTCCTGGAACTCGCTCTGTAGACCAGGCTGGTCTCAACTCAGAGATCTGCCTGACTCAGCCTCCTGAGTGCTGGGATTAAAGGTGTGTGCCACCACCACCCGTCCAACTTTGTATGCTGTTTCTCAGCTATGTTGGGTATCAGACTGGGGCCAGGAAGTTTAGAAATACGTATATCATGGTCTGTGTGCCTAAGAAAGGAAGAGAGGTGTGAATAGGCAGTTTCAATACAACTTAATGCAGTCTCTTAAACAGAAGCAAAAAGAGCTCAGGAGGGAGAGGTTCCCAGCTCTTCCTGGATGGAGCTGGGGGCTTTGTGGAGGAGCAGAGGAGGAAGGGGAAAGAGGTGACTTAATCAGTAGGGGCCACGGACTCCCTCCTGTGCTTGAGTCTGTGTGGATGTAGGGGGATAGAATGAGACAGATGAGGACATGGCCTTGAAAACCGCAACCTGGGTCTCATCTTATCCCCACCCCACTCATCACTGGTGTGATGGAGCCCAGGCCTTTACACGCTAGGCAAGCACTCTGTCCCTGAGGGGTACCTGTAGTCCCGGTCTTAGGAATCAATTCAGCTGCGTCAGGGTCCTGTATACAGCCTGTAGGTTCTGTTTAGGGTATGTCACCTCTCCTGGGTGGTTCATGGAAGAACCACAGAGTGCTGACCCCGTGTCTGTGATCTGTTATCCTGAGGCAGGGATTGAGGCAGTGGTCAGGAGCCTCCAGGGAAGCCTGCAGATGACCAACACAGAACTGCATAAGCAGGGCCTGCTGCTCTTCGCGGAAATTCTGACTCGGTAAGCAAAGATGTCAGGTAGGGCTGGTGATGGAGAGGTGAGCATTAATTCCTGGTGGGGCCAGGGATGAATCAGTCACTCGTTCCTCACCTACCGTTTCACAGGCAGCCAGAAGAGATCAGGCTGTTCACAAGCTCAGCCATGTGCAGAGATGCCAACCGTGCCCTCCAGGAGGCCGTGAGCAGCCCGGTGGTAGATGTGGCTGCTGAAGCACTGAGGGCCATTTCGGCTTTTCTGAGGTGAGAGGCTGAGGCAGGCTGAACTGAACCTGCCTGAGGGTCTGTGGAGGCCAGGCAGCTTCCGGGATGCTTTCTTGTACCACAGTCATTATTATCATTTGTTGCTATTGTTGTTTTGTTGAGACTGGATCTCATGGTGTAGCCCACCATGTGCTCCAGGTTGGCTTCAAACAGTAATTTTCCTGTCTCTACTTTCTAAGTGTTAGGACGAGCACGAGCCCCACACCTGATTTCCTATAGTTCCTTCCTCCTTTTTTGTCTTTTCTGAGACAAGGTTTCTTTACATATCCCTGACTGTCCTGGAACTCACACTGTAGACCGGACTGGCCTCGAACTCACAGAGATTCTCTTGCCTCTGCCTCCTGAGCACTAGGATTAAAGGTTTTGCCACCACACCTGGCTTCTGTTTGTTTCTTTTTGAGGAAAGATCTGGTGTAATCCAGCTGGCCTCAAAGTTGCTGCGTGGCAGATGACCTTGGATGGCTTTGCATCCTGCCTCAGCCTTCTGAGTACTGGGATTATACAAGCATGTACCACCTCAGTCAGCTAAATACGGTTTTTGAAGCAATATCTGTTGGTTCTCGTTCTCTTAACAGCCCCCACATCCCCCACCAAGCCCTCTCTTCTTCTTTTCAAGGTCGGTCAGCTGTAACTTTATTTTTACATTGTAAAGGTTGTTAACATTTTTAGTTCCTTCCTTCCTTATATTTAAAATCTTTGTGATTTAACCAGGGTGGTTCTAAAAATTGAAGCAAAAAAAAAATAACATTTACATTACAATAACTCGATTCTCTCTCTCCTTCCTTTTGTGCTTCCCTGGATTTGAATCTCTAAATCTGGAGCACGAATCCCAGGGTGGATGAGATGAGTAAGCCCCCACCATGCCAGGGCACAGCTAGAGTAAAAGTCATGGCAGTCAGGCTCCCGTGCACAGGAGGGCTGTGCTTGGAGAAGGCAGGAAGCAGCTCTCAAGCAGGTGGTGGTATTTGAGCTGTGCCTGGAGGGCTGAGGGAAGGCAGGTTGTGGAAAGACACGGTGGGTGGAAAGGCAAGGGGAGCGTCCTGAGGCGCAGCAGTTGGCTCAGTTAGCAGGTTACAAGAAGCGGCGGTACTGGCAAAGATGTTTGGCCAGAGCTGGGGAGAGTTGGGGAGGAAGGTGAGTGAGTCATTCATATTTGCAGGCTGCCGAGGGGTTGACTTTACTGAGGTGGTCGCTCTGAGATGGAGTGGTCCGGCTCCGGAAGACAAACTAGAAGGAGAATGAAGAAACACAGATAGATAGCGCACGCCAAATATAAGGGACCCGGGGCTTGAGGATAGCTGTAGGGTTAGAGGGCCAGCATTCATGCGGTGGTACACCCCTGCAATCCCAGCACTTGGGAGGGTTGCTCGAGGATAGTGAAAACCCATCTGCATAGGCTGGCAAGATGGCTCTGTGGGCGAAAGCCCTTGCAGCATAAACCGAGGGTCCGAGTTCTGTCCCCAGAAAACCATGTCAGAAGGAGAGAGCTCACTCCTGAAAGTTGCCTTCTGACTTCCACGCATGGACTCTGACGTTCCTGCTCACACGTATATGACAGACGACAATCAATAATTTTTAAAGAAATGGTCTGTGCAACATACCAAGACCCTGTCTCAAAAAACTAAACAAAGGCCAGGTGGTAGTGGTGCCCACTTTTAATCCCAGCACTTGGGAAGTGGATCTCTGAGTTTGAAGCTAGCCTGGTCTACAAAGTGAGTTCTAGGACAGCCAGGGCTATGCAGAGAATTCTGTCTCAAAAAACAAAAAAAACCTAAAAACCAAAACAAAACAGCAACAACAAGAAGCCAAAAATCAATCAAAGAAGAGAACAAGGGGTTTCCAGAAGGAGGAAGGAGAGGCCAAGCCTAAACTATGTGCAGTTGGCTGAGAACTTACTAGAAAGCCAAATAGCTCACTTAGTGTCAAAGGACCCAGGAACGAGAGATGATAGTGTTCCCTAGTTACGCCACTCAGTTTAATAGAGTCCTTCCAGTGTCCTGTCTACGTAGACCTGAGTATATCTTCAGACACAGTGCTCTTGTGGATATTGTCAAGTTAAGATAAAGTCATATAGCAGGGGATGCAAATTCAAGGACTATTGTCTAAGCTACAGTGGTGGCATTTACCTATAATCCTAACACTGGGTGATGGAGATAGGAGGATCAGGAGTTCAAGACCATCTTCAGGTACATAGGGAGCATTTGAAGTTAGCCCCAGCCACTTGAGACACCATCTCAAAACAAAGAAACAAAACAAAACAAACGAACACAATCCAGACATGATGGTGTGATGCCTGTAATCTCAGTACTTGGGAGGCTGAAACAAGAGAATTTCTGAGAGTTTAGGGTTAACCTGGGTTACATAGTGAATTCTGAGCCAGTAAGCTAAGAGTGAGACTCTGTTTCAAAAAGGTTGGGGTGGAGGATTGGGGTTAGAGAGATAGCTCGGTGATTAAGAGCACTGGTTGCTCTTCCAGAGGCCCTAGGTTCAGTTCCAAGTACCCACACGACAGTCACAACTGTCTGTAACTGCAGTTCCCGGGGGTCTGATGCCCTCTCTTGGCCCCCAGTGTTACCAGCCACCACATGTTGTGCACATAAATACACATGTGCACATAAATACAAATGCAACCAAAACATTTGTATGTATAAAAATAAATGAAACGGGTTCCACTGGGAAACCCTGCATCGAAAAGCAAAAAAAAAAAAAATAAATAAATGAAACTTTAAAAGGGATGATTTAGATACATGGTAACTTGGAAAAGAGGAGGGAGAAGATACCATTGTGAAGACGGGCAGAATTAGGGAAATGCCAAGGAATGCAGAGATTGCTGGCAACCACCAACAAGCTAAGACAAGGAAAGATACTTCCCAAGATGCTTTAGATTTGCAGGTCAGTCCCGTCTTCTAACATTATGACAAGACATTGTTGTCTACAGAAATCACACTCAAGAACTACACAATTGGCCGGGCGATGGTGGCGCACGCCTTTAATCCCAGCACTTGGGAGGCAGAAGCAGGCGGATCTCTGTGAGTTCGAGACCAGCCTGGTCTACAGAGCTAGTTCCAGGACAGGCTCCAAAGCCACAGCGAAACCCTGTCTAGAAAAACAAAAACAACAACAAAAAAAAGAACTACGTAATTGAACCCATCCGTGATGACATGTATCTTTAATCCCAGCGCTCGGGAGGCAGAGGCAGGCGGATCTCTGTCAGTTTGAGGCCAGTCTGGTCAACATAATGAGTTCCAGAACAGCCTGGGTTACACAGAGAAACCTTGTCATAAATAAATAAATAAATAAATAAATAAATAAATAAATAAATAAATAAATAACAAAAACCAAACCAAAACCCAGAAACCAAAATTTAAAAAAAAACACAAAAAACCCTACACAATTGAATTATAAAAATTATCTCATAATATCCTAAATATTGTGATTGGTTTAATGTCAGTTTGCCAGACATTAGAATCACCTGAACAGGAGGCCTCTCCTGAAGAGCTGTCCTGACGGCCTCGACTGATGTGGGTAGGAAGACCCGCACTCTGGATGGCACCTTCCTTCCTGGGACGGTCTAGACTTTTAAAAGAAAGAGGTGTGTCAGAAAGAAGGCCGTTTCCGTTTTTGTTCCTTGGCCTTCCCTCTTGCCACCTTGGTTGACTGGCCTAGTCTGGTCCCCAGCATCAGTCTGTGAGGTTCTCTGCTGTTAGGCTTCCCTCCACGGGCGGGCGAGGCTGGTGAGAGCAGAGGGTGAACATGTACAGAAAGCTATGCATGTGCTGTGGGCCTCCCAACGCCCCAAACTCTGGGGCGTGGATTTTAGGGCTATCTTACCTCTCTGAGCTTATTCTTGTCTCCACGGTTGTAGGAAGGACCATCAGAGCTCTCTGCCTGTGCAATACAGAGCCCTTCGGGCCTTGCTTGAAGCCATGCTGAGTCGATGCATGGAGTTTTCCCAGACCCCGTTGAACAGGAGGACCCTGGTTAGTGAAGTGTAAGCCCCTGCCCTAATGTCTGTCTGTCTGTCTTTTTTTTTTCTCTCTGCCATGGGGACTGGAAGCATGTGTCATCTTGCTTATCTTATTTATTAGATTTTTTTTTTATTTTGGAATACTGGGGATTGAACCTAGGGCCTTGTACATGCTAGGCAAGCACTTTACCATTGATCTATCTCTCCAGCTCTACAACTTGTCTTTAGAAAAGTAATTTGTACATCACCTTACCTCCTGTGCCAATTTACAGGCGTAAGGATAACTATCTCCATTCTGATTGGTGAAGAAACTGAAGCCCCAGGGGTTAAACACTTTTCTCTAAAGACCAAAATTTCTCTGGGCAGTGGTGGTGGCATCTGCCTTTAATCTCAGCACTCACTTGGCAGATGGAGACAGGGGGATCTCTTGTGAGTTTGATGCCAGCCTGGTCTACAGAGTGAGTTCCAGAACAGGTTCCAATGCTACAGAGATATTTTTTTTCCCTCGGAAAAAAAAAATTCAAGGTACCTTAGCAAGCAAGGCTCATACCTATAATCCTTATATTCAAGAGGCTGAGGTAGGAGGATTGAAGAGTTTGAAGCTGGCCTCGGCTACATAATGTCCCAAAATAATTTATCTACTATCCAAGCAGGGTTAATTACATTTTCCCTTGTTTTGTTTCTGTTTTCTTGCTTACTTTTGTGCTTCTGGGAATCAGTAAAAGGCAAGTCCTCCCCACTAAGCCACATTCCTAACCCTACCTTGTAGGTATGGTAAACATTCTCACATTATGTCATACTGGACGCTTTAGGATCTTAGAAAGAATCTGACTGATGGGTACTATGTTGTAATCATTGGCTGTTTTTATTTTTGAGCCCTGGCTTTCTTGGAACTAGTTCTGTAGCCCAGGCTGGCCTCGAACTCACAGAGATGCACCTGCTTCTGCCTCCCAAGTGCTAGGATTAAAGGCGTGCACCACCACTGCCCGGCTAATTATTGGCTTTTTTTTTTATGGTTCATAGCCTTATGATATCAGGAAAGATGCTCTCAGTATGAGTGCTCTGTTTTTCAGGATTGTATTCTCAGACTGCTGGAGTGAGGGCTTTCTTGTGTTATGGAGCAACAATATGGATGTTACAACTACTTAGCTATTGTTCACCTGCTGTGATAGCTTCCTTTCTGTTTGTAATAGACCAAGAACCATTCTTGAGGTGCGAGGCACATGAGGTTAAAGTTATTGCCTCTATTATTTTTAAGGGAATTACTCAGATTTGTGAAGATATTAACAAGATCCCTTGTAAAGTTAGGTGTATGTCCAGGGCAGGCTGCAGCGAGGGAAGGAGAGGCCTGTGCCATCTAGGCCTAGGCTGGCATGTGGAGTGGGTGTGTGACTCATAATCTCCTCTCCCCTCCTCACCCCAGGGCCACGCTTGCAGTAGAAACTCAGAGAAGGCCACTCTTCGAATGGGAAAATTCCTCCTGAGCACTCTGGAGGGGTTCAGGAATGCCTGCAGGTAGGCCGCCTCTGCAGCCTGAGGCTGGAGAGTAGGGTCTGGCGAGTCTTAGGCAAAGGGCAGAGTAGCATGTAGGTGTTTTGCTTGAATGTATGTGTGTGTACCAAGTACACACATTACCCATGGAAACTAAGAGAGGGTATCAAGCCAGGTAGTGGTGATGAATGCCTTTAATTCCAGCTTTTGGGAGGCAGAGGTAGGTAGATCTTTGAGTTTGACACCAGCCTCATCTACAGAATGAGTTCCAGGTCAGCCAGGGCTTCACAGGTAAACCCTGTCTCGAAAAACCAGAGAGAAAAAGAAGGAAAGAGAGAGGGAGTAGCGGATCCCCTGAAACTGGAGTTACAGGTGGTTGACAGCCATCATGTGAGTGCTGGGAATTGAACCTGCATCCTCTGGAAGAGTAGCCAGTGTTTTTAACCCCTTGAGCCATCTCTCCAGCCCCCATGAAGTTATGTCTTATTCGCTTTTGTTTTGTTCTTCCCTAACTAGCCTGATGTCACCCATTACTCTTTTCTGAACACACTTCATATAGACAGATGTTTGTCACATCTGTGTGCCAGACCTGGAGATAGAGAGATACGTCAGAGTGACTCCTGCCCACAAGGAGCTGACAGTCTCTGCAGGAAGAGACACTTTTGGGTCTATGTGCAAATTCTCTAAGTTGTATAACATCCAAGGAAGGTGTTATAGGCAGGGAGAGGAGCATCAGCAGATAGCATGAGATGGTCAGGGGGTACACATGGCTATGGAAGAGCCGTATGTAATGGGGCAGCAGAGACTTGGAGGGCTAATTAAAGCCCTGAATTTCTCATTGAGGACTCTTAAAATTGCCCCCACCTGAGGGTGGGAATACTTTCCCCGAATGAGCTCAGTCTAAGAGGGTACATCCTCTCTCTCTTTTTTAAAGATTATACACACACACACACACACACACACACACACACACACACACACACACACAATAGTGTTCTGTCTACACGTATGCCTACATGCCAGAAGAGGGCACCAGATCTCATTACAGATGGTTGTGAGCCACCATGTGGGTGCTGGGAATTGAACTCAGGACCTCTGGAAGAGCAGCCAGTGCTCTTAACCACTGAGCCATCTCTCCAGCCTTGGATACATCCTCTCTTGCAGTGCATGGGTGTTAATAATAACATATGTACTGATTTCTCAGGTTGGCTGTGGAATTCCAAGGCGAGCCTTCCACTCAGGAGAATCCCTTCACAGCTCCAGGTGCAGAGAAGGAAGACACCTTGGAAGCCTTCTCAGAATTTCTTCTCAGTGCCTGTGACTCCCAGTGCATCCCTATGGTGATGGTAGGCTCTCCTCCATAGTTTATCCCTGTGGTGATGGTAGGCTCTCCTCCATAGTTTATCCCTGTGGTGATGGTAGGCTCTCCTCCATAGTTTATCCCTGTGGTGATGGTAGGCTCTCCTCCATAGTTTATCCCTGTGGTGATGGTAGGCTCTCCTCCATAGTTTATCCCTGTGGTGATGGTAGGCTCTCCTCCATAGTTTATCCCTGTGGTGATGGTAGGCTCTCCTCCACAGAGCATCCCTGTGGTGATGGTAGGCTCTCCTCTGTGATTCCTAGTGCATCCTTGTGATGGTGGTAGGCTCTCCTCCCAGTGCATCCCTATGGTCCTGGTAGGCTCTCCTCCTGTGACTCCCAGTGCATCCTTATGGTGCTGGTAGGCTCTCCTCCTGTGACTCCCAGTGCATCCCTGTGATGGTGGTAGGCTCTTCTCCATAGGCAGCACGAATCTCAGGGAGCACTCAGCCAGTCCTTAGCCCCTTATCAATGCTATTCCTGCAGCCACCTTACTTTGGTTGTAACAAGAAAAGTGAGTTTCATTATAAAAGTAATAGACTCATCTGACAAAAGAGTTGAAATCAGTAGCAGGTAACGTTTGTAATGTGATACCTGTTTTACAATCACATGTAATTTTGTCCCTGTGGCCATGGGAGAAGGGTATTAGAATTTTCCCTGTATCTCTCCCCTGCCTCAGACTTTACACGTGGCTGTCACTAAACTGTAGCGTAAATTCTAATTGGTCTTAATAACAAAAGCCTGGAGTTAGATATGGGGTAAATGCTGCCACTAGAGAGACATTTTACCTGTACCAAATCCTCAGACCAAAGTGGACAAGATCCTGTCTCCACGAATCTTCAGACTGAATCTTGGAGCTTCTGTCTCCTCTCGCCTCATATAACTCTCTGTCCAGTCATATCCTTCCTGTCTCCACCTCCTTAGTGCTGGGATTAAAGGCCTGTGACTGCCTGGCTCTGTTTCTCTTTCAGACTGGATCAATCTCGTGTAGCCCAGGGTGATCTTGAACTCACAGAGATTGTCTCTCTCTGCCTCCCGAGTGCTGGGATTAAAGGTGTGTCCCACTACTGCCTGGCCTCTGTGGCTAACTAGTGGCTAGCTCCGCACTCTGATCTTCAGGAAAGCTTTATTTGTTAAATCACAAACAAAATATCACCACACTAAACTATATTCCGTAATTTTTAAATGGTACTCTTCTACTGTTAGAAAGCACGTACGTGCCAGGCATGGTGGCATCCGTCTCTAATCCCAGCACTCAGGAAGCAGGGGCAGGTGGAATTCTGTGATTTTGAGGCCAGTCTAGTCTACATAGTAAATTCCAGGACAGCCAGAGCTATGTAGAGAGACCCTGCCCCCCCCCCCCGCCAAAAAAAAAGAAGAAAGAAAGAAAGAAAGAAAGAAAGAAAGAAAGAAAGAAAGAAAGAAAGAAAGAAAGGAAAAGCAAAGCAAAGCAAGCACATTACGGTGCCGAGAAAGAACATGTAATTTCATATTCATAGCTTTTCTTGCTTTTCCCCCGAGTAATTAGCAATGGTGAATGTCTTTGATCCTGGCTTCAGTAAGGACATGTGTGTTCCATAAATCAGAGACACCAATCTGAAATGGTTGACCTGGAAGAAGACGATGGGAAACAGGTTTGGTGGGGACAGAGTGGTTGGCTTTAGGGTCATCCAGAGTCCTCTCCTGAGGGTTGGAGCATCCTGTGAGCTGCCAAGAGTCCCGTGTTAGTCAGGGCAGATTATAGAATTATTATATTATTCCTGCTTCCTACTTTCTTTTATTTTGTAGATTTTTCTTTAATAAATGCACATACTACTTTTTTTTGGTTTTGTGGTTTTGGGGACAGTCTCACTGTGTAGTTCTGGCGATCCTGGAACTTGCTATGTAGACCAGGCTGGCCTCTGACTTGTAGAGATCTACGTGCCTTTGCTTCCTAAGTATTAGTATTAAAGGTGTGTCTTACTACCCCCAGTTACTACTTTTATAATAATTTATATATATTTAAATATTTTGTTTTAAAACTAAAGGACTGGAATGTCCAAGGATAATGTCTCCAAGGTCCCAGCTGTTCACACTTAGGAGACTCATGGAGGGAAGAAGGTTACTGTCTAAGGGCATACAGAAATAGCCCTAAATTGAGCTTGAGTTTGATAGAAGACAAATTCCTTTAACCTCAATCCTGAAGTACTATATCAGGCTGTCTCATGACTGCCCAAGGATCACACGAAAAAAAATGAAGGCAGAAGTTGGGTATGGTGGTGCACATCTTAAATCTCCCAGCATTCTGGAGGCAGAGACAGGTGGGTGGATCTCTGAGTTCGGGGCCAGCCTGGTCTACAAATTGAGTTCCAGGGCTATTCAGAGAAACCTTGTCTTTGGGAAAAATAAAAATGAAGGTTGAATTCTATAAGTCTATTAAAATTATAACTGTAGTGAGAGAAATATGTCACCCTGCATTATGGCCTAGAAATGCCTTCTGTACATTATAACTTATCTTTTCTCGGAGATAGGTGTTCTTGTTCTTGTTTGGGAGAAGAGGATAGAGCAGAGGCCAGGGAGGTAAAGTACCTGGTACGATCTATTGGCAAAGTCCTTTGGTGTAGGCCTGTGAGTTCAGAGTCCCTAGACTTTCTTGTGTTGGTCAAATGGAAGTGGTTATCCCAACCTGGTAGATTTGATGCTGGTTTCTGAAGCTGTCTTTTCTTCTTCGGAGACTCAGGCTGCGTTGTCTTCTCACTTCTGGTACTTTCAGAGATACTCGGAGGAGGCCATGCATCCAAGCCTGATGGAAGTTTTCCTCTCAGTTCTGCACAGCCTCTTTGTCATCGTTCCCCACATGAAGGTGAAGTTCTCCAGGAAGCTTGGTAGGTGGCAGGCCGTTCTGGGGTCTGCAGAGAGGCGGGCACTGTCAGCTGCTGTTGGGAGTGCTCAAAGAGAACATTAGCTACAGGGTGTATTTGCATGTCTGCTAAACTTTGTGTCCTTCTCCCTGTGCAGTGTTGGCTGGCAGGAAAATCATGGACCAATCAAAGCTACTGAAGTCAGTTTTCCAGCTTATTGATACTTTCAGCGTTGTCTTTCTTCTTCTTTTTGAGACAGGGCCTCACTATATAGAGCTGCCTGTCCTAGGATTCACTCCATAGACCAGACTGACCTTGAACTCACAGAGAGCCACCTGCCTCTGCCTCTTAAGTGCTGGGGTTAAATGTGTGCGCCTCTGATCCTGGATCCCCCATTTCTTTTATATACCATATCCTTGAGACTACAAATGATGTTTAGAAGCTCTCTCTCTCTTTCTTTCTTTCAGTCAAGATTTATTTTTAGTTACATCTAATAAATATTTATTAAAATTAATAAAATATTTAATGAAATTTAATTCATTAAATTTTGTTTTTCAAGACAGGGTTTCTCTGTGTGGCTCTGGCTGTCCTGGAACTCACTTTGTAGATCAGGCTGGTGTCGAACTCAGAGATCCACTTGCCTCTGCCTTCCTGAGTGCTGGTATTAAAGGTGTTTGACATCCATACCCTGCAAAAAATATTTTAAAGATCATAAAAAATAAATAAATTGCATGGATGTGTGTGGGTGTATGGATACGGATGGGTGGGTATGTGGATGTATGTGCGTGTGTAGATATGGATGGGTGGATGTGTGTGGGTGTGTAAATGTGTGTGCTGGTGTGTGGCTATGGATGGGTGGGTGTGTGGATGTGTGTGTGCGTGTGGCTATGGATGGGTGTGTGTGTGTGTGTGTAAATGTGTGTGCTGGTGTGTGGCTATGGATTGGTGGGTGTGTGGATGTGTGTGTGGTGTGTGCGTGTGGATATGGATGGGTGGGTGTGTGGTTGTATGTGGATATGGGTGTGTGGATGTTTGTGTGGGTGTGTGGATATGGGTGGGTGGATGTGTGTGTGTGAATGTGTGTGTGGCTATGGATGGGTGGGTGTGTGGATGTGTGTGTGCGTGTGGATATGGATGGGTGGGTGTATGTGTGTGGATATGGGTGTGTGGAAGTTTGTGTGTGTATGTGTGTAGATATGGATGGGTGGGTGTGTGGTTGTGTGTGGATATGGGTGTGTGGATGTTTGTGTGTGTGTATGTGTGTGTATGTGTGTAGATATGGATGGGTGGGTGTGTGGTTGTGTGTGGATATGGGTGTGTGGATGTTTGTGTGTGTGTAGATATAGATGGGTGGGTGTATGAGTGTGTGGATGTTGTGTGTGTGTGTGTGTGTGTGTGAATGTGTGTGTGTGTGGCTATGGATGGGGTGGTTGTGTGCATGTGAGTGAAGGTGGATCCCCTAAAGCTGGAGTTACAAGCGGTTATGGGTCACCTGACATGGGTGTTGGGAACTGAACGTAGAATCTTTACAAAAACAGAATATGGGGGCTGGAGAGATGGCTCAGCGGTTAAGAGCATTGCCTGCTCTTCCAAAGGTCCTGACTTCAATTCCCAGCAATCACATGGTGGCTCACAACCATCTGTGATGAGGTCTAGTGCCCTCTTCTGGCCTGCAGGCATACATGTATACAGAATATTGTATACATAATAAATAAATAATTAAAAAAAACAGAATATGCACTTTGATGCTTAGTCATCTCTCCAGTCCCCAGGATCTCTGATTCTGAGTACTTGAGGCCAGGGCATTAGTCATTGTGAAAACTGAGAAAGGTCTTAATATACTTCCAAGTGTCTTCTAAGGGAGCCATTGCACTCTGTATAGAAGCTACTATTTAGTGGTCCATTGAGGTTCCTTCCATTTCTTTCTATCTATCTATCTATCTATCTATCTATCTATCTATCTATCTATCTATCTACCATCCAACTAGCCATCTATCATCTTCCTTCCTTCCTTCTTTCTTTCCTTCCTTCCTTCCTTCCTTCCTTCCTTCCTTCCTTCCTTCCTTTCTGTCATGTGTATATGTGTGCATCAAAGGATAACTTGCATAAATCATCTCTCCATTTCTATTGTGTGGGTCCTGAGGATTCAACTCCAGTGATCAGTCTTGGTAGCAAGTGCCTGAGCCATGTTACTGGCCACCTGGCCTCTGTTTTGTTTGTTTGTTTGTTTTTGTTTTATGCCTTCTCCATCCTCAATAATTTAAGTTCTTACTGTGTTGTAGAAATTAGCTCGATTCAGGAAATAACCAGGCTAGCTAAAGGATAAAACAATTATATTTTTATTTATTACAAGGGGAAAACTCCGAAACAGGAATGAGAAGTCCAAGCTCAGTTGTGCCCCGCAGGAATCACACAGAGAGAGTGATTTTTTCTTTCTTTTCTCTCCCAGTCCCAGAAAGCCACTCCTTAACTTAGATCCACCTCTTTTTTTAAAAAATTTATTTATTTATTGTGTATACAACATTCTGCCTCCATGTATGCCCACACACTAGAAGAGGGCACCAGATCTCATTACAGATGGTTGTGAGCCACCATGTGGTTGCTGGGAACTGAACTTAACCACCGAGCCATCTCTCCAGCCCCTTAGATCTACCTCTTAAAGATAATTGGCTAACAAGGTGTCCCCATCACTGTCTGAGACACTATTTGATATGCTTTACATATATTGATGGATTAAAAACTCATGGGAATTACACATAGTCTTCACTGAAGTGATGGATAAACTGAGTTATCAGGGAGACATAGGAACTTGCCCGGGGTTACACTCTAAGTAATCCTGTGACTGTGTATTTAGAGCATTCTTTCCTTTTTAACAATTGTTTTTGAGGTGTGTGTGTGTGTGTGTGTGTGTGTGTGTGTGTATGTTATGTGTGTAGGGTATTTGCTCGTAACTGCAGGTAGAGGCCAGAAGAGGGCATAGACTCCCTGGAGCTACAGGTAATTGTGAGCCACTTGAATTGGATGCTGGGAGTGAAAGCCAATCTGAGGGAGAAGCCTAGGAGAAACTTTGCAGTGGAAGCTAGGCCAGGGTCACTAGCTAAGACAGAAGCTGTTGTCAGGTCTGTGGTCTGAGATCCAGTCTCCTTCACATAGACAGTTTAGAGATAGGAATAAGACAATGACTACCACTCTTCTTTCTGAGTCTGAACCTAGATTGTTTTCTACAAAGATGAGACAAGGTAGAAGCAACAAGGTCCTTTCTGGTGCCTGAAGAAAGTACCATGTTATAATAGAACATAATTGAGAGAGAGAGAGAGAGAGAGAGAGAGAGAGAGAGAGAGAGAGAGAGAGAGAGAGAGATAGATTCAGCAAGCATTTGTTAGGTGTGCTATTCCCACCAGGTGGTAGTGGCATACACTTGGGAGGCAGAAGCAGGTGTGTCTCTGTGAGTTTGAGGGCAACCTGGTCCACTGAGCCAGTACCAGGACAGCTGAGGGCTGCACAGTGAGACCCTGTCTCTAAAAATAGACAAACAAACAAAAGATGTACTTATTCCCAACCTATACGGGGCAGATAATGAAAACAGAGTCTCAGAAGTCAACTACTACTAGATCCTGGTGAGCCGGGCCCCATGACTCCAAAACCAATACCCCGACACCAGCACCTGCAAGTGTCTGTGCCAAGCCCGGTTTAAACAGCTCTGCTTTTCCCCCCACTTCCCCAAAGCTGACTCATCATTCATACGGCTGGCCCTGGAGCTGAAGGCCAAGTTCTGCAATGGCCAGAGGTACGTATGGCTTCCTGCAGAACTGGACAGCAGGGGCCAGAAAAAGTTCTGCTCAGACAAGCGGGAGTGTCTGGTTGGTGGTTTAGTCGTGGGACCCTGGTGTGTTGGAAACCGTGTCAGTGTTGCCCAGCAACTGACACACGAGCTGAAGATGCTTCTGTGAGTTGAGATTCGTCTGCCACGGAAAGGTGATGTGTGAGCGGGCAGCTGTCACATCAAAACTGGGAGAGCTCTGTCCTCGTTTCGTTTCTGTGGCTGCGATAAATCACCCTGGCAGAAACAACGTGGGGGAGAAAAGGCTTGTTTTGACTTAGAATTAGGGAAGTTAAGGCAGGTCCTTCAAACAGCTGGTCACATCGTATCCACAGTCAAGAAGAGAGAGAAATGAATGTGTGCTTGCTTGGCTGCTCACACTTGCTTGGCTTTCTTTATTCTTTTTTATTTATTATGTATGCAGTGTTCTACCTGCATCTATGCCTGCAGGCCAGAAGAAGGCGCCGGATCTCATTACAGATGGTTGTGAGCCACCATGTGATTGCTGGGAATTGAACTCAGGACCTCTGGAAGAGCAGCCAGCACTCTCAACCGTTAATCCATCTCCAGCCCACTTTGTTCTAATACAGTTCAGGGCTCCCTACCTAGAAACGGTGCCACCCACAGCGGGCTGGGTCTTCCTGCATCGGTTAACTTAGTTAACACAACCTTCAAAGACATGCCCAAAGGCTAACCCAATACAGCAACTCCTCACCAACTCTTGGAGGAGAGCCTAGGTTGTGTCAAGTTCACAAGGAAAGATAAACACCGCAGGCTCTTGGAGATCATTTGTGTAATCTAGTTAATGGAGAAACTGAGGCCTGCAGAGGTGAAAGGATACAGTATTTATCAACTTGTAGTTATTGCCAGCCCAGTGATTTCAGAGGATCAATTTTTGCTCAGAGTGAATGTCAGTATTTCAGTGTCTTGCTAGTTTTCTAGATCTTCCTTCTGTACCTTCCCATCTGGAATTTGCCACTGTCCAGAGCTTACAAAGTGATCACAGCGTCACACGAGGCTCTCCTTCCGTAGCTCTGAATAGAATGCTCACAGTCAAGATTATTCAGGAGTCAGTCTGGGTTCAAGGTCAGAACTGCACTTCAGTGTCTTCTTCCTCTTCTTCCTCCCTCTTCCTTTTCCTCCTCCCTCTTCTTCCTTCTTCCTCTTCTTTCTTCATCCTCCTCTTTCCTCTTCCTTTTCTTTCTTTCTTCTTTTCTTTTATTTGCAAATTGTCTACCCCAGGCTGGATCCTCCTGCCTCAGCCTTCTGAGAGCTGGAATTATGGATATGTACTTCCACGTCAGGTCACTTCTTACATTTGTACTACTCTTCAGCCCTGTATGTTTGGGCAGCCTTCCTTAGTGTGTTTTGCGTGTTGTATGTTTGGGCAGCCTTCCTTAGTGTATTTTGTGTGTTGTATGTTTGGGCAGCCTTCCTTAGTGTATTTTGCGTGTTGTATGTTTGGGCAGCCTTCCTTAGTGTATTTTGTGTGTTGTATGTTTGGGCAGCCTTCCTTAGTGTATTTTGCGTGTTGTATGTTTGGGCAGCCTTCCTTAGTGTGTTTTGCGTGTTGTATGTTTGGGCAGCCTTCCTTAGTGTGTTTTGCGTGTTGTATGTTTGGGCAGCCTTCCTTAGTGTATTTTGCGTGTTGTATGTTTGGGCAGCCTTCCTTAGTGTATTTTGCGTGTTGTATGTTTGGGCAGCCTTCCTTAGTGTGTTTTGCGTGTTGTATGTTTGGGCAGCCTTCCTTAGTGTATTTTGTATGTTGTATGTTTGGGCAGCCTTCCTTAGTGTATTTTGCGTGTTGTATGTTTGGGCAGCCTTCCTTAGTGTATTTTGCGTGTTGTATGTTTGGGCAGCCTTCCTTAGTGTATTTTGCGTGTTGTATGTTTGGGCAGCCTTCCTTAGTGTGTTTTGCATGTTGTATGTTTGGGCAGCCTTCCTTAGTGTATTTTGTATGTTGTATGTTTGGGCAGCCTTCCTTAGTGTATTTTGCGTGTTGTATGTTTGGGCAGCCTTCCTTAGTGTATTTTGCGTGTTGTATGTTTGGGCAGCCTTCCTTAGTGTGTTTTGCATGTTGTATGTTTGGGCAGCCTTCCTTAGTGTGTTTTGCGTGTTGTATGTTTGGGCAGCCTTCCTTAGTGTATTTTGCGTGTTGTATGTTTGGGCAGCCTTCCTTAGTGTATTTTGCGTGTTGTATGTTTGGGCAGCCTTCCTTAGTGTATTTTGCGTGTTGTATGTTTGGGCAGCCTTCCTTAGTGTATGTTTCAGGAAGCTTTCAATGATCGCACAGGAGCAGGTGCCTGTTGCAAATGTGGCAGCTGTTACATATTTACTTTTAAATATTTTTGATTTTTATTTTGTGTGTGTGTGTGCGTGTACCTACTTGTCTGTATGTGTGCTGTGCCCATGGAGGCAAAATATGGCATTGGAGCCCTTAGAAGCGGTGGTTAAATGCTTCCATTATGGGTGCTGGAAACAGAACCTGGGTCCTTTGCCAGGTCAGCAAATGCCCTTAACCACTGAGCCATCTCTTCACTTCCCCTCCCCAGCTACTTACTTTTTCTAACCACCTTAGGGTCTCCTCTGCTGTAGCCATGATTAGACTTTCACTGGGCTCTGGC
Source organism: Microtus pennsylvanicus (assembly GCF_037038515.1). Classification (NCBI taxonomy): domain Eukaryota; kingdom Metazoa; phylum Chordata; class Mammalia; order Rodentia; family Cricetidae; genus Microtus; species Microtus pennsylvanicus. Next base: position 11,021,503 of record NC_134580.1, read on the forward strand.
ACAAGGCAGTGATGTCTTAGCACATGCTGGGGCTCATGGTGTTGGAGCCCCAGTAGTAATGCTGCCTCTTTTGTTCTTATTTCCCCCTTCAAGTCACTCATCCCTCAATCAGGTGTGTTCCAGTTTCCTCTACTACATGTGCCTCAATCTGCTCTCTGCTCCAGAGAAGACAGAACCATTGTCCCAAGAAGGTAAGATGAAGCGATCTGACCACCCCTGAGTCCCGTGACAGTTCTCAGTCTGCTAGTCTTGCTGATTGGCTGTATAATAAGTCAATGCAATGAGACCACTTTGCTAGAAGGTACACTGATGGAGTTCTAGAATGATTTCTAAGGACGTGGAATAACAGTAGAGTCACTGATGGGATCCAAGGTTCCTGGGATGTTGAGAAGGACCCTGGAGTTTATTGGGTCTAAATCCTCTCTCTCACCTGTCTCCTTTGCGCCACCCCATCCCCACACCAACACCCTCCTGGTCTGCAGCAGCCCAGGACTCAGTGTCTCCCGAATAGTCCGTTCTATTTCTTTGTTCGTTCATTCATGAAGTAGTTCTTGTGCATACATTTTGTGCCAGGTGCTAGTGAAAGAGCTGGGGAGACAAGACTCTCTTCAGTGAGAAAGGCAGGTGTTACACAATAAATACAACGTCAGGCATAGCATTATGAAAGAAATAAAAGTGGGCAAAGGGATGGAGGAAGAGAGGAGGCTATGTCAGACAGGGGACCAAAGGAGAGCCATGCAAGACCCAGGCAGGAAGAACAGTGAGTGTAGACCTCTTGTTAGAACCTTCTCTTTTGTTGATTCCCTGAATTTTTCCCCTATGCCTGGTGAGGCACAGGTAGACAGACAATGATTGCAGGGTTATTTCTTATGAAATTCCCCTATTCTAGACTTATCATTTGAGATAACATAGGACAATCACTGTTTTATGTATGCACTCATGTTATCCTGTCTTTGTGGGTTAGACTTGGTGTTGAATGTGTTTCTTCCTTTTATCACGATGAAGACTGGGTCATCCCCTATCTCCCGGGTCCATTCCCTTTCTTAGATACCATGCCGAGACAGACAGGAGTCCAGGCAAGCATTTTATTGCTTCCAGCCATGTCCTGGGGCCTATTTCTTTCATTACACTGGCCAGTTTTGGCCGAATGGTTCCCAGCAGTCTGCTGCTCAGGCATAACTTGCAGAGAGAAGACCTCAGTGCCTCCGTTATGGTGACGGAGACTTTTGGCAGCCTTATCACTGTGGCTGGCCTCTCACACTCCCTCACTTGTCAGAACAAAAGGAAGCCCCCCCCCCCAGTTCCCTTGGGTACTGAGCACTTGTCAGAGCTCAGAATGCCAGGGGGAGCAGCTGACTTACTCTCACACTTGTGACTTTATTTCCTTTTCCTGTGTGTATCAGAGGAGAGGGCAGGTGGACGTGTGAGGCTCAAGGACACGCACCTCATTATCATACACATTCTGGAGCTTGTTGCTGGAGAAGGAATTGAATTGGAGTTAGAACACCTGATGGGCTGTGCTACCATGTTGTTCTGGGGATCCCCTCTGCATGTTTAGGACTTGGCCTTGGCAGGGTGTGTTCCTTCAGCTGGCCTTTAGCTTGGATGCCTGCTTCTAGTTGCTCATTCTCCAACCTGTCTCCACTCACTGCTGAAGCATCGCCGGGAAGTTTTATTGCCTTACCCCCCCCCCCCCTTCAGCTGTGGTCCTCACCCGTCAGTCTGTGTAGCAGTGGTCCTCGGGCACCATCACCTGCTTTCCTGTGTTCTCTTTGCCGCCTTCCCCTACCTGCCGCCTCCCAGAACTCAGTGCAGTGTCTGAGTTCCTGCAGCATGGACTGCCCCAGATAAGCAGCAGGACCCGAGAAAGCCTCGCCTTCCTGTCAGATCGCCAGTATGTGGAGGCCGCTGCACGCCAGAGACAGTATTGCATCCTGTTCCTCTTCTACCTGGCTCATATCCACGATGACAGGTCAGTTCTCAGAGCTGGCGCCCCGCCGGTGGTGAGTCCTGGGGCTTCTATCTGTCACCCAGTTCTGCGGAATGCCTGTGTGCATGTGTCTGTGTTCATCTGTGCACACGCGTTTGAGCGCATTTGTGTCGCACATGTGTGACAATGCTTTGAAAGTCTATACAACACACTGTGCCCGGAATGGCCAGGCTGTGGGTGTGCTGGGGACGGACGCTGAGCGCAGGACAGGAGGCTGCACCGGCCAGCAGCTCTGCCTTTCTCACTCAGGCTCTTCTGGTCAACAGGTTTGTCCCCGAGGCAGAGTTATTTGTGGCTGTGCAGAGCTTCCTTTTGTCTCTGCAGGACCAGGGCGAGTGCCCTCCGCCAGCGGCCTGCAAAGCCTCCCTCTACCTGCTGGCCGTGTGCCAGGACAGGGACAGCGCACTGAGCGAGGTACGAATGAGAAGGCCTGGGGCTCTCCTCTATGGTCTTTGGGAGAGCGTGATGATCTGTGTAGACAGGGATGGCAGAGCGAGGCTGAGCTGAAGTGCCGTGGGACAAGAGAGGACAGTGCTGACACACGGCGAGCCTATAAACTCACTAATTCTCTCGACAGCCCTGGCTGGTGGAGATTGTGATTTCCATTTTATAGGTAAGAAAATGGAGACAGAAGTGAAAGTAGCTAAGCCAGACGTGGGATCACACCTATAATGCTAGTGAGGTGGAGACGATAAAGGCCAGCCTGGGTAGCCTGCCTCTAACAACAACCCCTGCCAAAAAAAAAAAAATGAAAATAACTTTCTCTAGGTGCACAGGCCTGTCCTTGGTGCCACCTCTGTGCTTTGAGGGAGCTGTGATGACAACGCATCAAATTGAGTGGCCATTGTTAGTTGGACTGATTGTGGATCTCTCTCTCTCTCTCTCTCTCTCTCTCTCTCTCTCTCCCTCTCTCTCTTCTCTCTCTCTGTTTATGTGTGTATATATAAGGTGGTTCTAGAGATTGAACCTAAGGCCTTCCACATGCTATGCTCAACTACTCAACTATATTCCTAGACTTTTTTTTCTTATTTTATTTTGAAACAGGATTTCACTAAATTGCATAGGCGGGTCCCAGACTTGGAATTCTCCTGTCTCACTCTTCCAAGAAACTAGAATTAAATGTTCCTCCACACCTGGCTATTGGATCTTTTTTTTTAAACTTTCCACCTACTTTAATGGTGGTGATAGTTGTATTGTACAAGTTTTCTCAGTCCCGGAAATCAAGAACAGTGCCTAACTCATAACGGAATGTTTTTCTTAGAAGTTTGCTTCTATGTCTTTTTTTAAATGTATCTTATTTTTATTGTTGTGTGTGTGTATCTAAGTGAATGTGTAGCACAACTGTGTGGTAGCCTGTGGAAGCCAGAAGAGGATGTCAAATTCCCTGGAGGCAACTGTGAGCTATGTGACGTAGGTGCTGGAACAGAACTTGGTCCTCTGGAGGAGCAAGAAGTACTCTTGACCACTGAGCCAGCTTTCCAGCCCCACTTCAATTTCTTGACTGTGAACTTCTCAAGTTTTTACCTAAGAATATATAGGTTTTTTTTCTTTTTCAAACAGGATTTTTCTGTGTAACAGCCCTGGCTGTCCTAGAATTGGGTCAGTAGACCAAGCTGGCCTTGAACTCACAGAGATCCGCCTGCCTCTGCCTGCCAGGTGCTAGGATTAAAGGCATGTTCATCCCCTGCCTGGCTACCACAGACTGTTTTTATTGCTCTGTTTACTTGATTTTTCAGTGCTGGGTATTGAACTCAGTGTGTTGCATATGTTAGGCAAGTGCTGTATCACTGGTCTACAGTAACAATTTTTTTTTGTTTTTGATTTTGTTTTTTTGAGACAAGGTCTTACTATGTACCCTTGGCTAGCTTAGAACTCACTGGCCTCAAAGTCTAAGAGATCTGGCTGCTTCTGTTTCCTGAGTTTGGGGACTAAAGGTGTGTGACACCAATTAACTTTTATTCTTTTTTTTTAAATTGATACTGGTCCAAATGTGATGTAAAGAGATTAAGTTTCATTGGAATAGAAGCATAAAGAACATGACATGACTCTGTACGGTCTAGCACACAGGGTCCCATTGCTTGTCTTTGTGGGTTATCAGCAGCCTCCGGTGATTGTTGCCTACACTCATTACTTCACTGGAGACTTCCACACAATACTATCCTAATTCTAGCATTCTTTTTGTTTGTAGATTAAAAGCTTGGCTATTATTGTGTGAGTGTATATGTGTGCATGTTGTCTGTGTTAAGTGCGTGCACATATGCTGAAGCGTATGTGTGGAGGTCAGGGGACTACTCTGTAGTACTGGTTCTCTCCTTCCACCCTTAAACAAGTTCCAGGGATCAAATTCAGACGGTCAGTCTTGGACAGCATGGACTTTGACCTGCTGAGTCATCCCACCAGCCTGAATTTAATATTCTTTATTTAGTCTTTGTTGTTTTCAGACATGGTCTCATTTAGTTGAGACTGGCTTGGAACTCAGCTCACTCAACTTCCTGTATAGCCAAGAATAGCCTTGAACACACTTCCTGGGTGCTGAGTTCACAGGTAGAAACACCGTGCCCTGCCCTCGCCAGTTATTAACTAGAGTACTCATTCACTCTCAAGGGTAGATTGCATAGGAAATAGCTGAAATGATTGGTTCCTATTTTGGGTGCCAGGAATGAAACACAGGACCTCATGTAAGCGAGCATGCATTCCACCACTGAGCTGTATCCCCAGCTGGGATATTCTCTCTCTCTCTCATTGGTTTTTCGAGACAGGGTTTCTCTGTAGCTTTGGATCCTGTCCTGGACTAGCTCTTGTAGGTCTCGAACTCACAGAGATCCACCTGCCTCTGCTTCCCGGGATTAATGGTGTGAGCCACCACCGCCTGGTGATTCTTTCTCTTTAATTAGCAGTTTTCAAAAAAGAAATAAAACGAGTTTCTTATATTTTCACACCTGCTGCATCTTTTTTTACGTGTATTGGTGTTTTGCCTCCATGTATGTCTGTACCAGCATGCACGTAGTCTGCACAGAAGCTAGAAACACGCATGCTACAGAAGTCCTGTGGCGGTCACAGGGCATCTTGCAGGAGTGGGTTCTCTCCTTTCACTGTGTGGCCCTCAGGGACTGAACCCAGGTTTTCAGGCCTGAGTGGACAGAACCACAGACATGAATAGCTGAGGCAGGTGGAAGAAACTGGGAGGAAGTCACAGAATTTAGAACTCAGGGTTCTGGAAGTAGGGAAGGTGGGACAGAAAACACCTCCACTCAAGAGGCTAAAGGCCAAGCCAGTGAGTGTTTGGAAAGGAATCGAAGCAGCAGAGGGAGGGGGTGTTCAGAGAAGTTTGAAAACACAGAATTTTTCAGTAACTGTTTGTGCATTGAGTCAGAGGGCACAGTGCACAGTTTGGGGAGCTGAGTAAAACAGGACAGGAGGACAGGAAAGGGTGTGTCCTGAGCCCCAAGGGGATGACTCTGGACTTCTGTGACTGCCAGAGACACAGAGGAGAAAGGCATGATGGGAGCAGTCCCAGTGGCTTCTCAATTGGTGTGTAGCAAGGCTGGATTGCTGGGTCTTTTTCACATCTGCTGCTGGTGTGGGAGCCAAGAAGGAACTGAATGAGACTCCGGGCTTTCCCTTTTAGGCACGAATCCATAATGTTATATAATACTTCAAAAAAAAAATTACAGCCTTTACATGGCAGGCCAGCACTCTATTGAGCTATAGTCTTATCTTAATTTTTCCATAAATATGTAAATGGTAATTCACAATCACAGCCTGATTTAGGGGGAGTTACGACAGGGTCTCATGCTATAACTCTGGCTGTCCTCAAACTTGAAATAATCCCCCGGCCTTAGCTTTCTGAGTGCACCATCATGCCTATCACCACAATATTTTATTTATATACTTTGAGAATCTAGGGCAGGAAGGTCTTGGCCAGCTTAGACTACATAGTAAGTTCTGGGCCAATCTGGGTGAGGCTCTGTCTCAAGCAAACAAAATCTAGAGATACTATTGCTATACTCAATCCTTAAGTCGGTTGTCTAATTTCACTTTTTGGGGTGGGGTCTACTGGGGATTGAACCTGCTGCTTATAACTACTGAGCTATACAACCTTAGTCACCAAATTTTACTACTTAAACTAATAATGTTCTTTGTAGCGATTTTTCTCCACTCCAAGATACAGTACAAAACTACATATCACATTTACTTGCTGTTTTCCTCTCTTTTTTTTTCCTAAAATAAAAATAGTCCATGATTTTGACTTTTTTGCCTTTTTGAATCAGCAGCTCCTGTGGTTGGCCTTGAACTCATTATCTGGCTAATCTATTCTTGAACTTCTGATTCTCCTGTTTCTACTTCCTCAAAGCTTGGATCACAGGCATCTGTCACTACCCCTGGTTTACACAGTGCTGGGAATAGAACCCAGGGCCTCATACAGGCTAAGCAAGCCAATTGAACTCTCCCTCTACTTTTAAAAAAATTATTAGCTGGGTGCTGGTGGCACACACCTTTAATCCCTTCTACTTTCTGTGACTTTGAGGCCAGCATGGTCTTCAGAGCAAGTTCCAGGACAGCCAGGGTTGCACAGAGAAACCCTGTCTCAGGAAAACAAAACAAAATAAAAATGATGTATGCTTATTTATGTGTGTAGAAGCCCTTGGAGGCCAGGAATTAGAGTTACAGATGGTTGTTAGTTGTCCGAAATTGAACTCAGATCCTCTGAGAGACCAATTGATGCTCTTGACCACTGAGGCATCTGCTGGACTCACAAAGCTACCTCAGCCACAACCTAGCTTGCTTTTTTTTTTTTTTTTTTTTTTGACTCAGAGAGTCAGGGTCTCTCTGAGTAGCGCTGGCTGTCTTGAACTCAGACACCCGCCTGCCTCTGCTGGATTGGAAGCACGTGCCATCACCTCCAGCTGAGCCGCACATTTATAATGGATTTTTTCCCCTTTTCTCCCCTTTATCCGTTCAAGCCCCCACCCTCTCGGATGGTAATACTCACATTCAGGGTGGCTCTTCCCTCCCTCCCCCTACGTAATTAGGCTTTCTGAAAATGCCCTCCCAGACACACTTGGGTATGTCTTACTGATCTCCTGAGCAGTTTCCAATAAAATTCAGCCTTTCTGTTACTCTTTACTGTCAAGACTATAAGGAATTTGAATGCTGATCAGTTTTCCATGGGAAGGGAGTGGTTGCTAGTGTTTAGTACATGACACATCTGCTTTCTCCCTTCTGAGGCAGACCCACTGCTAGGTGCACTTTCAGTCTGGGGTAGGAGACAGACAGAAATATTGATAATCATCTTACACTGAGGTGCCATGACAGGCCTGGGCTCCTCAGCCCCAGATCTACTTTACCTTGCACTGGGGTTTTCTCCTGGGAGGATCTTTGCTGGGCTTTGTAGGGTATCTAACAGCATCCCTGCAGTCTCCCCAGTAGATGCCAGCAGCACTTCCCCTGTCGTGACAACGAGAAACATCTCCAGACCCTACCAGACGTCACACAGGGAGCAAATCGCTCCTGCCTGAGAATTGCTGTTAGAGCCAAGCACTGTGGGATTTTCTCTCCAAGACGTTGGGATGATCAGCGAGATGCCCTGGGATGCTGAGATACCTCAGTGATTGGTTACCTCCTTGGGGTTTCAGGTCCTCTGCAAGGTCTATTCATTTGCTCTCTTCTCCCTCCAGACTGTGATCAGTGCAATCAGGAAATTCCTAGAAGGCATCTCTGACCTGCGCCTGGTCTACACCCATCACCCGCTGCTGCTCAGGCTCTTCCTGCTCTACCCAGAGCTGATGAGCAGGTTCGGGTATCGTGTCCTGGAGCTTTGGTTTTCTTGGGAAGAGTGCAACTATGAGAACCTAGATCACGACTCGTCTCCTGGATGTGCCATCCTTCCTGCCAGCTTGGCAGCCCTGTTCCAGATGCTCAGAAGCACGCCTAGCATCCTCCTCATTTTGCTGGTGGGTGCACTCATTCATTTCTGCATTCATGGACAGTAGGCCTGGGGAGATGCAACTCGGTTGACAGAGTGCTTGCCTAGCGTGCAGGAGGCCATGGTTCCATCCCAGTTTGCATAAACTGAGTACGGTGATGAACAGCAGTAATCCCATCACTAGGGAAGTGGAGGCAGGAGGATCAGAAGTTCAAGGTCAGCCTCTACTATACAGTGAGTTTAAAGAAGGAGGAAGAAGGATAAGAACAAAAGCAAGAGAAGGAAGAAGAGGGGAGAGAGAGAAGGAGAGAGAGAGAGAGAGATTGGTTTTTGTGTGTGAGTGTAAGCCCTGCGCACTATTCTCTAATTGCTCTGAAGGCCTTCTCCTTTTACCTACGGGCTCCCGAGTCCCTGCCTCCTGCTCTTTATGTTTTGATTTCCCTCCTTGACACAGCCCAACTCTTAGAAGTAATTGTTTCCTTCCAGCTTTTCACCTCCATCTCATCAATTCCTCCACCCTTTGGCTTCAGGCCCTGATGCTCCTTAACACTGCATCACCAAAAAAAAAAAAAAAAAAAAAAAAAAAAACACAACACTGCATCACCATTATAACTAGGATGTCTCTGCCTGATTACCGCCGGCTTGCTGGTAATCATCTTAAGTGACTGTTGATATTGATGGCTGTCCTCTTTCTTTTTAGTGCCCACTCTTGGTTTAAGGTATGCCATCTCTCGATTTTCCTCACCCTTCTTCTGATGCTCCTTCTGAGTCCCTTAGAGATTTCCCTGTGCCCTGGCTAGGTCTTGAAGGGTGGTATTCTGCAGAGCTCTGTCTGAAGCTGTCTTCACTTAGTGCATCTCTCCTGGGCTGGTCACCTATTCCAGACTCTGGTAGCCTCTACCTATATGCTGATGAGTCAAGTCTACACCTCACTTCTGACCACTCCAGACTCAGTCTTGTAATACCAACCATGTACTTGGCAGTTTTGTCTAACATGAAGCTCTGTAGACAGAAGTTTCTGTCCACCTGGTTCTGCAGCTGCTCAGTCTCAAAGAAACACACAGAGGCTTATATTAATTATAAATTGTTTGGCCTATTGCTCAGGCTTATTACTAACTACCTCTTACAACTTAAATTAACGCATAATTCTTGTCTATGTGTAGTCACATGGTTTGGTACCTTTTCTCAGTGAGTCTTTCTTATCTTGCTTCCTCTGCATTTGGCTGGTGACTCTTGTCTCTGCCTTTCCTCTTCCCAGAATTCTCTTAGTCTAGTTGCCCTGCCTATACTTCCTGCTTGGCTACTGGCCAATCAGCGTTTTATTAAACCAATACAAGTGACAAATCTTTACAGTGTACAGGAGAATTTTCCCACAGCAGAGCTCCTTGGAATGGAGGTGTAAATCGGTGATAGAGCTTGTGCTTGGAACACATGAAGTACTGAGTTCATGAATAAGTAAACATATAAATCTATAATTCATATGAAAACAATGCAGCTCGTTATCTCTTCTTTCTGTGCTTTTCGTAGTTTGGACCTTGTTAGGGTGGAGACTACCCTGAAAACTGCCCTGGGCCACCAGTGTCAGAGGAAATAAACACTTAGGAGAAGCAAACCAAAAAGAAAGTGAATCTCACAAGACCAAATCCTTAGATTCCACATGCTCAGGAAGGGATGGGGTGCACCATTTTATCCTTCCGGCTCAGACCTTGCCCTCGAATGTAAACTGTCCCGTTCATCTCTTCTTGGAGGTGGCTACATCAGGCCCCAGGAGTTTTTTACTTCCCTTTGCCTAGAGCTCAATAGGAAGGAGCCACCTTCAGGGCTGGATGCTGTTTAGAGATCTGGGAAAGGAGGCTTTCCTGTGTTTCAGATAAAAAGGAGACAGCAGGCAGAGGGGGAGTTTGAGGGATATTAAGCCCCGCATACAGATAATCGCTTGTTAATCACTGGCTCTGAGTCTGAGCTGGATAATACTCAGAGATGCTAATAGAGCTGCCCAAGGTGATAAGGATCATGGCCTGGACTGCAGACCACAGCTACCGAGTCTTACTGAAGTAGGTCCTAGAAACATCAGTGCTGAAAAGAACAGCAAGGCACAACTTTGCTTGCTGTTCACACATAGAATTCCCACCATTTCTTCCCAGCTTTTAGCCACAGGGGGGAAAGGAGTCTAAAAATATATGCTGGGACCAATTTCTGGTTTTGATATGGGTAATTAGCAGCAGAAAACAAAGCCCTTAATCGCCACTCTTATCCACGGGTGGTCTTTCACGCACATTGTTCGGCTGTGAAAAACAAGGCTGTCACAGATGCTCTGTTCTGAGTCTGCACAGCTTTGGACAGTTGAAAATGCAGTGGGCCATGGGTGCGCCCAACACCTTCTCACCAACCCGCGTGAGGAGGTGCGCGCACCAGCACACCGCATTCACTGCGGCCCACAAAGACCACGCAACCCCTCTCCTTTTAGATCTTTAACATTCACAGATGTCTGAGGGACCAGTTTTGTGACACTGGAGCAGGGATGGGCCAGCAAAGGACGGCAGGAAAACTGACTTGGCCTTTTCTCTCTTGACCCTGAGTAAGTTATTCCTACTTTAGGTTTCAGCCTAAAGCAGAGGAGGTGGGTGAATTTGAGACCCACCCATCCCTGCCTCCGAGTTCTAGAATTTTAGGCTCAGGCCACACATCTATCTCTGAAATTATCTTGATTTTCCTTAGCCTTCCAATTTGTGATTTTTGTCTTCTCAGAGATGTGGTTTTTTTGAGTCTCCATGAAGTGTCAGAGATAAAGCTGCTTCACCCCTCCCCTTCATTAACACATTCTGGAGTAGAATTTACAGCACTACTATTTCCTTTTTCTTTTTCAGACACCATCTTATTCTGTAGCCTAGGCTAGCCCAGAAATTAATACCTAGCCCAGGCTGGCCTCATGCACATGGAATTCCTCTGCCTCATCCTCCTGAGTGCTGAGATTGTAGCACTCTGTCTGGTTCTCTACTATTTTCTAGATTAGTTGATAGGCAACTAATCTATCTGCCTCAGTTTCCCCATTTGTAAATTGGAGTTATACCTAAAGTTATCAGGAAGATGTAAAAAAAATGTATAGACAGCCAGGCATGGTGGTGCACGCCTTTAATCCCAGCACTTGGGAGGCAAAAGCAGGTGGATCTCTGTGAGTTCGAGGCCTGCATGGTCTACAGAGTGAGCTCCAGGACAGACAAGATCACACAGAGTAACCCTGTCTGGAAAAACCAAATAAATAAATAAATAAATAAATAAAGATAAATGTATAGACAAATGTATGGCTATCACATATAAACAGAGCAGCACCTATGTTATTAGGTTCTAATTGCTGATATTGTCATTGTTTCTCCAAAGCCCAAGCCCTATGCTCACAATTCCCCATTGCATCCTGCCTGTCCAGAGGTCATCACATCAGGGTTTGTTTGGCTGAAGGGCCCTGCAGTCACGTTTCTCTGCACTGGGAGATGCTCTCTGGATGGCGTCTGAGCGACCTTGGATTCATAGCACCCTATCATAACTGGCTTGACACACTCACTTGTCCAAAGGCATTGGCGTATTTGAGCTGGTAGGTGCCAGGAGCTATCAGGGACAGTGCCTGGTGTGCCTTCTGCCTGCTTTGCCTTCAACATACGCTCATTAAAATAACTCCAAAAGCAAAACAAACAAAACAAAATGTCCTTTTCCATTCCCTGAACCCAAGTCCTTCACTGCTTGGGGCAGGGATGGGCAGATGCCATGGCAGAGAAGGGGCCTAACCTGGTCCTCACTTCCTGTCCCTGAATCTTTCCCAACCTATTTTTCTTCTGACCTGTGACATCTCTGCCCTCTGTGTCGTCTTCTGGCTCTCAGGTTCCTGGTCCTAAAAGCAACTTCTTCTCGCCTCTAACTACAAGAGAGAGACATCCTGAGGCCAGAGGCATACAGTCACATCCTTGGTGCCACTTACTGGCTTTATATGACCTTGGGCAAATCGTGGAATGTCTGTGTTTGCTTCTTCATGTAATACGATGGGACTGTTCTCCAGGATTTGTGAGGAGTCCGTTCATCCACCAGGGCATTTGGTACAAAGTTAGGTGCTAAGTGAGATCTTGCTCAGTTTCTGTGAAACCATCATCCTGGGTATGGTCCCTGACTCTTCCCTGCATTGTCTACCTGTCCCTGGCTGTGTACCCTCTGAGCTCCGGCTTCCTTCTCTTCTCAGGACCTCGTCTATTCCAGCCCCATGGACACAGCCCGCAAGGTCCTGGTTGTCCTGGGGACCTTCATCCAGGAGAATGAAGATGTTGAGCTGGGTGGTCTCATCCGAGGCCACTTCCTGCTCATCCTGCAGCGCCTGCTGGTGGAGTGCGGAGCTCCCGCCTCAGGAGGTCAGTTTTCCTTGGACATGTTTTGACATGTAGGGTAGCCCATTCTATTTTGGTGAAGTGTGCTCTAAGAAAGAGCATCAGGTTTTGCAACAGAAGAAAAATCAGGCCAGTCCCTACCGTGCACAGCATGTGCACAGAGCTGTTTGTCACAAAAATGGCAGCTCCCAGAGGGAAAAGGAAAGTGCAGATCTGGAGGAGGCTTGGGAACCAGCAGGGCTGTGGGAGTAGGGTGGGTCTGTGATGTGTTGAATCCCCAGTGAGCCCCAGGAGGATATGCTAGCAGTCACAGAAGCTGGCTTCTCAATATGAAGAAACTCAAAATTAGGGTTGATTTGTCTTCAGCTATTTTTAAAGAAGCTGACTTTTTTTTTTCTTTGAGAATCTGATTTTGCTTTTGGGTTTTGAGAGAAAGTTTCATATAGACCAGGCTAGCCACACATTCATAGAGATCCACCTGCCTCTGTCTTTGGAGTATTGGGATTAGAGGTATGTATATACCACCATGCCTGGCTCAAGAATCTGATTTCTTTTTTAAAAGGTCTCCCTGTGTAGCCTTGGTTGCATGCAGCTCACTTTGTAGAGCAGGCTGGCCTCGAATTCACAAAGATCCACTGTCTCTGCTTGCTGAGTGCTAGAATTAAAGCCATCATTGCCACACCTGAGCCAAGAATCTTTTATTTATTTATTTATTTATTTATTTATTTATTTATTTATTTATTTTTGATTTTCGAGACAGGGTTTCTCTGTGGCTTTGGAGCCTGTCCTGGAACTAGCTCTGTAGACCAGGCTGGTCTCAAACTCACAGAGATCCGCCTGCCTCTGCCTCCCGAGTGCTGGGCGCCACCACCGCCCGGCAAGAATCTTATTTTTTTAAACTAACTTTCTGAGCCATCAAGGGGAGGGGGGAAGAGGCTTGCGGTTCCCACGTCCACTTTCTGAAAGAACCCTGGAGTTTTGAGGATCCAAGCCCTTCCTTTCCAGGGAAGAACAAAATGTATCTGGACAATGGTACTGTTTACAGTAAGGGTTGGACTGGCCAAATGGCTCAGCAGGTGACAGCTGAGCAACCTTGCTCAACAGCCCGCCAAGCCAAGTTTGATTTCTGGAACCCATGTAAAGGTGGACGGAGAGAACTGATTTCGTGAAGTTGTCCTCTGATCTCCATGTATGTGCTGCTGCACCCTCCCCCATTACAGTACACACACACACTAATAATAGTAATAATAATAATATTAAATTTAAAAAATTTGAGGCCAGGTGTAACGGTGTGACAGCACTGGAGAGACCAAGGCAGACCGATCCCTGTGAGTTTGAGGCCAGCCTGGTCTACATAGTGAGTTCCAGGACAGCCAGAGCTATACAGAGAAACCCTGTCTCAAAACAAAAACACAATTATTTTTTTTTGAGATTCATTATGGACAGGTATGGTGGTGCATTCCTTTAATTCCAGAACTTGACAGGCAGAGGCAAGGAGATCTCTGAGTTCTAGGTCAGCCTTGTCTACAAAGGGAGCCCTAGGATAGCCAGGGCTGCACTTAGAAACCCTGACTCAAAAAAAAAAAGAAGAAAGAAAGAAAGAAAGAAAGAAAGAAAGAAAGAAAGAAAGAGAGAAAAAGACTGTCAGGCAGTGGTGGCACATGGCTTTAATCCCAGTGCTCAGGAGGCAGAGGTAGATGATCTCTGTGAGTTAGGACAGAGTGAGTTTTAGGACAGCCAGGATTGTTAGACAGCAAAACCCTGTCTCAAAAAGCCAAAAGAAAAAAAAGAAAGAAAGAAAGAGATTAAGTGAAAAGAATGGAAAATAGATTTAGGTTTGTGTTCAATTTCTGTCTTTGTTTGGTGACTCGTGAACAATTGGATATTATTAACAGTGCTTGGGAAATCCAGAGTCCAGATAGTAGCAGATTTGATGTCTGGTGAGAGTGCATGTCCAGACATCTTGTGTCCTTGTGCGGCAGAAGGGACAAGTGACTAGTTCTTCAGAGTCTCTTTATTCGGTGCTAATCCTATCCATGGTGACTATGGCTTATGACTTGATCAGCTCCTAGTGGCACCCCATTCACAGTGAAGGTTAGGGTTTCAACATAGGAGCTGGGGGCTCGCAAGCAATCAGGGCATGACACCCGCCTTGCAGTAGCAGTGGGACCCTTGTGAGAAATCACTATGAGCTTTGTTTTTTGGTTTTTCAAGACAGTGTTTCTCTGTATTGCTTTGGAGCCTGTCCCGGAACTAGCTCTTGTAGACCAGGCTGGCCTCTAACTCACAGAGATCCGTCTGCCTCTGCCTCCCGAGTGCTGGGATTAAAGTTTTCTTAACTGCAAAGTAGGAATAAAAGTCCATTTTTACACCGTTTTTTTAAAAAACTTTTAATGATTTATTTAACTTTATTTTATGTGCATTGGTGTGAAGATCTTGTGGAACTGCATTTTCAGACAGTTGTGAGCTGCCATGTGGGTGCTGGGAATTGAACCTGGGTCCTCTGGAAGAACAATCAGTGCTCTTAACCGCTGAGCCATATCTCCAGCCCCTTTTACACGTTTTTAAATGGGCTTTAGTGAAGTAATGAATTCCCAATGGCGCCCTAGAGTTGGCACCCAGTGTTTAAGCTACTGCTGTCCCTCATGAAAGAGCCAAGTGCCCTTACTTGGGACTGTTTGTGGCAGGGTGGTATTCGACCATTGGGTGGTCTGAGCTTAGCTCTCTGAGCAGCCGGTTCTTGTCCTCCATAGTCTCGGGGAACCTGCCTCTGCTGCTGAACCTCCTCTCCTTGGTGCAGCTCAGGAGTGAGTCGGAGCAAGAACTGGACAGCATGGCCATGAAGCTGCTTCATCAAGGTGACTTGGCTGCTTTAGGTAGTGCCCACGGGCCTGGGGCTGAGCATGCTGGGGCCCACTTGGTTCGGAAAATGTGAACAAGTCAGTCTGTTCCTAGGGTCGTCTTTTGACCTCCTCTGCTCATTGTAAAGAAATATTTGGGAGACACCCACTCTAAAAAGCAAACAAAAACCCCAAACAGCAAACTAACAATCAGTGTAGGATAGGTACCAGCTGTAGTGAAGTCAGGAAGACATTTGCATGTTAGCTATTGATAATTGTATACAGAGCCACCTTGCCTGTACTGAGTTCATAGGTTAAAATGGAGCATCCCTCATGTAGGGTTGAGATACACATATGTGTTCTGGTAGATGTGTAGTTCTTGGCACACAGAGGCCTCTGGATGCAGTCTGTGTCAGGTAACACTTCCCAATATCTGGTCGGCTGTCTTCCCTGTCTTACAGCTGACTCAGGCCATCCAGTCCACAGTTCTCTGGGCATCGTTTTTTTTTCTTAAATATTTATTTGTTATGTATACAATATTCTGTCTGTGTGTATGTCTGCAGGCCAGAAGAGGGCACCAGACTTCATTACAGATGGTTGTGAGCCACCATGTGGTTGCCGGGAATTGAACTCAGGACCTTTGGAAGAGCAGGCAATGCTCTTAACCACTGAGCCATCTCTCCAGCCCCCTCTGGGCATCTTTTTAAAAATATGTTTATTCAGCCGGGCAGTAGTGATGCATGCCTTTAATCCCAGCACTTGGGAGACAGAGGCAGGCAGATCTCAGTGAGTTCGAGGCCAGCCTGGTCTACAAGAGCTAGTTCCAAGATAGGCTTCAAAGCCCCAGAGAAGCCCTGTCTTGAAAAAAAAAAATTTTTTTTCATTATTGTGATCCCAGAACTTAAGAGGGAGCAGGATCAGGAGCTGATGACTCTAGCTTGTGTCGAGTTGACACACAAAACCAGCCAATACAGGTAGCAGGCTGACACGTGCACAGTAAGAGGATGCCCTTGGCAAGTGAACTAACAGTGTGTTCAGATTGCCGGTTGGTTGTGGGTTGCTCATGTGTTTGTATAGATGGACAGACATACCTTTAAGTTTGTCGCCTTCCTTCTTTCCACTGGCTATAACACAGTGTTTGTCTTCTCCCCCGAGACTGGCATCTGAAACCAGCCAGTTGTTGGCCCGCACCTGTGTGAGGTGTAAGAGTGCTTAAACTAGAGTGCTGTGCCGTGGGCTACCCGTGGACTCTGGTTTCTTGCAGTCAGCAAGCTGTGTGGGAAGTGCAGCCCTGCGGATGTGGACATCCTGCAGCCCTCCTTCAACTTCTTGTACTGGAGTCTCCATCGAACCACACCCAGTAGCCAGAAAAGAGGTACAGGGGCTCCCACAGAGTCACTGAAGAGGCCAATGTCAGGGGTCCTTGGTGCCCTTAGGTTTTTCTTCTTAAAAAGTAACTAGGTGTTTGTGTGTGGTTGACGATGAGACTCAAAATCTGGTAGGCTTTGATTCTTCAATGCACAAGTCTCCTTAGGTCCCCTTGATGAGCCATTGTTTGTTTTTGTATGCTCGAAGCCCTACTAGGTACCCAGTATCGTAGAGGTGGTAAGCTAGACGGTTGCCCCTCCCCCTTTCCCTGCAGCTGCTGCTGTACTGCTGAGCTGCACAGCCTTGGTTGAGCTCCTGGAGAAGATGCTGGCCCTCACCTGGACGGAAGCAGGCTCTCCCAGGACTCCACTGCTCTGCTCTGCCTGGCTGCTCACTGCCTCCATCTCTGTCCAGCAGCACGATGGCAATTTGCAGGTTAGTGTCTAGTGCCATATCCTCAGGACGTGAGACAGCGCTCACAGAAGAGGTGAAATTCCGAGTTCTGTCCCCAGTTCTGTGGCATATTAGCTGTGTGACCTTGGCAAAATACTTTACTATACTAAGTTTCAGAGTTCTTACCTACAACAATAAGGGAGTCCGGATTATTGACAGCTTGGTTTAAATTACTCTTTTTTTAACAGGAATGGATCATCTACATGTCAGGCTGTATTCTGGGCACAGAGAAATAAAAATGGCTATCGCATTTGCCTTACCCTTAGGGAATGTGTTTTCTAAGTAAAGCCTTGAAGGAAGACTACTTGACAAAGGTAGTGGGGGAAGGTGCTCCAGGGCAGACAGTACAATGTGAGCAAGGGCATAAAGATGCACAAATTTAGGACATGGGTACGTATTTAGTGATAAGCTGGTATGTGTAGCTGGAATGAGGGAGTGAAAAAAAATAGATCGGTTTAGACAAGAAGGCAGGAGCCAGCTGTGACCTTGTCGTGCCCACCGGCAAGATGTAGAGTGCCACATGTAGTTAGCTGGCATTGTCATTGTTGGAGGTGGACGCAGAGAACACGAAAGCAGGGGACATCTCCACAGAAACCCTCGTTTCCTTCTGCAGGAACTTGTCATCACAAGGTCCTTTGTGAGCGCCACTCCTGGCCGTTTCATACACAGCTAGCTCTTCCCCAAGCTGCTCCTCATGGGCAGACAGACACCATCTCTGGCCTCCGCAGTATTTGCGCAGCAGCCAGCACGGCCAGTTCTCTGTTAGAAGGGAAATCAGCTTTGGCTCCTGTGGTAGTGGCAAATGATGGCAGTTCTGTGCTGTGGCCGACCCTGCGCGGCGTTGCCTAGGGCTGATTTTTGTTTATTATTTATTTATTGAAACAGGGTTTCTCTCTGTAGCCCCGGAGCTGGTTACGGAGATTGGGTTGATCTCCACCTCACAGAGATGTGCCTGCCACTGCCATTGGAATGGGGGAATTAAAGGCGTGTCTAGCCATGCCTGTCTCTTTTTCTTTTTAAATTTTATTGTGATAGGATGTCATGTGACCCAGACAGGCCTCAGATTTGTTAGGTAGCTGGTTCTGGCCTTTGACTCCTCATCCTCCTGCCTCGGCCTCCCAAATATGATTTTATAGGTATGTGTCACTGTGATGGTCCTATGGGTGATTCAGAACAGAACCTTCCTCTTTTACTCTGTGAGGAGCTTGGACCACTCTCACTCTCTGCTCATGTGCCTGGGTAGAAGGCTGCCCTCCTTCCTCCTTCTTGACTGCGGCTGGCCATCAGCATATACCTAGCCGGCAATCTGCTCCCACCCAGCTGCACTGCCCTAATTCAGTCTCAGATATGTAAGGGATTTCCTTGTGCTAGACTCTGAGTCGAGCGGAGTAGTAGTAGTTGCCCTCTGGCAGCTCGTGTTCTGATGGAGGAGGACAGAACAGACCGGCTTTGAACCCGCCACCCTGTCCAGATGCTCAGTTGGACATTTGACTCATGTTTACTTATGGTGCTCCTGCACCAGTCTCCAAGATAACTCTGGAGGCAGAGATTCCGTGACTTACCCGCTATGTTTATCTAGTGATTCACTATATAATTCAGGCTGGCTTTGAACTCCCAATCCTCCCCTCTCATGGCAACAATCAGCATGTGCCACCACCCTTGGCAAGAGCCAAGGTTCTGATTTGGTGTGTCGAACTCTAGGTGTTCCGGGTTAGGTGAGTGGAACCAGAGACCAAGCTGCAGATGAGGCTGAACAAGGCTTCCTGGAGGCTGTACTATCTGCGATGACTTCAGCGTGGAGTTAGTTCTCTAGGTGCAGGCTAGATGTCCTCACACTCCTGGCATCAGGACAGTAAAGCTCAGAGGGCTCTGTCGCCTCCATGTCTTGATGCAGCAGGTGCAATAGGAAGTGGGCAGCCATTTCTACCTCCACCTACAGAACATTGATTGGAATTAGCCCCTTTCCCCGCTTCTCTGCCAGGTCCATCAGACATTATCTGTGGAACTAAGCCAAGTACTGAAGGCTCTCAGCTTTCCAAAGAAAAAGTCTGCACTGCTGTCAGGTATGGTATGGACTTCCCAGCGGGAGAAAAAACCTTTCCCTTGGATTCTTAGACAGGACCACCCGCCCAGACCATAATTATCAGCACCGTTTCCCTTTCTGGGTAGAAGATGGGAGTGGAAGAGGAATGGGGTGTCAGGAGTCTCCTCTTTCTAGCTGCCATCCTACGATTCCTGCGGACAGCCCTGAAGCAAAGATTTTCTTCTGCCTTGGTGGCCTTGGTGCCCTCAGGGGGCCAACCGCTGCCAACTCCTGAGGACTCTGTCCTAGCTCCACTGGAAACCTCACAGGTGCTGTCCCTGCTCATCGGGCTTCAGAACCTCCTGGTGCAGGTAAGGCTCCGGCTGAGCAGGCCCCTGCGGTGGGACAGCAGGAAAAGACGGCTTCCTCTCAGGAGAAGAGTGTTTCCGTCAGAGCAGCCACTGAGTCACGTATGTGAAATCCCAGCATTTGGGAGGTGGAGGCAGGAAGACCAAGAGTTCAGGTCATTGTATTAGACACTTCTAGAGGAACAGAGCAGATAGTATGAATGTGTAGTTGAAGGAGTCTTTTAGAAGGCATATAAGATACAGGTCTGTAGGGTTTTTTTTCTCTTTGAGGGCCCACCACGCAACTCCCAAATAAATACACAGAGACTTACTTATGAATGCCCAGCCTTAGCTTGGCTTGTTTCTCGCTAGCTTTCCTAACTTACATGATGGAGTTTCTCTCTAACTATCTCTTACCTCTGGGCTTTTTACCTTTATTCTGTATTTCTTTTTTTCTAACTCTGTGGCTAGGTGGCTGTGTGGCTGGCCCCTGGTGTCCTCGTCTTCTTTTTCTTGCTCCTCCTATCTATTCCTCTCCTTCCTAGCTATTGGCCATTCAGCTCTTTATTAGACCAATCAGGTGTTTTAGGCAGGCAAAGTAACAAAGCTTCACAGAGTTAAACAAGTGCAGCATGAAAGAATGCAGCACATCTGTGCATCATTAAACAAGTCACTGGTGATGGTGAATTTTTCATGTGTTTGTTAGAGTTTAAAGTGTTGTTTGATAAAAGGTTCTGATGTTTAAAAAGTAAACCAGGTTCTGCTGGTTTAGACACACTGTAAGTCTTCCAGTGTCTTATGGGTGAACCTTTTAGTGGGTCCCAGGGTTCATCTCCTTTTCTAAAACAAATCACAGTTCCAAAAAAGGTAACTTTTAAGGGCACTCCCTCCTATTGCAGAGGACCTGAGTTCAGTTTCCAGCATTCAAAAGGGTGATGACAACCATCTATGACTCCAGTTCCCAGAGATCCAGTGATCTTTTCTGGCCTCTGTGGGTACTGAATTCACATGGTACACTTTCATACATATACTCATACATATAAAATAAAAATAAATACATCTTTGGGGGCTGTAGAGCTGGTTCAGTTGTTAACAGTGCTAGATACTCTGGCAGAGAACTCAGGTTCAGTTTCCAGCAGCACACAGTGGTTCACAACCATCTGTAATTCCACTTTTTTTTTTTCGAGACAGGGTTTCTCTGTAGCTTTGGTGCCGGTCCTGGAACTAGCTCTTGTAGACCAGGCTGGCCTCGAACTCACAGAGATCCGCCTGCCTCTGCCTCCTGGGTGCTGGGATTAAAGGTGTACACCACCACCGCCCGGTTTGTAATTCCACTTCTGTGGGCTGCAACCCCTCTTCTGGTCTCTATGGGCACCAAGCACACATATAGTGTATACATAAAACAGATGTAAATAAGTCTTTCTTTGAAAGTTTGTTACAACTGGGTGCCTTGTTGTGTCCCTAATTTAGTACTTGGGAAATAGAAGCATGAGGATTGCCCCAAGTCTGAGGCCAGCCTGATCTCCACAGTAGAATCTAAGTCAGCTGGGAATGTTATAGTGAGACCTGTTTCAGGAAAAATAAAAGAGTATGCTTCACAAAAAGGTGCTACTTAATATAAATATTGTGCTTTGTACATGACAGATGACTCTGACAAGCACTTAAAGTTATCTACAGGATTGTATTCCATATCTGAAAAACAAATCTAAATAACTAAAAACCTAAACCTTATTGGTTAATATATATATGATGTTCCTGGAGTTTGGGGCCAGCCTAACTACATGAGATCTTGTCTTAGAAAAACAAATAAATCCTGACTAATTCTGTTTTGTTTTCCCAGAAAGATCCTCTATTATCACAAGCCTGTGTTGGCTGTCTGGAAGCCCTGCTGGACTACTTGCATGCCAGGAGCCCAGACATTGGTAGAAACCTTCCTTATTCTTTCATTGTCCATGATCAAGATGGGAGGGAATCAACCCATCATTACTGCTCCAGTGCTCTGACAACCATGCAGAGGACTCTGTATGCCCATTGTAAGATGTGGGCACTGAGCACCAGAGTGTTCAAGTGATCTGCCTAACCGTGGTCACAGTGCTCTTAAGTAGCAGAGACTTTCTAGTTGTCTACCTCTCATAGTTATGGGATAGACTGTTTTACTGAGAGTCCAGATAGGTGGGTAGAAGTCGAGGCAAGAGACCTCATGAACCCAGCCTGTTTGTTTTTTTTTTTTTTTTTTGGTTTTTCGAGACAGGGTTTCTCTGTGGTTTTTGGAGCCTGTCCTGGAACTAGCTCTGTAGACCAGGCTGGTCTTGAACTCACAGAGATCCGCCTGCCTCTGCCTCCCGAGTGCTGGGATTAAAGGCGTGCACCACCACCGCCCGGCGAACCCAGCCTGTTTTAAGCCAATAGGAGAAACTCCTCTTTGGGCATGCTCCCGGGTCTCTGGAAGGACAGCATTAACCACGGGGACTGATGTTTCTTACAGCACTCCATGTGGCCTCCCAGCCCTGGAATCGGTTTTTGCTGTTCACCCTCTTGGATGCTGGAGAGAATTCCTTCCTTAGACCTGAGATACTGAGACTTATGACCGTGGTAAGTGCAGATAGGATAGCCCTATGGTTGGAAGATACCAGCAGGGTGTTGCTAAAGAAGTTCAAAACACAAAGGTATTTTAGGTGACCCTAATCTTTAAGGAGCAGTTGTAGGCCTTCTCCCTACAAGAGACCTGCCCAGGGATTGCCTGTGAGTAGCTACAGCTAACCTTAGGACACATTTTCTCTTACTTCTTTAATGAAACGATGGCCAAGGTCTTTTGCCACATGACAGGTCTAAGTACTAAGGATGTCCCAGAGTCACATACTCTGCCTCCAGAGGTCCCTTATTCTAGAAAATGAGAAAGACAAGTAAATGAATAGTTAAGTTTGATACTTTGAGTGACAGAGTATTTGGCACATTAATAATTCTTTTTTTTATATTTATTTATTTATTTATTATGTATACAACATTCTGTCTGTGTGTATGTCTGCTGGCCAGAAGAGGGCACCAGACCTCATTACAGATGGTTGTGAGCCACCATGTGGTTGCTGGGAATTGAACTCAGGACCTTTGGAAGAGCAGGCAATGCTCTTAACCACTGAGCCATCTCTCCAGCCCCCTACACATTAATAATTCTTGCTGAATGAAGAACAAAGGAACAAGCTCATGGCTGACAAGTGAAGCTCACCCACAAATAAACCAGAGGTGAAAACACGAAGAGAATTAATTGCTTTTGTGAAGTGTAAGTAATGTGTCAGCCAAAGCTTAAAGGAGCAATAGGCAGAAGGAGACAGTATTTTAGGAAGTGAGGTGGGAGTAGTAGGGTCAAGAGCACATAGGGAGGTTACAGGAACCACACTCAGTCCATCTTGGCCATGAGTTTGCAGTGCAAGGCTGAGGGAAGGAGCCTGATGAAGAAGTCACTAAGGCCAGCTCTCTCTGGATCTCAATCTACCTCATTTGCCCTGTTCCCCTGTGAGACAACCCCACCCATTCTCACCAGTGCAGCCCTTAAAAACAAGACTCTGGACTTGAGAATGGTGTTCCCTGCTCAGTGCTGAGCACAGCAGTGCACAGAAACAGCATCTCTTCTAATTATGGACTTTTGGGGCTTTTCTTCTGGGCTAGTTTGTGCAGTACCAGAGCAACAACATCCTCTCTCGTGAAGAGGTGGGTCTTATTTTGCAAGCTGAAGCACTGGCTGACCTGTCAACTCTCCCAAATGATACCCTCCAGGCTCTGCGTGGCTTCTTCCTGCAGGTGAGTGGGAAAAGGATACTATACAGCTGTATGAGGCTAGACCCTCAAGACCATCTTCTCTGTGGCGAGTGGAAGCTCTGGCCACTTAAGCCACTGGGAAGTCAAGAATATGAGTGGTGGGGGACAGTTAGAGAGGGCCTGTCTCTCCTGTCCCTTCTCCTGCAGGTCCAGAGTGCGGGTCTCCTGACTGACCACAACAAAATCCAGACCTTGCAGGCCTCCTTGGAGAGACTTTGTTCCAGGACCTTCCCAGCCCAGCCAGCCCTTCAAGACATGCTGTATCCTTTCTTGCATCTGGGTGGGCGCTGTGGCCTGGGCAACATCTCCAAGGCCACGGAGGCTGTAGCAGTATTCTTTCCCCTGTTCAAGTAGGGAGGGCTGGTAAGTTCCTAAGAAAGCTGGGATTGAGACACGGTAATATATACCTGTAAATCTCAGTGCTCAGGAAGCTTAGGCAAGAGGATCTTAAATTTTTATGCCAGCCTACGCTACATAACAATACTTTATTTATTGATTGATTTTTTTCAAGACAAGGTTTCTCTGTAGCTTTGGTGCCTGTCCTGGAACTAGCTCTTGTAGACCAGGCTGGCCTCTAACTCACAGAGGTCCACCTGCCTCTGCCTCCCAAGTGCTGGGATTAAAGGCGTGCACCTCCACTGCCTGGCTTAACAATACCTTATCTCAAAGAGCGAGACAGAGACAGAGAGATAGAGAGACAGAGACAGATGGAGAGAGGGAGGTAAGGGGGAGAGAAAGAGAGAGAGAGAGAGAGAGAGGACTCAGGAAGAAGCAGGCGGAGACTAGCCTGGTCTACAAAGTGAGTTCCTGGGTAGCCAGGGCTATTATAGAGAAACTGTGTCTTGAAAAACATGGGAGGGAGGAGGAGGCGAAATAAAAAGAGGGGGGACGACTGGCTGTCCTGGTGGCCACAGTCCTCTAGGTTGTGATGTGCTGGAGACATTATAGTGCTTGTGTGTGTGTGTGTGTGTGTGTGTGTGTGTGTGTGTGTAGGAGGACTACTTCTCCATTTTAGAAGCACCCATGCTCTTTTTAATACATAATTTACTTATACTTTATGTACATTGGAGTTTTACCTGCATGTATGTATTGTGAGGGTGTATTCTCTGGAACTGGAGTTACAGATAGTTGAGAACCACCATGTGGGTCCTCTGGAAGAACATCCAGTGCTCCTAACCACTGAGCTGTCTTTCCAGCCCCACATCCATGCTCTTGTCCGACCGTTCCTGCCCTTTGGGGTTCTGGAGGTGTGAGATTCCCTTCCCTACGCCTTTAGCTCCATTTCTCTCCTATTCTCCTCTCATGCTTCCTGCCAGCTGCCTTGGAGGTGTGTCAGTCTCCCTGTCCCATATCAGAGACTGAGCTCTAAGGACACGAAGGCCCAGACACGGAAAGAAGGGAGACCTGTAGAAAAATTCAGGACAGTTGTTGATGGAAAAATGTCAATCTCAGTCCTTCGCCAGGAGCCATTTACTCCACCGTGAAAATGGAATCCTGAAATAAAGCAATGAGTTCACATTCCTGTGTGGGCTTTCTTTCTGAACTCACCTTTCTGAAACTTGTTCCTCAGCTGTCAGTCGGACACTGGGTTTTAACAAAGGTGGAGAGGGGCGGAGTGGAGACGGCATTTAAGGAGCCTGTGCTAAGTGCCTCATAGTAGATGTGCATAGAGAACGAGAGGACCCTGAGCTGGGAGGGCAGAGCAAGGGCTTGTGATTGGAACTCTGAGGGTGTCTTTCCTTCGAGTGGTCATAGGGAGAGGTATAAATCTCAGGCAAAGGCAATCAAACCCTCAGCCTGCCTTGCTGAGCAAATCTGCCTCAGTTCCCCTGGCTCAAGCCAGCCCTCTCAAAGCCCACATGGGTAGTGATCTTTTAACAGCTACCCGTCGCTGGCTGCTGGCAGACAACTCTGCCCACACCTGTTTATCAGCCCAGCCTGGGCCTCTGCGCTCTAACTGACCGCTCCACCTGTCTTCCCGGATCTAGCTGTCCTGACACCCTCCCCGACCCCTACTCCCCCCCCCCCCCCCGAGCAAAACTGAAAATGTATGACCAGACAGAGCGCTCTGGTTTAGAAATTGGTGGACTGGAGCGGCAAATAGTGGGTGCCCGCGTTCCGCACTAAGAGTTCTGCTAGTTCTTCCAAAAGTTCTCTGGATCTTGTGAACTGCGGTTTTAAGAAGACTCAGATGAGACATCAAGCATCACACTTGCAGCGCCTGGGCAGCCAGGGTTTCGGGCCTGGGCTTGCTGACGCGCTTTAAGCAAGGTAAAGCCCCCACCGCAGCTTAGCTTAGCTTCCTCTAACTCGACCAGAAATGAAATCTGCCGCGCCGAGGGACGCCTTCGACCGGACCACGCCGGGGCTGACAGCTGTCGTGACAGGCACCGGAGCCCGCCGGGGGCGGGGCCGGAAGTGAGGTCAGCGGCGCGCGGCGGTCGCGGCCCGATCTCATTGGTCCGTAGCAGCGCAGTGGGTGGGACGGTGGTCGGTCTTGGTGCCGACGGGCCAGGTGCTCTTAGAGTTCTGCGCTTTCGCCGGAGTTGCCTGAGTCTGGGAGTTGAGCTGCACGCCGAGGGGCTGCCCTCATCTCCTTGCACCGCCGGCCCGGGTAGGTGGTGGCGGGGGTGCCGGGCTGTGGTGTCGGCTTCTTGGGAGGGGAGTGCGGAACCCACCGCCCTGCGTCCGGGTTTCGAGCCTCTTACATGGGCTCGCTAGCCCTAACGTACCAACGGCCGGCCGCTACCACTGACTCTTCTAAACAAGTTCAGAGAGGCTTGCAGAGTCTAGGGACGCGTGGGACAGAAGCGAGGTTTCGAGGTCGAATAGTAGAGTTACAGTAAAGAAACCCAGACCTGTCCCCACAGTCCGCTCCTTTCTTTCCCTTCCTCACGTTTGTCCTGCTCGAGTTATCTTAGTTTGTCTGGTAAATTTCTGTTTACCTAAGTTTTGCTGTGGCCTGATTCAGGTTCCCTAGGGTCCTGGAACGTGAAGCAGGAGGTGGAGGGTCATGAATGATCTTAGAGCCCTTCTCTAGACTTCAGCTGCCCCATCTAGGAAGTCGGGGCAGAGGTTCTAACGGCCTCTGACTGAGCAATTCAAAAGGTCGGGTGTGGCCAGCTTTGATATCAGGTGCCCTTTCCTTATTTAGAGACAAGAGACACTGAACTGAGAGTTGGACTTTTGGCTCAGTGTAGTAACAACTGTGAGGTTCTGGACAGACCTTTCAGTCGTTCATTCATTCGTTTATTTTTGTCCCCCAAATGGAAACATTAGTAAAACGGAGTATGACGCCTCCCTTGACTTTCATTTTCCACCCATTATTCTATCCATTTTGGAGTTTTAGACACGATCTCACCATGTACCCTAGAATAGCCTCAAACTTAAGGAAGTTCTCCTGCCTCAGCCTCCCAAGTGATAGGCTTAAAGTCATGAGCCACTACTCCTGGCCCCCACTTACCAATGTTGTACCTGATCAGCTTCTTCTCATGATTTTCTTTTTATATTGTGTATGTGTTCATGTGTGGACACGTCTGTGCGTGTGCATGTAGAGGCCAGAGGCCAATATCAAATATCTTCCTTAATTGTCCTCTACCCTATTTGTTGAGACAGTGTCTGTCACTGAACCTGGGGCTCCTAGATTCAGCCAGACTAGTTGAGTCCCAGGGGTCGTTCTGTCTCCAGCTCTAGACCACAAACATGCACTGTGCCCAGTGTGTACGTAGATGCTAGGGACTGAACTCAAAACTTCATGGTTCCAACTTTACCAATCGAATCATCTCCCTAGCCCTGTCTTTTTTTTTTTTAAGTATATTTGCTTGTATGTTTGTTCTGATGTTGGAAGAAGTTGGAGAAGGAGGGAACCCACACAAGTTTTACATATTTTTTCACTGCCTGAGAGTTCCTGGTTGGTACCCTCTTAGGAGGCTAGGGCAGGGAACTAGAGGAGGGCTATTGACTAGCCCCTTCCTCCAGACATAGTACATCATCCAGAGCTGCCTCTGCATCAGGAAAGAGACCTCCTAAGTCCTGCTTTACAAGTAGAGAGCTGGGACAATTGCCCAGTTATAAAGGCAGATGTTCTCACACTCCATCCTAGAGCTCTGGCCTCAGTCGCCCCATCCAGTATTGTAAGCATTGCCAAGTCCCTCTTCCTGTCTTTCTCCTGCAGTCCTATAGACCTGTACTGTGTGTGTGCTAGTCACCAGTCCTGGCTAGATCTTCAGGGCTTCCCAAAGCTGAATTCTTGGCATTTGGAGGTTGGCCATGTCTGAGGGAGTTGCTTTTCACTGAACTCACTCGTCTTCTCTGGTTTACCCCTGCAGCTCCAGAGTCTCAGACATGGACCTTCTTCAGTTCCTCGTGTCTGTCTTCGTCCTACTGTTGTCCGGCACAGAAGTCACAGGCACCCTAAAGACCACCGTGGACCCCAGCCTCAAGATCTGTATCTCTTTGGGGATTGGGTGGGGTAAATGAGATCTCTCAGTGCCCGTAACTTCTTAGGGGAATCCCAGGAATGAGCAGAGTTGGGGAAGAATGGGAGGGAGGAGGAAGCAAGCTCTAGCCAGACTATGAGCAAGTCAGTTTTCTCCTGAGCTGGTTCCCCATATGTTAACTGAAGTTTAGGCCCATCTCTCAGCTCTGCAAATGAGGGGTGTTCATGTGTAGCACCTGGCTTGTGAGACCCAGGCAGGTCCTCCAGAACTCAGGATTGCTAGCTTATCTTAACACTGGTTCTCTGAGCCATGTCTTGGCAACACAAGGACAAGACCATCCCTGGTTTTTTGAGGCATTCACAGAACTAGAAGGAGAAACATGTGCGTTAGTTACTGTTGCTGTGAAGAGAAACCATGACCAAGGCTGCATTTGATTGAGAGCTTGCTTACAGTTTCAGAGGGTTAGTCCTTGATCATTATGGTGGGAAGACAGCAGCCATGGTACTGGAACAGTAGCTAAGACCTTATATCCTTGTCTATAGGCAGGAGGCAGAGAGAAAGAGAGACTGTGCTTGGTGTGGGCTCCATCTCCAGTGATACACCTCCAACAACGTCACACTTCCACCTCCTAATCCTTCCTAAAGGGTCTAACAAACTGTGAACCAAACATTTAAACCTATGGGGGCCATTCTCATTTAAACCACCAGAACATCCAAGTGGATAGCCTTGATTCTCTGGATCGAGGCTCTGGTGGATAGTGGAGGTCTTGGGAGAAGCACTGTACTGTGAACCTTCTTTCTGAGCAAGGTCTTGATAGAAGCACCAGGAGAATAGTGGGGGCATCTCGGGCTGAAGTTATAGGTTAAGCGGATTGCTGGAGGTCCTGGAATAATGAATGATTGTGAGAGACGACAGGAAGACACAGAGATGGGAGGGTAGTGCCAGGTCTTGGAGTGTTGGCTTTCGGTTCTTTTCTGGGTATGGAGTCTCTGAGATCTGGAGAAATGGTACATTACAGGACCTATATACTTCACAGGCAGCCCACCTCTTCCCAGGGGCATCCCAGCCGTGGCCATCCTAGGCTTTTAATAGCATGGGTCAGAAAGGGGCCCCTGAGTCAGGGCCATCAGGTTGCCCGGGTAGGTGTTATCTGCTAGTCCCTTAACTTAATGGTGCTCAGACAAGAAGATGTTTGAGGTGAAGCGGCGGGAGCAGTTATTGGCACTGAAGAACCTGGCCCAGCTGAACGACATTCACCAGCAGTACAAGATTCTTGATGTCATGCTTAAGGGACTCTTTAAGGTATGTCAGGGAACAGGGCAGCTCCCAGCAAGGCAGGGCTTTGATTTGTGCTGACAGAGTTCTCTGCGGGGGTAGTGTTCAATGAGGAAGTGACTGTATATGCGGAAGAGTGGGAGCGGCGTTCAGGTAATTGGGGCTGGAGCTAAGTTGTGAGGGTCTCCCCAGAGCCACTTAGCAGACATGGGGTTCCTGCAGGTGCTGGAGGACTCCCGGACAGTACTCACCACAGCCAATGTGCTCCCCGACGGGCCCTTCCCCCAGGACGAGAAGCTGAAGGACGGTATGGTCTCCCCAGCACTTGGCTTTGCTGCCTGCCACCCTGGTATTCTCTAGCTGGTCCTTCTCTGTTCTCGTCATTTGTCCCCTGGGGATATCCTCATGTGTGCCTGAGTAGTTGGCCTGGGGTGCATAAGGGCCTCTTCTGTGGTGCTCTAAGCATTCCTGGGGTCCAGAGCCAGTTTCTCTGCCCTTGTACGTATTCCCTTATGTTGTCCTGTGCTTAGGACAGGGAAACCAGAAAAGAATCTCTGCCCTCCTCACCCAGGGCCTGGATAGAGTCTGCCAGCTACTTTTTGGGAGGGCAGGTAGGCATTGTTTCTGTTGGAAGGTGAAATGGCCGAGGCTTGTCAGATAGCTGAGTCAGAATGTGATTGCCAGCACTCTTAGCTTCTATAGTAAAATACACAAGCTCCTTAAATCCCTTTTTAGACAAGGGGAGAAAAGCGAGTAAGATGAAAGAATGTCTCACGTTCCTTTGTCCCCTCTCGCAAGAACGTCTCTTCAGTGGCAGTCCCTCCTCACTCATGCCTACCAACATATGACATTTTTGTTTCTTCTTACTATGTAACCGTGACTGTCCTAGAACTTGATGTGTAGACCAGGTTGGCTTCAAATGCATTGTGATCTACCTGCCTCTGCCTCCCAAGTGCTGGGGTTAAAGGCCTGGCCTCACCAGTCCTGAGAGTCACTGAGAGGAGGGAACAGTTCATGCGTAGGAACGATGACTGTTACAGCGGCCACCCCTCATGCCTGGGAGTTGCTTCTCTTCTCCAGTTGGCAAAGAACAAGTCATTTGCCTTTGCTCTTCTCTCTGAGCATCAAGATTATTCTGAAGTCTATGGGTCCATGTCCCACATGACAGCCCGGCAAATCTTTGGCTTCTTCTTGCCTCCCTGTGATGCCCAGGCAGTGCTAGGCCGGGCTCTCCAGTTCCTCTCTGCTCGAGGAGTGAAGAGATGGCTACTCTTTGTTGTGAACATTCTAATTACATCCTAGTGTAAACTGATCTGTTGGTCTCATTTGTGGGAAAACTGACCAAATTCAAATGACAAATAGTTGTAGGTAAGTTAAAGTATTGCTCATTTCCTGATTTAGATACAGTGATCTAGGACCATGGCATTAGAGGGATGTGATTGAGGTTCCCTCTTCCCAGATGACTCTAGCTTATGTCAAGTTGAAAAAAAAAAAGAATCCAACAACAAATAAAACAAGCACCTAACCAACACAGTCTATAAAACAGGAACAGCCATTGTCTCTCCCTCCAAATTCCATCAATGGGGACTTGAGAGGGTCTTACTGCATATTGCACATGCAGTGAACAGCCTGTGATCAATGGGTGCCGACCCTTCTCTGGTTGGGGGATTTGGTAAGTGCCTCCATTCCTGGAGGAGGTCTGGGGCCATCTGGGTGAACAAGAGGAGAACAACTACCCTGATGACTCACTAAGAGCCTCCTGCCAGCTTTCTCGCACGTGGTGGAGAACACAGCCTTCTTTGGTGATGTGGTGCTGCGCTTCCCAAAGATCGTGCACTACTACTTTGACCGTAATTCCAACTGGAACCTCCTCATCCGGTGGGGCATCAGCTTCTGCAACCAGACAGGTGTCTTTGACCAGGGGCCCCACTCACCCATCCTCAACCTGGTAAGGACTAGTAAGAAGGCTGGGAACCCTGTCAAGTGGTGGGCTGGGAGCCTCGCATCTGTCTGTGGTTGGCCCTGTCAGTTATCTTCGGTTGTGAATGTTTAGTTACGTTTGTTTGTGTGTCTCAGAGCACTTTGGGTCATAGAGGCTTAATTCAAGGGGTTCTGTGCTGACTTGGAGGGTCCCTAGGGATTGTTTCTGGCCCACATCAGGGCCTGGGTTTGAGGCTTAAGTCCATGCATAGTGGGAATGGCTGGTAACCAGGGAACAGAAGGCAGAAGAGGGTTACTAGTTTTTTCATCCACAGATGGCCCAGGAGCTGGGGATCGCTGAGAAAGACTCTGACTTCCAGAACCCGTTTAGAATGGACCGGACAGAGGTGAGCTGCTGGGTCCTGTGACTGCTTTGTGTCTGATGGGCGTGGGAGACTGGGTCTGCAGGGCTAAGGCCTAGAGTAGACTGTGAGAGCTTTAAACTTGTAAGTGGACACCCCAGTGAATACAGGTCCAGAAATCATTACTCAAGTCACTGAAGGTTTTGGCAAGTCATCATTCCTCTCTGAATATGTACCATAGCTGGGGATGGAGTAGAGATTGGGGGACGGTGGGATTCCTGCGGCTATGAGCATCTTTATCTCATTGCACAGTACGTACCCCAAGTTGTGAATGTCAGAATGACCAGGTGAGGTCAGATGATGTTCCCAGCTTTGAGCCTGTGGTTCTGGTACACTGGGGCTTCTGTTCTCACTCCTACACATGCCTTTCATCTAGAGTTCTAAAGTTGGCTTTGGTGGCTAACAGCTGCAGTTTGAGAAGACAGATGGTGACACATACAGGGAAGAAGGGACCAGAGGGAGCAGGGCAGGGCCAAGAAGGACGGGAAGGAAGGGTCCCTCCTATGCCTAGGAAACGAGGACTGACGCCTATGCAGAGGGTGTGGAGTCTGACAGGTCCAAGTCTGTACCTGCTTGCAGACTGACAAAGTAGCCTGCTACTGTTTATAGATGCCAGCAGGTCACAGATGCTCTTCAGTGCAGCAAAAGCGGTAGCTTGACTGTTGGGCTATCGTCTTGGGTACCCTGTTCTTCCAGATCTTTACATGGAAGGCCAGGCAGATGCTGTGTGTGTAGTGGGTTTGCATTATGCCTGCAGACCTCAATGCTTGGAAAGTTTGCCATCTTTCTTCACAGTGAATTGACTAGATCTGTGCATTATCCAGGGAAAGATACTCATCCTTCCAAGATTAGTCTCTCTGCAAAAATAATCCTGAGAAACGCTCTGGGTAAAGTTGCTAGCAGGGAGGTGCAATCCTCACCTATAACCCCAGTGCTCAGGAGGCTGGAACAAGAGGCCACCTTGGCTGTCTACTGAATCTGAGGCCAGCCTGACCTAAAACTGCCTTAAAACAAAACAAAATTAATCAAACAAAAGAACTTCCCAGATTTTGCATTATTAGTGTCCTCAGCAAGAACACAGGAAGGTGCCCAGCACCCTCGCAAATGGTGTACTCCATAGCCTACTGCCTGGTTAATCTGACCGAGAGGCGAGGACCAAATCCGTTCAGTTTGTTTCATGTCATTTATTGAGGCTGCA
Source organism: Microtus pennsylvanicus (assembly GCF_037038515.1). Lineage (NCBI taxonomy): Eukaryota > Metazoa > Chordata > Mammalia > Rodentia > Cricetidae > Microtus > Microtus pennsylvanicus. Next base: position 11,053,884 of record NC_134580.1, read on the forward strand.
GATACTGCTGTTTGATTGTTTGGTTTGGGTTTTGAGACAGTCTTGCTCTGTAACCCCAGTTGACCTTAAACTTTCCACATTTCTGCCTTAGCCTTCCGAGTGCTGAGATTACAGGCACAAGCCACCACAGCTAGCTAGTCTGAGTACTAGGGCAAAGCCAACCTGCAGAACTGACTACAATTATGTTCTCTGGGACCCTGACTCAACCCAGACTTAAATATTGGGGGGACTAGTGAGTCTTATTTTGAATCATCAGAATATCATCTAAAATCAATATATATTATCTGTTGTATCCACCTAAAATTTAGATTTTTTTTTTTTCGAGACAGGGTTTCTCTGTGGCTTTGGAGCCTGTCCTGGAGCTAGCTCTGTAGACCAGGCTGGTCTCGAACTCACAGAGATCCGCCTGCCTCTGCCTCCTGAGTGCTGGGATTAAAGGCGTGCGCCACCATCGCCCGGCTTAAAATTTAGATTTTTACCTGCCAGTCTCATTGAATGTATTTGTTAATAATTATAGGAAGCAATAGATAGGCCCAAAGCAACAGTCATCCTCCGTGGACAGATTCCTGTGGCCCTTTCTCTTCTGCTTTACACTTTTAAGTCTTCAGTACATTGAGGGTATTTAACTGCAGAATTTTAACCTCAGTTGCCTGTGTTGTATAACCCAAAGCTACCTAGGCATTAGGAATAAAGATAGACCAGGTCATGTTGGCACACGCCTTTAATCTCAGTACTTGGGAGACAGAGGCAGGCAAATCTCTGTGTCCAAAGCCAGTCTGGTCCTCTGTTGAAGGAGCGGTGGGCTGCTTCCTGCCACTTGGCTCCTGGCCACCAGCTAGCTTTACCCAAAATAATTACACGGAAACTGTATTCTTTTAAACACTGCTTGGCCCATTAGCTCTAACCTCTTACTGGCTAATTCTCACATCTTGATTAACCCATTTCTAATAATCTGTGTAGCACCACGAGGTGGTGGCTTACCGGGAAGGATCTTAACCTGTGTCCATCTTGGAGAGGAGAGCTATAGCGTCTGCCTGAATCTGCTTCTTTCTCCCAGCATTATGTTCTGTTTACTCTGCCTACCTAATTTTCTGTCCTATCAAAGGGCCAAGGCAGTTTCTTTATTAACCAATGAAAGTAACACATAGACACATGACTCTCCTCCATCATTGGTCTATAGAGTGAGTTCCAGGACCGTAGTGAGCTACAGTTACACAGAAAAGCTCTGTTAACAAACAAACAAACAAAAAAAGGAATAAAGGATAGTTTATCTGTGAGAGAAAAGCAGGTTTGTGTCATCCTTCATGGGTACATAGGTACTCTGAGGAGATCTCTGATGGTGTGAGACACAGACTGTGCCAGTGTGAGTGTTCCCATCATGGGGGTGGGAACTACACACCGTGATGGTCAGTGGCACCTGCCACTGTGTTCTCTGTGCCTTCTACAGTCTCAAGCCCTTCCTAGGTGCTCGAGTCATTGCTGAATTATTCATGTGTCCCATCTGAATGCCTATAATTTTTCTTTTCTCTAGTCACCCCCTCTTTCACCTTCAGCCTTCAGAAGGTTCAGATGTGAGTGGGACAGGGAGTTTCTACAAGATTATAGAGATCTGTTGGCCAATTGTGGTGGCACACATGTGATCCAAATTATAGAGACCTGTTGACCAGTTGTGGCGGCACACATGTGATCCCAGCTATTTGGGAGGCTGACAGGGATGATCACTTAAGCTCTGGAATTTGACACCAGCCTTGACACATGGGAAACCAGCTGTTAGCATTTGCTTCCAGTGGTCACAGATGTATTTAATTCCCCCAGCAACAAGTTGTATGTAAGAGCTTCCTTTGTCAACTCACTAGAGACCTGGTTTTTACTGGGAGTTGGTTTTATGAGTGCACTGTATCTAACTAGTACCCAAACTCCAAGCTGCTGTGAGGAAAGTTATCATAAACCATTTCGATTTCACAGACAGTTTGAGAACAGTGAACCACTTTTACTTATTTAGACTATGGTTCCCAGCTGCTAGTCAAGGGCCAACTTTAGACACGTGACTTTTAAAAGATAGCAGCCAGACCTGCAACTCCTTTCCTATGTTTCTCTGTTGTTTCCTTATTTGTTGAGACAGGGTCTCATGAAGTGCAGGCTAGCCTCAACTCCAGATTTGCTTGCTGGGATTCCAAGTGCAGGGACTACAGCATATGCCACCACACATGGCCACACCTGCAACGTTTACTAGTTTCTGTTCAGCACCTTAGTTTTTTAACCCAGCTGAACCACAGTGGACCATGCCTGGCTGTTTATATCTAGCAGAACCTCTGAGGTTCCTGTTTTATACAGAAAGGGTAGGGAATATGGTTTTCCCATCAAAGTAGCTACTACCCCTTCCCAGTGGTATACCCCTCAAGGCTGCTTTCTATCATCATAACCCTGATAAGTAGCCCTGACCAGACCTTGATTCTAGGTGTACTCAGTCAGTGCACTCAGGTGCTCAGGGTCTTGGAGAGATTCTTTCCACCACAAGGGGGCACCTAGGGAGATGCTAAATTTCTGCAAGTAGTTCTCGCAGTGTAAATCTTGTGTGCTTCTGTCACACAGGACGGTGTCAGAGTACTTTCAAGATAAATTTAGGGAAGCCAGGCAGTGGTGGTACAGACCTTTAATCCCAGCACTTGAGAGACAGACAGGTGGATCTCTGTGAGTTCAAGGCCAACCTGATCTACAGAGCGAGTTCTAGGACAGGCTCCAAAGCTACAGAAAAACCCTGTTTTCAAAAACCAAAATAAATTTAGTGTAACATTATCATAATATATAATATAATGTCATATAATATCATTATCATAATATAGTGTCTTAGACACTAGTATAGGAGCAACATAATTTCTTCTTGTTGGTCAGGGATGATCCCGATAGTTTTCCCACTCCCCCCCCCCCCCCACTGGGGCTTTAAGCATGCTATCCAAATGATCCCCAGCCTGTCTACTATTTTGTATTCAGCGAGAATATTCTCTTATGAGAGAAGAGAAGAGTGGCAGCTATCTGGAGGTGCATGCAATGCCTGGTTGAATTAGTTCTAGTTAGTTGGGCATTCCACTAGCTGTGTGGCCTGTCTTTGAACCACTACTGGGATGTCCCCCTTTTCCCAGAGGCATGGCTGCGTATGTGGCAGGTAGGTTAAGCCACAAGGTGGCACTCTTAGTTTGTTTTTAATGCCTACCTTGATCACACTTGTCCATTCACAGTCTGAGTTTTGGATACTTTTGTATTTTATAGTCTCATGTTCATTTTGTTCGTAGTGCACACTGAATGCTATTCTGAGGCTTTGTGTTTGGGACATAGTGTAGTACAGCACCCAATACCAGCATTGCTTCTTTGCGGAACATGCTGCCGTAGGTGACCACAAAGGAGGAGCACAAGAATAAATTAGCACAAAGCTGAAGAGAGGGTGCCAGCGAGGAGGAGGGTGCCCGTGAGGAGGCAGCCATGGAAGAGGTCCCCAGGGTAGTGGGAGCAGAGTTGGAGCAAATGAGACAAAGCAGACAGGGCTGGAAAGGGCATTCTGGGCCTAGGCCACAGCATGTGAAAAGGCCTGCCGGAGTGTCGTCATGGAAACCAGCCATCGGTTACAGAGACAAATAGACATAGAAATGCAAGTTTGATAGTTTTTTTAGCCACAGAGACCAACAGAAGCTTTGGGTTGAATGAGACTTGTGGAAAAGGATGGGAGGGAGGAGAGGCATGCCCTGGGATTGAAGCTGAAGTTGCCCCCAAATCCTTGTCCTTTCCCATCCCTGCCTGCCTGGAAGTCCCATCTCTTTCTCTTCTGGTCCACTTTGCTCCTGTGTGCTCCTCTCCTTGGGGACTGTTCCTTGTTCCCTAGTGGCAGCACCTGTAGTCTAGGATTCCTAGCTTGCTTTGCTCCCGAAGGGTGTCAGGCAGGTATTTCCAGAGCCACACAGCTCCCTCTTCCTTGAAGAGACTATTTGTTTTCCAGTTCACACCTTAGCTGGCATTTGTCCCCCAGGCCTGGAATCTCTTGTCTTCCCTGTCTGCCTGTCAAGCTCCTGATTATCTCAAGATACAGTCAGCTTTTCCCAGAGCTCTCTCATTGGCTTCCTTGTCTGGGACTTCCTGGAGGCAGGGCCTTCTCTGGGACCTTCTTGTTTTACATTCCATGATTTCGCTGGGCGGAAACTCTTTGGTACTCCTAGACTAAATTAAATGACTCTGCTCATCTCAGTTCATTCCTAGCACTGACCCTTTCCAGAAGGCCCTGAGGGAAGAAGAAAAACGCCGGAAGAAGGAGGAGAAGCGGAAAGAGATCCGCAAAGGCCCAAGAATCTCAAGATCCCAGTCCGAGTTGTAGCCCTGCAGCAGTTTGGGGCCTAAGGGTTCAGCAAGAGGCCAGTCAGAAGAGGCACAACCGTGTGGCTGTGGTGTAGCAACGTCTAGCACCATGGTGAGCAACAGCCAGTTCTAGATGGGGACTCTATGTTTTCTGGGTCTTCAGGAGCTGGGTCTGAGCCTCGACCAAAAAGACTGAGCCTCTGGGATCTTAGGGCACACCGAGGGGGACCTTGAGAGGACACAGTTCTGCAGACTGGATTTGTAGGGAAACTGTTGGGGGAGGCTGACTGAAGGGACTCCTGGTCTGGATCCTCTTGGTGAGTGAGGGCTGCAGGCCAGGTGCTGCCCTTTGAGGAAGCAGTAGAACCTGGCTTTGAGTTACGGAAGGTGCCATGCTTGCAGCTGGCCTCCCTGTATTCCTGGGCTGCCTAACACCAGTCCAACAGCTCTCTGCAGAGCAACACTACAAGCCAGCAAATCCATTGGCCTCACCAAGGCTGATGAAGAGGTTCTGAGGGTACCAGGAGCTCCTAGACGTCAAGACCAGCCTGGAGTATGTTTCTCCCTTATCAGGAGGGAGCCCCAGGCCTTTGCAGAGAAACGCATCAGGTTTAGGCTTCTTCTTGACTCAGTGCTGCCCTTCATGAGGGACTAGTTTGGAGAGGGGACCCAGAAATGTCCTGGGAGGGTATTTATTTCAAGGAGACCTTAAAAGAACATGATCTCTATTCTCAGATAACTGGGGACAGTCATTGAGCTGGTTCAGGGGACAATCAACTTGTTCTCTCTACTGCTGAAAAATAGAGCTTGTGTGTGGGAAGAGGCCGTAGGAGACAGGTTACAGGAGACTTTGTACTGGGGCTACTGTGAGCTGCAGTGATCAGACAGTGGGCTTCCCAGTTCAGGGTTCAAGCGGAGTCCCATAGCCACAGGGCAGGAAGCTATGGAAGGAGTTTAGGCCCTCAGAGGGCAGCCTGGTTTCTGTGAATCCCAAGGCACGTGGCTGCCTTGACTCTATTGAAATTACAGCATCACCTCTTTGATCTTGCCAAGCCAGAATGTATCTCCTAAAGGCACAGAGACACCCACCATCCCTGTGTCATTCCCAGCCATCCCCTACCTTCCAAATAAAGTTTTCCTCTTACTGCTGACTGTGCTCACGAGACCTGAGTCATAGCCTGACTGATCCTGGCCTACTCTCTCTTTCCTGTGCTGTGCCTTCATTGGTAAAATAAATTTGATGATGTCTGAATCCTCTGCCAAGCTCTAAACTATTTCCTTGGAGGCTGACTTTTCTACTGGCCAGGATAGCAAAGGGAAGCCATGTGTTAGGGAGATTTCATGGAAGATCCTGAGTAGTCTGCATCCCAATTCATTCAGGATTCTATTCAGGAAAAGTAAAGAAATGAGAAGTCACTGGGAGGAGGGCTGGAGAAATTTTCCCATCAGAAATGCTTGTCTCCCTTGTGAGGCAGAAGAAATACACAGCTGGCTCCAGAGACCTGGGCTGCATTCCCAGTCCTGTCCCTTCCAGCTGTTATGACCCAGCCCATTCCTGTGAGGTTTATAGATGACGGTACTAGGCCTATGAAAAGGGTGACATCTACCCTACATGTCGAAGCTGAGTGAGTGCTTGTGAGGGTCAGAGCCAGCCATGAGGGTCCTCCCTGTTCGTCTTTGCTGACTCTGCAAGGAAAATGTTTCTTCCTTTAACTGAGGGGAGAGCTTCTAAAGAACCAGGACAGCTTGGCTGGGGACCTGTCTTTTTGTTTTTGTTTGTCTCTTTTTGTGTCTTTGAGACAGGGTCTCACTATGTAGCTCTGGCTGCCTTGGAACTCACTCTGTAGGCTAGGCTGACCTCATAGAGATCCACATGCCCTTGCCTTCTGAGTGCTGGAATTAAAGGCATGTGTCACCATGACTGGTGGTGGGTAGGTGGGTGGGTGTATTTAGGAAACAAAAACACAAAACACTTGAGGGAGGGCACTGGCTTCTCCAGCTCACCCAGCAGCTGGGTTCAGTTTTGTGATAGTAGCTCTACCAATCGTGTGTTTAGGTAGTGGCAGTGTCAAGGTAACGAGTGTGTGTGTTTTCGAGTGGCCTGATGAGTGGCCATTGCTAGGGGTGCTCATGATGGCAACAGTGACAGTGTGGTCTTGGATTGTCCAGTCTTGTAAGTCCAGTCAGTGGCACTCCTGGAGACTCTGGGAGCCCCCGAATTATCCCTTAAGGAAGGGCAGCTCAGCAGTGGCACTGTTGACATTTTGGACTACTTTACTGTTGTGTGAGAAGACTATTCTGAGTGGTGTAGGATATTTAGCAATACCCCTGGTCACCACGTACTAGATGCCAGTAGCAGTCCCGCGCTTAGGACAACTAAGAATATCTCCAGTCATTGCTAGATGTCTTTCCTTCCCTCCCCTCAGTCCTCCATTTTCTTTTGACCTCCCTAGTCATTGTCCAGATAGATGTTGAGGGCTTTTGGGGATGATCTACCAGGGTTATTTTATTTATTTTAAAGTTTATTTTATGTGCATTGGTGTGAAGGTATCAGATCTGCTGGAATAGGAGTTACAGACAGTTGTGAACTGCCATGTGGGTGCTAGGAATTGAACCCCGGGCCCTCTGGAAGAGCAGCAGTGATCTTAACCACTGAGCCATCTCTCTAGCCCATTCTGGGTTATTCTTGTTCCGAGCTCTGTCCTTGTCTGCTCTGTCTTCCCTCATCTCTTTAAATGAATAGGTATTTTGACCTAGCTTCCTGTCTCTGCTCTTTTCTTCTTGGACAGTCAAACCATCTGGACTTAAATCTGCCCTGCCACCCCTGACAACCATCATTACCTATGCTTCCACTCATTCCACTCATCTGCCAGAAAGCTTCCCAGAGGTAGTGACAGCTGAGAGATGATGGAGGAGGCGTGAGCGCAGAGCTCTTAGAGGAGTGGGAACTATTTCTGTGATGTACAGCAGCTACCCACCCCAGAGGGCATACCGTGACGTAACACTTAGACACTTCAGAGGAACAGCTCAGGTCCTGGGGAGTAGTGTGACAGCCTGGCCTCCCAGTGGGAGCCGGCTGGAAGAGAAATTCAGTTATGTGGGCAAGGCTAGGAGATGTCGGCATTTGCTGAGGTTTGGGCCCAGTGCAGTGACCATCTTGTTACCATTTATTGAATTAATTAATTTATTTATTTTTGGTTCAAGACAAGGTTTCTCTGTGAAGCCCTGGCTGTCCTGGAACTCACTCTGTAGACCAGGCTAGCCGCAAACGCAGAGATTTGCCTGACTCTGCCTCCTGAGTGCTATGATTAAAGGTGTGTACTGATACTGCCTGGCTTAAAAAAGTATTAAGAGAAAAAGCAAAAAAGACTACACACCTAGTTCTAAAGCCAGCATGGACTGCATAAAACCTTGTCTGAAAAGAAAAGGAATGAGTCATAACCATTTCTACTGAGCCTTCATTTGTGTTTTCTCAGGCCTGTTGGCTAAGCATACACACATGTAAAGGACATAGAACTTACAGGAATTGAACTTGAGTCATTTAGTTTAGTAGCAGTCTTACTGGCCCCAGGCGAGAGTCTTGGCATCACAAATCAGGCCCCTTGTTAGTCTCATCACACCTCTTTTCCTTGGTCACTTGTACCATTGTCTGTTATTTTATGTTCATTATTTTTATTTTTACACACACAAACACAGAGGTCCTTAGTGTAAGCCCCTTGGGGCCCCTGAGTGGCCAGGTTCTGTCTCCCAGATTACTGTAAGGACCTTAAAAGCAGTTTTCAGCCCCTGGAGAGACAGGTGGCCAAACTCTGCCCTAAAAAAAAAAAAGGAGAGAAGAATTTACAGTCCAAGATCAGGCCACAGAATCCCACCAGGAAACCTTTCCCCTCCAGCCAAGAAACCCTTTATAAAGCCCACCTCCTGCTCAGTTCTTTGCTGCTTCTCCCAGCCACACTCTTGTGTCTTTGCTAATAAACATCTTGTGTGAGGGTTGTTACCTTTCCCCTCAGAGCTGCAACACTTGTTCTGGGGAAGCCTTCCCTTCCGTGCTGCAACATTTATACCTACAAGGTAAGAGCTGTATGCTTGCTGCGGAAATCAAATAGATACGAAAATTACAAAGGTGGTCTTGTGCTACTTTCAAGATGGCAAAACTGAGGCTTAGCAACTGTTGCCTAACCAGCCCAGTTGCACAGAGTGGATTAATGGATCCACAAGTTTCTCCATACAGCCTGTATGTTCTTTAGTTCTGACCCCTAAAACAGCTGCCTCAGACTCACAGGAAGATTTTCCTATGTATGGCATGAAAGCCTTTTTTTCCTGTCAATAAATACACAGGTCTTTGTTTCTAATGTCCATTCGATGATCTGTTAAGGATGCCGTGGTATTTCACCGTGTGAAATTTACTTATATAGTGCCTTCCTGGGCTTCTTGATTTTCCCTAGTTACAAAGAACTCAGTGATGGATGTCTTGGTATGTGTGTTTGCTCAGCATTTCTTTGAACACTAATCTTTGTTTTGGAAGTTTGCACCTTTGTGTACTGTGCGACCACCTGTAAGATGATGCCCAGATGACTGCGGCGGTGGGGTGCTTCAGAATCCTGGGAGTCCCACCTCTAGAGACCATTGGTGGGCTTGGGCAAATGACCACCTTTAAAGGCCCTGCATAATCCTGAGGTTCTCCAGATTGAGGGCCAGTTGTAATATGTCGACACTGAGGCGATTCACCACCCTGTCAAGTCTTGGGTGGAATAAAGCCTGACCCACCAGGCTGGATGGCCTATCCCTAAGTGTTGGGGTACTATGAGTCTAACCAGGGCTGGGTGAGGGAGAGGCAACGGGGAAGATGACGTAATGTGCTCACCGCGTAAAGGGGGCTGTGGAAGGTGGTGCCGGGCAGCTCTGCATTAACCCTTCTATTTCCGGACTCTCGACGAAGCCGCTTCTGGAGCTGATCCAACGGGAAAGTAGCGGCTCCTTTAAAGCAGAGGAAGGCTGGGTCGAGGGCCTGGCGGCTACTCTCCGCTGGCGCTGGGAGGCCGCGAGGGGCGGAGCCTCGCTATGCAAATCTGAGCTGCTGATCGATGACGCGCCATCACCCCACGAGCCGCTTCGCGCGCCCATTGGCTAAGGGGAGCCTGGTCCCATTGACAACAAACATGGGGGCGCGGGGGCTGGGGGCGGGGCTGCGGTGGGCGCGGCCCGGGGCGGGGGAATCCTGCCCCGCCCCTTCCGTGGAGTCGGGGCGCAGCTCAAACATGGCGGCGGCTGGCACGGGCCGGTGAGGCGGTACCTGGTGGGGGCTGTCGGGTGTCATGGGCGGTGGCGGCGGCACCGCCTCCGCGTCTCCCTGAGTCGGACCTCACGGGGACTCTGCGCCAAGCCGGGCGATGGACGAGAGCGGCGAGCTGGGCGGTCCGGAGACCATGGACACCCTGACGGAGCTGGGCGACGAGCTGACTCTGGGGGACATCGATGGTGAGCGGCGGCTGGGTGGGAATGCGGGGGCCGCGCGGGGAGGAAGGGGTTACGGCGGCGCTGGCGGGTGCGCGTGCGCCCACCCCGCGACCGCCCCGGCGTGCGCGGGAAGGAACCCGCGGCCCGAGCTGCCCCGGCGGCTCCCGCTTCTTCTGCTTCGAAGCCTGAGCCCGGGCCGTGGCGCGGGGCTCCCGGAGGATGAGGAGTCCTGGGTGCCGCGGGGCCTGAAGCGGGGCTGGGGGCGTCGCGAGTGCTGCCGGAGGAGGAAGCGACGGCCGCCTCCCTCGCGCGCCCACACGCGCTCTGGTTTGTCCGGTCTCCGTCGCCGGCGTCCCTCGTCGCACCTGTCACTCCCTGCTTGGCTACTGGAGCGGCTTCGGGATTTCCCGGACTGGGCTCCTAGGCTCGGCTCCCCGCGCCCCTGCTCTTTTCGCGGTTGACTGACAGCCGGGTCTCCGGGCGCTCTGAAAAACTTTGGGCAACAGCTGCGAAAGCAAGTTACTGATGGAGCGGGCAGAGACGGCAGAGTGCGGCGGCCTCGGATGGAGACCCGGGCGCTCCTGCTGCCGCTCTGCAAAGGGAGTTGAGCAGCAAGAATTTTGAGTTGTGGCCCCCTCGGGTACAGACTAGGGAGCGGGTGGCCTTTGTTTCGGCAGCCTTAACAGCGAAGTGGACGAACTGGTAGGAGCCCAGGGATCCTCTCTTGCAATTCTCTCCCTTTTCAGCCGCGGGAACGAAGGTTTGGAGAGGGTCCCAGACTTGCCCGCGGTCATCATGCTGGTTAACAAAGCCCAGTTCTCTCTGTTCCTGAGCCAATATTAGTTTCTTTCCACTCCACCTTTGAGGATTTGAATAGGGTAGTGATTTAGTAATTCTCAGTAGTTGGGCGCTTTTGACATTCCCGGTCCCAAATACTTTGCGTTATTTCATTTAGTCCTTGCACAATCCTGGGAAGTAGGTATCACTCTAATTTTTTTTTTTTTTTACAGGAGTCTGGTTTAAAGTCCCTTACTTTAGTGAGTCTGGAACTCCTAAGCAGTGACTCAGTTTATTGGAGTGTTATTACTTCTAGAATCTACACCCTTGCAGGCAGATAGGGTGGCTACATCCTCATTTTGCAGATGAAAAAACAGGTAGAAGGAAGAAAGAAGTAACAAGTTGTTTGAAAAAAGATGCTTGCCCCTTTCCAGTTTTGTTTTTATATCATACCCTCCCCCCTTTGGTTTGCCTTTACTTTTTATTCAAGTCATCCAGGCAGTGTGACAAGACCCTGTAATTGAAGTTCCACTTTTAACCGCAGATTCTTCCACTAAGTATTGCTAAACACAAAGATGGTTAACAAATGGGAGGGGTTGGTCCTTGGGACACAGGGTAGCTGATGTGTTTTGACGTTCAGGTGCAAGGCACAGTGTCAAGCACACACACACACATTCTCAATCCTTATAATAGCCCTTTCAGGTAAAGATGACCTTTAGACCAGTCAGCTCCCCTCATGGGTGCTGGAACCGAAGCCCATGTGTTCATTAGCTTACCAGGTGTTCCGCAGTCAGAAAGAAGGAAGCCTGAAACTGCCTGCTGTCAGGGGCCCAGGAAGAAATTCATGTGGTTTTTTTTGTACTTACATTTTATAATGACTTTTATTTGTCTTAATTTTTCAGTATGTTAAATTACCTAGTGGTTGATACTAACGTAGGTTGTTAAATCTGTGTCTAAATAAAACGTATGCTCTAGGAAGTACAGCGGTAGACCAATAGTTTCATAGGCCTCAAGAACGATAACTCACGATAACTCATGGGCTGGCTTTGGTGGCTTGGTTGTAAAGAGCCATGGAAGATAAGAAGGATGGTGTTTTATGGCCATGGGATGGAGGTGAGAGCTGGGTGCTGAATAGCTTGCCTTTGCATAGGGCAGTAAGTGAAAGTGGATGAGGAAGGAAGCTGGGTGAAGGCTCCTTTACCAGGAAGGTCTCACCGAGGAGACAGCCATTGACTCTTGAAAGACAAGATGAACCAGTTGGACAGACTAAAAGCCATCGGTCTAGAGGCAGAAGTGTCCCTTGAACCCCATCTGTTCCCCTTAGCATGTTACTAAGGCAAAGGAGAGGAGGGAAAGGACCTTTTCTTCCCATAGTTCTTTGTACCTAACAGCACTTGGGACAGTGAGAAAGTTCACTAAGTATCACTATGGAATGCCTGTATGACATGGGACAGGATACACATGATTGGGTATAGTTTTGAGGGTTTGAGTAGGTCAGGGTGACCAACGATGTGCTCTAGGATGAGGAAGAAGAGAGATTATATGAATGCATTTACTTCTGTATGGAATTGGAGTGGTTTACAACCATGCCTGCCCAGCTCCTCTGGGAGCTATGAGTCTGAGACCAACAGGGTCTCTACTTTCTCATACCTTTCGGGTTTTGTTTCATTTGAGTAAAATCAATGGTCAGTGACTGGGAATGTAGCTCTGTGGTAGGGTGCTTGCCTGGGATGTATAAAGTACCCAGTGCTGGAAAGACAAACAGAATGTGGGTGAACATAGTGGCTCACAACCTCAGTTACTTCAGAGGCAGATCAGAAAGTTTGTTGCCTCATGTTCCAAGACCAGCCCAAGCAACTCAGTGAGACCCTCATCTCAAAATGAAAAGTAAAAAGAGGGCTGGGGTCTAGCTCAGCAGTAGAGCTCCTGCTTAGCATACATGTGGTCCTGGGTTCAAGCCCCAGTACTATCGGAAGCAGAAGAAACAAACAGTTGTAGCAGGACACTGTGTGATAAAATGGGGCTGTCTTACAGAGAGAGACTGGGATAACTTAGTTTAGACTGGGTAGTAGAGGAAGCCTCGTAGGCTATCAGTGCCATTCTCTCTGAAGCAGTGCCAGTCATGATTCTTTTTGTGCATGTGAGTGCAGGTTCAGCTGTGCCCTGGTGTCTTGTGGAGGTTAGAAGCACGAGTTCAGGTATCAGTTTTGACTTTCATCTTTGAAACAGGGTCTCTTCATTTGACACTGCATACTCTGTCTGGCCTCCAACCTTCCAAGGATCCCCCTGTCCCTGCATTCCATCTTGGCGAAGGAGGAGCACTGAGATTGCAAACTTGCCTTGCCATGGGTTGTTGGGATTTGAACTTAGGTCCTTACACTTGTGTGACATTTCCCCAGACTTTTTTATTTTTTACATTTATTTATTTGGTTTGTGGGTGCGCATTTGCCCACCCATGTGCCCACATTTGAATGTATGGGACCAGAGGACAACTTTTAGAGTTGATTCTCTCCCTCTACCATGTAGGTTCTGGGGATTGAATTCAAATGATCAAGTTTGGCAGCATTCCCCCTTACCCACTGAGCCATCTTGCTGGCCCATCCTCTTAAAAAATTATTTTTGAGAATTCCATACGTATATACAATGTATTTTGATCATATCCATCCACTGAACTCTCCTAAAACCTCCCCATCACATTTCCTTTCCAACTTCACATACTCTTTCTCTTTTTGAATAACTCAGTAGTCCAATTAGTGCTGCTCATATGCAAGTAGGGTATCATCTGCTGTCCCCTGGAGCATGGCCACCTTCCAGGATCCACACTCTCTACCCCATCAGCTGTTTCCTTGTTTACTTACTCTTTGTTTTTGAGACAGTGCCTCACTCTGTAGCCTTGACTGGCCTAGAACTTGCTATGTAGAAGAAGCTAGCCTGAAACTCATCAAGATTGCCTGCCTTTTTCTTTCAGGTCCTGAGATTAAAGGCATGTGCCACCAAACCTGTCTTGTCCCTCTTTTTTTAAAAAAAAAAATAGATGTGATTGGTGTGAGAGTGTCAGATTCTCTGGAACTGAGTTACAGATGTGTAAGCTGCCGTGTGGATGCTAAGAATTGATCCCAGGTCCTCAGGAAAGCCAGCCATTGCTCTTAACTGCTGAACCATTTCTGTAGCCTTGTCCCTCTTATTTTTAATGATGAAAAAACAAACACCTAAAACCAAAACTTGTGAAAGAACCACTTGTTTGGGCCCATCTTGTATATCTTGCTACAAACTTGACCTTGGCCTCCAGCCTGAGTTCTGCTTCAGAGTAGGGTCTTTGAAGATATCCATGTTGACAGCAGCCAGAAGTCAGGCTGGAGAGATGGCTTAGCAGTTAAGAGCACTAGCTGCTCTTCAGAGGACCTAGGTTCAGTTCCTAGCATCCACATGGTGACTCGCTGCTGTCTGTAACTCCAGTTCTAGGAGGTCCAATGCCCTCATACAGACATACATGCAGGCAAAGCAGCCATATACATAAAAATAAATTAACAAATCAATTTTTAAAAATAGGTGTGAGGAGCAGCACTGATAAGTGTATAAAAGAATAACCAAGGTACTTAGAAATTAAAGGCTGCTAAAAAATTTTTTATAATTAACATTATGTGTAAGAAAATGGTGAATGAGATCCACAAGGTGAGTTAGGACTAAACTGTGCTCTAGATACAGGGTTTTGTGGAATTTTAGGAAGGCAACTGTTGAGCATTTCAAAATAGAGATAACTCTTACCATGATTAAAAAATTTCAACTCGGGCTGGAGAGATGGCTCAGAGGTTAAGAGCACTGGTTGTTCTTCCAGAGGTCCTGAGTTCAATTCCCAGCAACCACATGGTGGCTCACAACCATCTTTAATGAAATATGGTACCCTCTTCTGGCCTGCAGGCATACAGGCAGACAGAATACTGTAAAAATAAATAAATTAATTAAAAAAAAAGAAAATATAATAAAAAATTTCAACTCTTTTAATAAGAGTTCCAGGTGTAAGGTGTGACCTCTTTGAAGGGTTGGCCCTGAACACAGAACGGAGGTAAAATTGTAGGGTTCCATTGAGGCCTTAAGCATGGGCCTTTGAGGAAGCTTAGAAGGTCGCTCCACTAGGAAAGCTGCTGGGGAGGTGATGAAATTTAGTCTTAAATGGGTTTAAGTGGGGATTAAGCACAGTGTAGGAAAGGGGAAACGTATTCAGAACTGGTAATGGAGGTTGATAGGAAAGAGGACAACTGAAATGGCTGAAAGAGAAGTGTAGTAAAGTGTAGCAAAGGTGAACAAGAAGAGGTGAGCTTCCCGAAGAGCGGTCAGTGTCAGTGCGGCACAGACACAGTGCTGCAGAGGGCAGCGAGGATGGCAAGGCCATAAAAGGAGTCAGAAACTGGGCAGGAGGTCAACCTGGGGTAGAGGCTTCCTGTGGAAGGGGAGGAATCCAAAACTAGACAGCCCAGTCAGAAATGAATGGGTGAGGGGGAAGTAGAGGCAACTGTTCACCTTTGGAGAAGGTTGAAGAACTTTTAGAAACTGCACCTAGGGCCTTGTGCATATGAGGCAGCCACTCTACTACTGAGCTATACTCCCAGCTCCGTTTCTACATTTTATTTTTAAATGGGCTCACTAAGTTGTGAAGGCTGGCCTGTCTCAACCTGCAGAATAGCTGGGGTTGCAGACTTGTCACTACCAAGTCCAGCTTTACTTTCCTGTCTTATGAGTTGTCTGCTCTAAACGTTTAATGTAAATGGACCCAGGGCCTGTAGCTTCTTTCACTTAGCACACATTCATATTCATCCATGATGCAGTGCAGTGTTTCAGTATGGCTCATCTTGCTAACTCCCTTGTCAGCTGCGGTTAGGAAGAAGCAGCTGAGAACATGTGGTTCTCCGTGGACATGTATGTCTGTTTCTGTCCATGTCTCTGGGCTAGACTGTCTGCACTGTTGTTTATCCACTTACTCACTTTCTTAGTTTCCTGGGTTAGTTATTTGTTTCTTGGAGCCCTCCCTTTGTTCGGCCATCTCCTGGGTAAGTCAGCTACTCTTAACCAACCTACAGAGTGATGCTGATGTTCCTGTTCCCTTGTTCTTGGTTTGGGGTAGTGGTGGTGTTTGCTTCCTTGTTTTTACAAAATACACCCAACTTCTCAAGGTAATTTGTTGTTGTTTGATTTTGAGTTTAATATAGCCCAGAATGGTCTCGAACTGTCAGCCAAAGTTGGAACTCCGATCCACTCACTTCTGACTTTGGACCCCTCCCTTTATATCTGACTGCTCTACTGAAGGTTGACCAAAAGTTCTGGAACCACAGGCATGGCTTAGAGGTAAATTTTTGAGGACTGGCCTGTTTAAAAATACATAGTCAAATCTCATTCCAAATTAATGTTTGGCTAGGTTTAGAGTTTTAGGCGGAATTTTTTTTTTCACAAGGTCTTAACTGTGCAGCCCTGGAACTCACTGTGTTGAAGAGGGGAATGCTGGGATTAAGGGTATGAACCACAACTCCCAACTAAACATAACTTGTTTTGAGAACGGGCCTTGCTTTGTAGCCCAGGCTGGGCTTGTGATATCTTGGCTAGGCCATCGGAGAGCAGCAGTAACAAACACACTGAGAAGCCTGGTGTGACAGGTAGGACAGAGTTTATGTCGGAATTTTGAAGAGGTTGATTGTGTTCTAGCTCCTAGAAGTAGAGAATTTTGATCCTATTGTATAGCACAAGCTGGCCTAGAGCTCATATCCTCCTGCCTCTGCTTCCCTGCCTTGAGTGGTGGCATTAAACATGTGCACTGCTGTCCCCTTTTTGCCGTGTTGATGTGCTGGGAACTGAATTGAGGGCTTTATGCCCGCCACGCTGCACTGAGCTACAACCCAGCCCCTATCTTGACCCTCTGCACTTTAATTCCAAAAACTCTTGAGATCTTGCTGTTGTCCATAGCTTGTTTATTTTCCACATGCTTTAATCTCTTCGTCTCTTCTGGTTACATTTTCTGGGGTTTCTCAGACCACTAGACCAGTGTCCTCTTGAGTGTCCCCTTTCTCTGTTTGACCTCACTCTTGTTAAACATTTTCTGTGTTCACACCCAGGCCTTTGGGCTAATAATGTCCTTGAGCATTGCCTGTCTCTGATTGAAGTCTTTAAAAATGCTTTTAATTTTTTTTATAGTTTTCATACTTTTTAGAAAGTGTGTTTTTGCTTCTATCTCAAGTAGATCTTAAGTTATTACCTAAAAAGGAAACTCAAGCAACTGTATGTCAATTATAATTTCCTGGGGCTGGGTGTATAGCTTAGGGCTTCATCCTCAGCACCACGTAAAGCTGTGTGTGGTGGCCTACTTCTGGAGTCCCAGCACCTGAGAGGTGGTGTAGAAGCAGCAGAAATCCCAGGCTAGCCAGGCTATAGAAGGTCCTGTCTCAACAACCAGCAGCAACAACCGAATAACAGACTGTCTAGATCTGTTTATACTCTTTTGTTTGTTTGTTTTTATTTTTTGAGGTGTGGTTTCTCTGTGTAATCTTGACTTTCCTAGAGCTCTTGAACCGAGCTGGCCTTGAACTTAGAAATCTGCCTGCCTTTGCCTGCGGAGTGCAGGGGATAGGTCTGGCTAGCCAGAATGCTTTAAGTATATACACAGTTGTCATATTTTCACGTACAAATTGTCATATGGTTTCTATGGTTGCAGTATAATAGGTATATCATTGAGTATAATCCAGCCAAATTAGACAACTTGCATGTCTTTTGCTCTGTGGAACATTTTCATTATTTGTAATCTCTCATTGTCATAAGTGCTATTGCTGGGAACACTTAGGGAAAGTCACTTTGGAGTTAGTTCTTGCGTGTGTGTTTCCCAGAGAGGAAAAGCTGTAACCTTTGCACTTTTCAGATCTTTCCATTGCTGCAGATTACCATGGTGGCTATTTTATTTATTGGGGGTAGGGAGGCACTGCATTTATATGGATCAAAATTTTAAACACATATAAAACAGGACTGTGGAAAGTCTTACTCTGTCTGCTAATCTCCCTAAACTACACCTCCTCAAAAGTAATCACATAAGAGCTGGAGATTGGTCCAGTGGTATAAGCACTGTTCTTCCAGGGGACCAAGGTTCAATTCCCAGCACGCACATGAACTCCATTTCTAGGAGATAGTACCCTCTTCTGGCCTCTGGAAGTAACTGCATACACATGGTCTACAGGCATACATGCAGGCCAGGCATCCATAGAAACACAAATAAATCTCAAAAAAAATTTTTAGTTTCAGGGGCTGAAGAGATGCTTCAGAGGTTAAGAGCACTGACTGCTCTTCCAGAGGTTCTGAGTTCAATCCCAGCAACCACATGGTGGCTCACAACAATATGTAATGAGATCTGGTACCCCCTTCTGGCCTGCAGGCATACATGCAGGCAGAACACTGTATACATGATAAATAAATCTTCAAAGAAAAAAATTTAGTTCCTTTCACCTTCTGTTAAACGTATTATAAGGACAAGCAGAAACAGATGAGATGACTTAACAGATGAAGGCGCTGACTGCTGAGGACCTGAACTCAATCCTCAGAACTCCAAGATAAAAAGAGAACTGACTCCTTCAAGTTATCCCTAACCTCCGTGTTGTGAGTGTGTGTTAATACACACACATACACCCTATAAAAGAAAAAAAAAGGTATGGCAGCACTCAGGAGGATAGGCTTGCAGGTCTCTGAGTTCAAGGCCAGCGTGACCGCTTTTCACCAGAATCTTCAGATAAATTAGGAAATGTCCTTTTGTATTTTTTCTCATAATACTTTTAAGAAAAAAAGAATCTCTCTTGAAGGACTAGAGCAGTGGTCCTCAACCTGTGTGTTGTGACCCCTTTGCCAGGGAGGAGAGGTGGGGGGGGTGTCAAACAACCCTTTCACAAGGGTTGCCTTATACCATAGGAAAACACAGATATTTACATTGTAATTCATAACAGTAGCAAAATTACTGTTATAAAGTAGCAATGAAAACTTTATGGTTGGAGTCACCACAGCATGAGGAATTGTTTAAAAGGGTCACAGCATTAGGGCGGTTGTGAAGCACTGGGCTAGAGAGGTGGCTCAACAGTTAAGGACTGTACTGCTTTTACAGAGGACCTGAGTTTGGTTCTTGGAATCCGTATCAGGTAGTCTTCGCCTGCTAGTAATTTGAGCTCTGGGAGTTTGGGCAGGGAGGGGGGTTCTATGTCCTCTTCTAGCCTCTGAGGGAACCTGCTGCACTCATGTGCACATACTCATATACAAATAAACACTTACACAATTAGAGTTCTTAAAAATTTTTGTTTTGGTCAACCTTGAAGTTGGGCTTGGTAGTGCACACCTTTAATCCCAGTACTTGGGAGACAGAAGCAGGTAGGTCTCTGTAAGTTTGAGTCCAGCCTGGTATACTTACGGGTTCTAGGCCATCCAGGGCTTACATAGTGAGATCCTGTCTAAAAAATAATTGGCTTTGGTAGTTTTTGTGAGCTAGTTAGGGGCAAGCTTTCTCTTTATTTCTTGGGCAGGGTTGGACTACAACTTGAGATAGCTGTTTTCCATGGTGGTTTTTTTTTTTTGTGCATAATACACATACATAAAAATACATAAAATTGTTTAAAAGATTATTTGTTTATATAGTGGAAGGGCATATGTGGGGGGGAGTCAGAGGAGTTGGTTTTCTCCTTCTGCAGTAGGTTCTTTATTTCAACCATGTGGGCCCCAGGGTTATCAAACTCAGCTCTTCAGGCTTGGTAGCAAGTTCCTTTATCTACTGAACCATCTTGCTGCCCCAGGACCATTAATTTGTTCTTGATTGTAGATACTGACTTTGATGTTCTCCAGGTATATGTGACTTGTTTCTTTCCTTATTAGTTATTAGCCATCTGCCTTCGTTTGCTTTCTGTTGCTGTGATGAACCCCATAACCAATAAGCAACTTGAAGAGGACAGGCTTACTTTGCTTACACAGCTGGAGCTGGAGGCAGTAACTGAAGTGGAGGCCATGGAGGAGTACTGCTTACTGACTTGCTCCCCTGAGCTTGCCCAGTCTGCTTTATTATACAATCCAGACCTACCTATCCAGGGGTGGTACCACCCACACTGGGCTGAGTCCTCCCACATTAATCATTATTATAGTCAGTAACATTAATCAAGAAAATGCCCACAGATTTGTTTACAGGCAGTCTGATGGAGGCATTTTTTCATTTGAGGTTCCTTTTGCCCAGATGACTGTAGCATGTGTCAAGTTGACAAAAACCTACAGCAAACTAACCAACACACTGTCCCTGTAGTCACATCTGCATGTTGATCTTCAGATTTTAAAGTCACGTGTAGGCAGCAGTCACCATGTGCTCAGCACCATGTCTATACAGACCTTTTCAGAGGATCCATTTTATACTATAGCCTGGAGTGTGACACTCTTGAAAGGCAAACAGAATCCTTGATATCATAGCATGAATGTGTTGGCCCTGAGTTCCAGGCACTGTTCACTCTCCTCTATATTGTCTTCTAATACAGTTTTGGTTTTAGTCTTTTCTCTAGTTCTCCAGTAACTTAGGATCTGAGCCATGCCACACAACTAGAAAGTGGTCTGTGTCCAGCTGTGTCCAGTTCTAAAACCGGTGTATTTTTCCTCTGGTCCATGCCACCTTCCTGTCTGATGTAAGCAGGCTTCTGGATTACAGAAGCAAAGTAATGTGATGGAATTCAAATAGATAGATGCTAGCTAGATTCTCTGGTCACCTTCAGGGGACATGTGCAGAGTCCTTGGGCAGTTGGAAGTGACTTCCCCTGGGTTCCCTGGTTCTTCTGTGCCTGTCTGTCTGTCTGTCTTTCTAAAGATTTATTTATTTAGTTAGTTAGCATGCAATGTACTGCTGGCAAGGAAGGCACCAAGTCTTAGTACAGATGGTTGTGAGCCACCGTGTGGGTGCTGGGAATTGAACTCAGGACCTCTGGAAGAGCAGCCAGTGCTCTTACCTCTGAGCCACCTCTCCAGCCCTTCTGTGCTTTTCTTTCATGCATAGGGTGGGGGTTGAAATAGCTGTACCTTGGGTGCTTGAGGTGAGCTAAACGCACATAGTGGTTTTTTGTTTTTTGTGGTTTTTTTTTTTTTTGCTCTAATAAGCATAAAAGAATTGAGTGATTGACTCTATAGCCCAGGGCATTTTTAGAACAGTTTTAGAATTTTTTTTTCCTTTTGAAAGGGCTTTTGTAAGTAGAGTGGGTGGAATATAGGAGTCACAGTGTGGTTTTCCTCCACAAGACTCATGGGTTAAACTTTTTGACGTGGTGGAATTTTTTTAGAAGATGGCATCATAGCCTGGGTCTCCAGGTAAAAGCTCTCTGGGGAACTCCTGCGCAGAAACTAATCTCGAGTGATGGCACAGACTGGAATACGGCTCCTTCTGCTTTGCTTTTAGCCTTGGAAGTTGCTAGTGACCCTCACAATCTTACTTTGTCATCTGACTGGGAACAGGTCTGTTGGGTTCAGGGTCTGGTTTGGAATGGTGATGAAATTCTGAGCTGCAGAACCAGATGTGGAGCTGCATTGTTGCACCCTTCTGCCTAGCCCGGGCTCTTGCCATCCCACAGCTGCAGGGGAAATAAGCTGTTTCCTAAGTGCTAACATTCTCATGAGGCCTTACACTTTACAGAAGTCCTCCTAGGAGCATTTGTCTATCTAACAGTGTTGTGAGATTGATCCTTGATTTTTATCCCCGTTTTTCATGGCCATTTATAATGACTCTGTAAAAGAGGAAGAAAATGATTTATCCAGCATTTTCTATGCTTTCAGAGTGTGCCATTCAGCCTCTTCCTTGCCCTGTGAGTATGAGGTAGGAGATGGCCTGTTGTAGGAAGCCTGGTTATCTAGGAACCTTTTCTCTGCTCAGAAGTTGCAGTGAATGAACACCATCTACTCATCACCCAGTGCTAGAGAGCATTTGAAATTAATGAAACAGTCCCTGTCTTCAGGGAATTTTTTTTTTGATTGCTGTCCTCAGAGTCCAAGCAGACATCCAAATGTTCACAAGGGGAAACTAGCAGGTGCCATCCCAAGAACTCCAGATATTTGAAGCACTAAGGAAGGAACATAGGAAGGTCTTCACGGGGACTTTGTCCCTTGGCCTAAGTTGTGAAGGGTGGGTGAGCAGATTTGCTCTTGATAAACTGTTAATCTTCTCAGTTTGGGTCAGGTTCTTCTTTACTTTAGTGTCTTTATCTGGCTAGCTTGAACTAAAAGTCAGGATTTGTTTGGGGAGGGTAGTGTGTTTATTGACCAGAGAAGTTCTAGAAAGCTGGGCTTGGGAAATGGGTTGGAACCCAGAGAGGCTCAGGAGCCCCAGGCCCAGCCAGTGTTAAGCTACACAGCAGCCTGCTTAGGACCCCACCCCACCCCATCATCTTAATGATGTGTTGTCTACTTTCCTGGGTCATTCCCTGGTAGGAGCCTTCCTTAATTAGAGCTGACTGTAGGAAGTCTTGTCAAGACATGCCTGGTGGGCATTCTCCAAAGGAAGATCAGGGTGTACATGGGGGATACTGGCTTGATGGTGGGCAGAGTAAACAAAATAACAGCTGTCTGTTGTGCTTCTACTCTTGATGGTGGCATTAAGGCCTTTTATATTTTATCTGTAGGCAGCTCCATCTATCCCTCTTTTGTTCTATGATCTCTGTACTAGCAACTTGGAGACTGTTTCCTGGTGCTGTTTTGTTGTTGTGTCCATCCCGCCCCACCCCTGTGACAAATTGTTTTCTTTTCCTTGAACATTCTTCCATCCCTTTAACTCCTAAAACCCTTTTTATCCTAGGTTTAGCTTTCAGTCTTCAGAACAGATTGGTTCTTTACTCTCGGGCAGCCTTTTCTTTTTGAGGCATTTGTCTGTTGTCCCCTCTAAAGTTTGTGGGTTTGGTTGAGTTTCTGTCCTCGTTGAGATTTTCTTGAACATGCTAGGCAGGCATTCTACCACTAATACCACTAAGCTACAACCCTAGTGTGTCCTCCACCCCACCCCACCCCAGACACTGTCTTACTATATTGGAATGGCAGCAAATTCTCAAACCTCTAGTTTGAGTCTCCCCAATGCTGGGGATTAAATCCAGGGCCTTACCCTTGGTAGGGAGGCACTGGATTTGAACTACGTCCCAGCACTTCTGAGAGTGAAGGGCGAGAACCAATACTTGTTCTTTCTCTCTTTGTCTCCTTTATTTTTGTCACTTTTCTTCAAATCTTTTCCTTCCTATTTTCATGTCTTCTAAGATAATGAGGTTTCTCTTTGTATCCTCAAAGAAAGGCTGGTCTTTCCTTACCATGCTATCTTAGCCTAAGTTTTGAGATTACACTTCAGTACTTTTGTCCTTGCTCTATACAGGGACTCACACAGGTATTTGCATAAGATCCCCCAAGCTATCAACACATAGTAAACATCATAGACAAGTAAGGAGGGGATGTTTGTGTACAATTTAATGACCTACTTTGCATGTATTTTTGGCCTTAGTTTTAGGGAGATTTGAGAGTGTGATAGTGAATGGTAAGAGTCTTGGTGTCTTACAGTTTTCCTTAAGGGTTTTAGTGCTAATAAGGGTTGGGGTCCTTTGCTTTGTGGACTCTGCCCCCAAGACCACAGTTCAGGTGAAGTGGTTTGTGACTTACTTTTTGATGGTGGGTCATCTGTGATTGTGAAATATGAGGCCCTCTTAGAGCACAGAATCGTGTAGGATCAGTTCTTTGAGTATCTTGCTCAACTTCTACCCTGCTGTTTCAGGAGCATTAAAGAGAGCTGTGTAACACTAGGTGGGGGCAGATAATGAGCTAGGAAAGACAGGAAAGGCCTGAGATGATGATGTGTGCTTTCCTTCCTGAGCTTGGGTGTTCACTGTGCTCACTCATCAAGGAAGCACTCACTAGTGTCTGCCCTGTCCTTCCGCTACTAGACTTGGTTTGGTGCGATCCACGTGATAATGCAACCAGAGCTTGATTTTAAGTCCCAGCTCCACTACCTGCTGGTTGTGTGACAGTGGCCCAGTTACTTAACCCCTATGCCTTGTTTTCCTGTCTGAGATATGGGTGATGACAGCACCTGTCTCAGCGTTGGAGAGCTCGCACGAGGAAATCCATGTGAAGTGTTGAGTGGGGTGCTGTCATATGCTGGTTTTGCTACTCCTCGTTCTAACCTGCCCAAAGCCATTTCTTCCGATTGCTGTACTCAGAGTGCAGACACGTCAAAGAATAAGTGGAACATCATGGGGACAGCTCTTGAAACATGGGGTGCCAAGAGTCTGGTGTCTCCTAACAACCTTAGGTACGAACTAGAGTGCCTGCATAGGATTCTTGCCCGGGTGGGAACTCCCATGAAGCATTCTAGAATCCAGCTACTGTAAGATGGGCAGTCCTAGTGAGGGAGTTCTTCCAGGAACCACAGTGGATGTGTCTATAGGGATGACTTTTGCCGTTCGGTGCTTGTAGGGAAAAAGCAAGACTTCCCCAAGAAAGGCTTCCACCCATATCTATCTCTCTTCTCATTTATATGCCTGAGGCTATGTGTAAATCTCCTCTGGATTTAAACTTGTCTTCTTAGGCACAATCAACTCCACATTTAAGGACTTCAGAGCCAGGCAGTGTGTAAAATGCCTTACGCGTCAGTATTTGAAAGAAGTACCTCGTGGGGTGATGTTGAAAATTATATAACAATGTGTGTGAACGTGCCTAACAAAGCTTTACAAGCAGAATAGCAGTGGTATCGCTAATGAGGTGGTTTTCCAGTATTAAAAAAAAGACATGATTCTAATAAACATATCCAAACATACACAGACTCATGCACAAACACTGGTAAAGAGCCAACAGTGAACATGCAGCGTCTTTTCAGGCAGCAGACCCCTTTACGGTCTGTGCTTTGTGCCCAGCCCAGCATGTTTACTCAGCTCACCACCACAATCTGCCACTTGGAGGCATTTATTTTTGTGGTTGATATGTAATAGGATCTCAGGTAATGTTTATTCCATGCATACCTTCCTTGGTTTGTTATCTACTAAAACTGAAGGGGGCTAAGGAGAGGCTGCTTTGGAAGGAAAGCTTGTCAGAGCAGATGATCTCCTTTATAGGCTAAGGATTTGGGTAGGAAGGTGTACCTATAAAAAATTACAAACCACCAGGCAAGACTATCTCTTCTTTGTTTCCCTCGATGAGTCAGTTACACACATTTCCTAAGGTTGATGGTCTTCAGTTAGCTTGTGGGGAGTTTTTATGATGCTGAAGATGGACCCCAGGCTTTACTGAGCTACACCACCCAGATCTCTCCCACTTCCAATATTCACAATATTCAATCAGTACCGAAAACAGTATGTGCGTTATTTCCTAAGCACCTTCCGACACACCTTCATTTCCCCTTCGCTGTCACTCAGATCTGTAGTGCATCTTTCTTCCAAGTTGTAATTCACAGAAATGCAAAATATAAGTCATATTTGGTATGGTGAGGCACACCTCGAATTCCGACGCTCATCAGGATACAGAGGCAGGGGAATCTCTTATGAGTTTGAGGCCAGTCATTAGAACAGCCTAGAACAGAGCAGGTTCTAGGACAGCCATTAACAGAGACACATTGTCTCAAAACAAAACAAAACAAAATAAAAAAAAACGAGATAAATAAATGGGCATTTTGGAAACCAGGCATAGTGACACATGCCTGTAATCTTAGTACTTGGGAGGTGGGGGCTGAGAATCAGGAGTTCAAAACTAGCCTGGGATAAATGAGACCCTTTCTCAGTACCCACACCAAAAAGGAGGGGGGGGGGTCATGTTATCACATTAAATGAATTTGACTTGAGTTGTAATCACCATTTATACACTAAAATATAAATATTATTTCTAATTAGAAAATAAAATTTGCTTTTAGATAAAGTGTAATGGCTTTTTGAAAAAAAATTATTTACCTACTTATTTATGTGGGAGGAGCACACGAAGGTCATAGGACAACCTGCTGGGGATGAGCACATGGAGACCATAGGACAACCTGCCGTATGCATTCTAAGGGTCAGCTTGGGTCATCAGATTTGGTGCTGCGCCTCTTTACTCACCGGACCATCTTGCTGGCCCTCCTTTTATATAGAAGAATGAAGTTGATCTCAAGCAGAAGTCAGGATATGGCGGTCTTGCCCTGAGACTGACTGCCTAACCCTAAGCTATGCAGAAAGGGAAGTGGGTGTTTTTCAAGGGTAGATGAGAAACTAGTGAGTGAGTAGTGAAACCTTTAAGAGTTGGAGAGAGTGGGGCTGGAGAAATGGCTCAAAAGTACTTACTGCTCTTCCAGAGGACCACAGTTCAGTTCCAAGCGCCCACAATAGTTTGTTCACAACTACCTGTAACTAACTTGAGCTCAAGGGAATCTGACTGGTCTCTTGCAACACCACATAAGGTAAAAACACACACACACACACACACCTTTAAAAAAAGAAAAAAAAAACTGGGCAGTAAGTGTCACATGCCTTCAGAGATAGGTGGATCTCTGAATTTGAAGACAGCCAGGCTACATAGAGAAATCCTGTCTCGGGAAGAAAAAAGAAAAAAAAAAGGAAACCAGAGGAATTGGTAGGAAGCTCTGAAGCTTGTTTTTAAGAAATTTGATTTCAACCTAGAGAGATGGCTCAGTGTCAAGAGTGCTTGCTGCTCTGTAGAGGACCTGAATTCAGTTCCCTGTACCCACATGGCAGCCAGCAACCATTTGTAACTAGTTCCAGGGTATCTGATGCCCTCTTCTGGTTTTTCTGGGCATCAGGCATACGTGTGCAGGAAAAAAAAAAGCCAGCCCTTGCTGTTTTTGTGGCGGACCTGGGTCTGGTTCCCAGTACCTACATGACAGTTCACAACAGTCCTTAGCTAAAATTCCAGGAGACTCAATTCCTTCTTTTCTCTAGGCACCAGGCACACCTTCAGTGCACATACATACACTCATTGAAAACAAACACTCATGCTCATAAAATAAAAAAATTTTAAAGTTTTAAATATGATTTGAAAGATGGTTCTACCAATCAGATACTCAAAGCTGATTGCTATTGGACAGGAGACTGGTTGAACTCAGCGCAGGGTGTAAGAGTGGAGTGGTAGCTGCTGGGAAGGTGTCTGAAAACAACACCTCTGGTGGGGGTGGGGTGGGATAGAGTGTTTTATGCGTGTGAATGTGCTGTTATGTACAAGCCAAAGCAGGGCCATGTCCATGTCTGCCTGTATTGACCTCTTACTAAACTGGGAGCCAGGGGGCTCTCCAGTCCATCTCTCTCTACCTGCTAGTTTTAGGGCAACAAGCACACACATTCATGCCCAGATTTTATGTGAGTGCTAGGGATTTGAACTCAGGTCCTCATGTGCACAGAGGGAGTACTCTTACAAACTAGGCCAGGCCTTTTAAACTTTAGTGCAGTATATATGCAAAGGAATCCATGATTTTAGCATGTTATGAACACAAGCATTTGAGAACCTCTATTTCCCCACCCCATTTCCTTTTTTTGGCTTCTTTGGCAATTAAAAAGAATTCACTCATCTGTCACTTAAAAGTTCAAGATAACTAGCTGGGCATGGTGGTGCACAACTTAATCCCAGCACTCAGGAGGCAAATACAAGTCATCTCTGAGTTTGAGGCCAGCCAGGGCCACATGGTGAAACCCTTAATCCAACACATTACGACATGGATGACCTTGGGGTAACCTTGAACTCCCTCTGCCACCTCCTTCAGGTACAAGATTGCAGGCATGTACCACCGTGCCCAGCTTTTCGTGTTTTTTTAATCTTATGACCCTGATTCCTCTTTCACATAAGCCCTATGCTTATAAAGATTACTTTTTCAAAATTTATTTCATTTGTGTTTGTCACATTTGTGTGGGTACACATAGAGGCCAGAAGAAGGTGTCAGAGCCCCTGGAGTAGGAGCTGGAGTCACAGGTATTTGTAAATTGTTTGATATAGGTGCTGGGAATCAAACTCGGGTTGTCTGGAAGAGCAGCAAGTGAGCTCACAACCATCTGCGACGCCAGTTCAGGACATCTGATACCTCTTCTGGCCTCCTTGGGCATGATGTTTTTACACTTGCTGGGACAGATAGATATGCAGGCAAACACCTATATGCATAAAATGGAATAATAAAAATTTGATCTGATCATATTTCAGGTTATTGTATGTGTACTAGACGCTGTGTGGCTAAGCCAGCCAAGATAATTTATGTTGCTTCTAGGTCATAAACTCCATAGAGCAATGAACTTGTGTCTCTTTGAAGCATGAGACTTCTTGAAATTCATGGGTGGTAAACAATGCCTCTAGTTTTGTTTCCTTGCTCTTAAAGAGACAGAACCCAAATGTAGTCTCTTGGTGCCCCAAGCAACTTACCTCTAAATTTCAGAGACAGCTAAGCCTGGGAATATGGTGTGGAAGAGAGTGAGGTAAGCTTGGGTATGCTGGTCCACTTCTGGGAAGCCTTTTTGCCCCTGTGCTCTGTGAACTGCAACTGGAACACAAACTCCATTTTCACAGCTTCATAAAACCTTTTCCCAGGCCTCCCTTTCCAGGTCTCATGGCTCTCTATGGAAATGAGAGCCCATATAATTGCCTGACACAAAGCGTGGAACAGGAAACAGTAAAGAGACATTACGATGCTCCCACACAGTGGAGCGTGGAGCTAAAGAGCATGACTGTTCCTTCCTGGAGCCTATACCTTAGCTCACTGGGGTCCCTCCTGGTGTCTCTGTATGGCGCTCTTCCCCACAAGCACTCATCTTTCCTTACTACTTTGTTGGGGCCTGCTCCCCAGCTCTCTAGAGATGGCATCCCTGGAGCTCATGTGACAGTTAAAGGGTTTTACTTTAAGAAAAAAATCATCTGCCTATACACTCTTAACCTGCTTTGTCAACTAAAACCTTGTGACCTTTGCACACCAGCCTATATATCCACCAAGCAAAGTGTTTTGGAGAGCACTTGATGGAAAACCAAGTGGGCACAAGTGCCTGTGTAGTGGGTGCTCGAAGGGTGCCACTAACGAGGGGCTTCATAAGGGCCTGCCCCTTGTAAGCACTTTGCACAAATTATCTTATTACTCCTCAGAGCAAAGAATCAAGTGTGTGTTTCCCAGACAGCCTTCTGTTGTGAGAAAACTGAGTATAGAGAACTAATTTGTCTTCACAGCTTCTCGGGCTGCTGTCCTAAGACCCAGACCCACATAGCATCAAAGCCTGCTCTTTCATGTTGGCTTTATATTGTCAAAGAGTCAACAAATTGTTAGGTTTCTCTTGATTTTTTTTTTAATAGAAGACTCCATTTAATAAAATCCCAACCCCTCTGGGGAAGAATGCAGTGGAAACCATACAGCTGCCTCTTTGGATTACTAGCTGTTAATTTTCATGTTTACATTTATTGATGTTTTTGTGTGGGGAAAGGTGGGCATGTGCCGCACAGCACACATGTGGGGCCAGAGGACATCCTCCTTGGTTCTTTCCCTCTAGCATACGGATTTCCAGGGATCGAACTCATGCCGTCAGGCTTCACAGTGGCTTTACCCCCGAGCCATCTCTTGATGATTTTCTCAAAGTTTCTATAATCTCATGTTATGCTTGGAATGTTTGAGCATTGGATTTGTATTTGGTTCATATTTTGTTCTGAGATTAAGGATGGCTCCTAGTTAGATTGTGTATAAGGAATTGGCCTTAGTTGACAGAGTTGGAATATCTGTCTTCTGCGTGTTTCTCCCACCCACAAACAACAGGCTAGTGATGGCAGAGCAGAATGATGAGGTGTTCATAAGTACTCACACTGTGGGAAGTTAGCATGATTGAACAGTTATGCCTCATGGTTAAACTGACTGAATCCTTATAGTGCTGCAATTGAAATGCTAAGCTCCAGTTGCTCAATTTGGACCACACTAGGAATTTCTAGTAACATGCTAACATGTCCCACATATGACTCTCCTACCTCAGACATCTCCCCAAAGGCCCCTCCCTCCTTTAAAGACTTGAAAAGGACTTGCTGGTAGGGATTTGGGGCAATGAATGGAGATGGTGCTTTCCTGTTTGGGTGGCTGGTTTTGTATTATGATGATTATTATTTGCATTATTATGTGCATTATTGTTTTGTGTGTGGGTACACATTCTATGACACGTGTGGAGGTCAGAGAATGCCTTGTGAGAATTAGTTCTTTCCAACCTGTGGATTCTGGGAATCAAACTCAGGTTGGCAGGATGGGTGGCAAGTGTTTTTCCCCACTGAGTCGTCTTGCCAGGCATGGTGGCCGTTTTGGTTATGGTGTTTTGTTTGGTATTCAAGTCAGAGCATCAGTGGCCAAGAGAATTTGGAGAGAGGGGTTCTCGAACACTTGAAAATCTCTGCGGTGACCACAATCACTAACTTCATAGGCACACATTAGATATTAGAAAAAGAAAGAAATGAACAGTGAAGTGGAGATCTGAAAGTAAGTAGGCCAAAACTGAAGCTCCAGGCATCTAGTAAGGAGCAACCCTAAGAACAAGAAGCAGCCATGAGAACCAAGTGGGTCATGGAGTAAGTAGAGTTTAGGTAAGCCTAAGTTTAGGTAGGCTTGAGATTTTGAGGGCCAGGGATTCAGGGGTTATAGTCACTTGGAATCTGATCTAGAAAGGAGAGCATGGTTTCCAAGTGCACATGTCTTCTTGGCCTTACTGTCTTCTTTCCCAAAGGGAAAGGACATAGCCAGAAGTCCAGAAGGGCCCTGAAAAGCATGGGATCTGGTGCAGGACCAACTGCTGTGCCTTGGCCTTCAGGCAGGGCTCTGTGATACCATAAGTGAATGAAATAGTACTGCAGAAAACTGGATCTGAACCTGGCTGTGTACTGACAGTCACTGTTACCATGTGCTAGTTATTTCCAGGACTTTATATATGATCTTTGCATCCTTTCTTCCCATAAAATTCTTGACTGTTTCACTGCTTCAAACATAATAGCTGAGCCTCTTGCCTCTGCCTCCTGGGTGTAGGAATTACAGGCATGTACCACCAGACCTTGTGGTTCCTAGGCTACCAGTGACCACCCAGACATGTGCCTTGGTTGGAGCAGTGACCAGAGCTTGTCTTTTGAGGATGAAAGTGGTTGAGAAGTAGAGTTCTGGTACAGCTACAGCCCCATTAGCTCAAGCCCTGCCGCCAGGAGCATTCCTGAGGCTGGAGGTTGCTTCATGGCCAAGGTGACTGTACTCCAAAGTTTTATGACAGTGACAGTCACCCACACTCTGCTTTAGGGTGTGGGTTATGTAGACCCATCCTGATCCATTTCTGCTTTCGTCTTAGAAAAGTCATTTCAGTTTACAGTTGTAATCTCGCACTCAGATCACAGAGGCAGGAGGATTGACGCAAATTCTAGACCAGCTTAAGACTATGTAGCAAGACCTTATCTCAGAAAAGATTCGATTCTTTTTTTTTTCTTTTCCCCTTTCAGACAGGATTTTTCTGTGTACCCTGGCTTTCCTGGAACTTGCTCTGTGGACCAGGTTGGCCTCAAACTCAGAGATCTGCCCTGTCTCTGCCTTCCAAGTGCTGGGATTAAAAGTGTGACATTAGATTTTCATTCCCTATATTTTCTTGTTTTGTGTTACGTTGCTTATAGTATCCAGAACAGTCAAACTCAGAGATCTGCCCTGTCTCTGCCTTCCAAGTGCTGGGATTAAAAGTGTGACATTAGATTTTCATTCCCTATATTTTCTTGTTTTGTGTTACGTTGCTTATAGTATCCAGAACAGTCAAACTCAGAGATCTGCCCTGTCTCTGCCTTCCAAGTGCTGGGATTAAAGGTGTGACATTAGATTTTCATTCCCTATATTTTCTTGTTTTGTGTTACGCTGCTTATGGTATCCAGAACAGAGCCCAGAGCTTTGTACATTTATATAACTGCAGAGTACCACTCCCAACTCGAATACATCAATTTCTTAATCAAGTTTAAAAGTTAATATTTGTGGACCTGAGGATGGGACCTAGTGACAAAACACTAGTGTAGCGTGCACCAGGCTCTGAGTTCATTTCCTGCACCTCAAAAGAAGTTACTAAGTAGTTAATAACCTGAATCACATAAAGGAGAAATTGGCTCTCAGTTCAGCTGTTAGTCAAGAGCTCTGAGCAATAAGATTACTCCTCTCTGCCCACAAATTATATACAAATCCATAGGAGTCATTAAAAAAAAAACAAGTAAAGGTGCTTCTGTTCCATCAGCCTATTTATTGTAGTGTACCTGTCTGTAATCCCAGAGTTTGGGGACTGAAACGGGGCTTGTGGGGTTTTGTTTGATTGGATTTTTTTTTTGTTGTTGTTGTTGTTGTTTTGGGGTTTTTTGTTGTTGTTGTTTTTTTGAGACAGGGTTTCTCTGTACCTTTGATGACTGTCCTGGAACTAGCTCCTGTAGACCAGGCTGGCCTCGAACTCAGAGATCCGCCTGCCTCTGCTACCACCGCCCAACAGGGGGATTGTTTTGATTACCAGAGCACCCAAGTCTACTTAGCAAGACCCTGTCCCAAAAGACAAACCTAAAAAGTATGTATTTTGGGTAGCGATAAAATTACTCCTTTTCTTTGTTCACAGAAATGCTACAGTTCGTCAGCAATCAAGTGGGAGAGTTCCCTGATTTGTTTTCAGAGCAGCTATGTAGCTCCTTCCCTGGAGGTGGTGGCAGTGGCAGCAGTGGCAGCAGCAGCAACAGTGGCAGCAACAGCAATGGCAGAGGCAACGGTGGTGGAACCACAGATCCTGCAATACAGCGGGCATTCAGCCAGGTCCCGTTACCTACCTTTTCCCCCTCAGCTGCCTCCCCTCAAGCTCCAGCCCTACAGGTCAAAGTCTCTCCTACACCACCAAGGGCAACCCCTGTTCTCCAGCCCAGACCCCAGCCCCAGCCCCAGCCTTCAGCTCCGCTTCAGCAGCAGACGGTAATGATCACACCAACATTCAGCACTGCTCCACAGACGAGGATCATCCAGCAGCCACTGATATACCAGAATGCAGCAACCAGCTTTCAAGGTGACTCGGGTCAGACAGTCATCAGTTGGTTCCACAGGCCGTGCCAGTGTGTAGACAATGCAGATCTACCCTCTGAGAGTGATAGAGTATTTCAGTGTGGTCTATCTGGACAAGTTTCTGATCATAGGCAGAATGGTACAGTGACGTGTCTCCTTCCTCAAAGACCTTATGCCCATTTAGACCTACTTTAGAATCCAGCAAACATGGTAGATGCAGGCTTGTCCTGATAACTAGAGGTGGAGTCCTGAATAAAATTAGGTCTGAAACATACATAGTTAGCCATTAGATCTGGGCATCCACGGACAAGAACCATTCCCTCAACAAATAATTCCTAAACAAGCACTGCGGAGACAAATATCATTTTTCAAATAGGTGCTGCTTCTCTGAATAGCAGCCCTCACGGCGAGCTCTCAGTATATGTTGAGCAAGTGAGTGACTAGAGCACTTGTTCTTTCTATGGTGTGCTATCTCCAGTGACAGTGGGGAGCTCTGGGTGGGCTCAGGATTCTCTCAGTTTGAAGACTCACGTAGTTTTCTGGTGGGTTTGAGACTTTGGAGGAGACAGTATAGCAGAAAGCAGAGACTATAATCCCAAAGCAGATTTCCCATTTAGAAAGGATAGGAGGCAATGAGACTCTGGGGGGTTGTTGGTTCTCAACGTCTATTAACTCCATTGCGGGTGCAGCCATTTGCCAAGTAACTTCCCTTATTTTCACTCCGGCACCCAGAGTAATAAAACAATTTGTACTCATTCTATCAGAAATTGATGCAGCCCTCACGGGATGTTCCTATTCTCTAAACCAGCTTGTAAATGGCTGTGCACATCTTCTTCAGCAGCAGGTGGGGAGTAGAAGTCATGATGAGACACTCCATCCTCAAGTTATGCTGCAGCTACAGGGACACGATGCATTTCTTATCCATGTAACTTTTTCTTCTCTTCCCCAAAGTCCTGCAGCCTCAAGTCCAAAGCCTGGTGACATCCCCACAGGTACAGCCAGTCACGATCCAGCAGCAGGTGCAGACTGTACAGGCCCAGCGGGTATTGACACAGACAGCCAATGGCACACTGCAGACCCTTGCCCCAGCCACAGTGCAGACAGTTGCTGCACCCCAGGTGCAGCAGGTCCCGGTAGGTAGCTTGGAAAAAATTCAAGGAGGAACTGGGGGTGACTCTGAGCTATTCTTTGGTAGAAACTCTGGCATGCTAAGAAGGGTCATCAAGAGTGTATACACAACAGCTGGGAGGGCTAAGAAGGGAACCTGGACTGGATATACCTGTGAGTATAGCAGAGACCAGAGTGAGCCCCACCTGTAGATACCCTCTGGCGTCCTTGGGGAAGGCGGGGATAGTGACTGTATGGTGTTGACACATATGGTGGGTCTAAACTGGAAGGAGGGCTCATGAAGTGGCTCAGTGGACGCAGGCACCTGTTACCAAGCCTAAAAACCTGAGTTCAGTCCCCAGGACCTTCATAGTGGAAGGAAGAACCAACTCTTACAAGCTTCCCCAACTTCTGCACCTGAGTTGTAACCCCCCTTATCCTCTCCATATCTTTCGTTTGTTTTCCCTATTCTGCAGTGGATACTAAGTGTGGGGGGGGAGGGCAAATGTGTATTATTTTTGTAATTTAAAAAAAAGCATGTTTTAGGGGGCTATGGAGATGACTTAGTAGGTAAAATTACTTGCTCTTGTAAACATTAGGACCTGTTTGACTTTTGTTTGTGTATTTGGTTTAAGACGCGTTGTCTCTGTGTAGCTCTGGCTGTCCTGGAACTCACTCTCTATGGACCAGGCTGTCCTCAAACTCATAGAGATCCACCTGCCTCCATCTCCCAAGTGCTGGGATTAAAGGCAAGTGCCACTACCGCCACAGCCACACCCATCAAGTAATGTGTTTGCATCCTCAGTACACAAGCATGGCTGCTTGTGCCTGTAAACCAAGCTTTGGGAAGGGGTTTGAGACAGGTTATCCTGAGCCCACTGAGAGTGATAGCCAAAATGGAAGCTTCTAGTTCACTAAGAACCTGCAAGACAGTAAGACAGAGAGAGCTCGTGTGTACTCTCAGATAGATGTATGTATCTAAACATGCATGTGCATTCACTTCACACATAAAAAAAAACAGGCTATATGCAATATAGTATCTGAGCTGTTTTCTTACTAACAAATGAGTCTTTTTATTACGTTTTAAAATACTTATGTTTATGTGCACACATGTGGAGGTGAGAGGACAATTTGCAGGAGTTGGTTCTTTGATGGCATACAAAAGAGTTCCACAATAGTCCTCTGTGTGTGCTGGGACCTGGAACTGAATCCAGCAGCCCTGAGGCCTGCATACATGCTTTTCTTTTGTTTTTATAGTACGTAAGACCATGCCCAAAGTGGGTGGGTCTCTTAAAGGCTATTGGCTGAAGGAGTTCCACAGCAGTTCTCTCTTCCCACCTCGTGAGTTCTGGGGGTCAGAGTCAATTCATCGAGCTTTGGTGACAGGCACCTTTACAATGGAGCCATCCCACTGGCCACAAGTTAATTTATTGTAAAAAACAAACAAAACCTAGGTTTATCACTTTTAGTTCTTGCCCATGTACCTGGTTATCCTGGTTCTCTCAGCTCTACTTCCTTGTTCTGTCCAGGTTAGCAAGTCTGAAGCCTTTAAACTCTTGAGCTGTCCCTTCAACAGGGGATGCAGACTGCACAAAATAGCCAACTTCGGGAATTGTCTGTAGGGGATTTCCTTTTTTGTTTGTTTTCAATTCTGTGAAAATGTTTTCTTACTCTTTTCTGATGAGTCTGTGTAACAAGAACCAAATGAAAAAAAAAATACAAAAAATAATGCTACTTTTTGTCCTCCTCCTAGGTCCTTGTTCAGCCTCAGATCATTAAGACAGATTCCCTTGTTTTGACCACACTGAAAACAGATGGCAGCCCTGTTATGGCTGCAGTCCAGAATCCAGCCCTCACTGCCCTCACCACCCCCCTCCAGACGGCTGCCCTTCAAGTCCCAGTAAGAGTTGCATTCGCCTTCTTGCTTGTCAGAGTTTTTTAAACCTGCTAAGTAGACATTGGGAGCTTTTATAGAATATGTCAGATTGTAAATATCACTCCATTTTACAATATTTTAGTTTTGCTTTTTCCCTTGAAGAAATATTGCCAGAGTGTGTGTTATTAATCTTGGGAACTTGCAAGGGGGTAGAAAAGACCACCAGATGAACCCTGCAGCTGGGCCACAGCTCCACATAGAGCCATCATCTCCTAGGTACTATTGTTGCCATGGAGGTTTGACTTCTGCAGTCACCAGACAGGGAGAGGTGTCAAGACAAGGAAAGCTTCAGTTCTGGGATCCCAGCCACTTTGAGTAAAAGATGATGTAAGTTTTGGAAGCACTAGCTTTATTCATAAAAACCAAACTCTAGGGCTGGAGATGTATAGCCAGTTGATAGAATATTTGCTTAGCGTGCATGAGACTCTGGGTTCAAACCCCAGCAACACATAAACGTGTGTGGTGTCACATGACTGCACATGATTCCCCAGCACTGGGGAGGCAGAGGTTGGAGGATCAGAATTTCAATGTCATTCTCAACTACATGGCAACCTTGGGGCTAGCCTGAACTATGTGAGATTTTTATCTCAGAAGAAAAACTGAAGAACTGGAAACACCCAGTGTCCATTCCTGGAATAATAAAGAACTCACAATACACCCATAAAATGAAACTCTTGCCAACAATAAGAAAGGGGAGTATTGGTGCATAAGGCAATCTGGTTAATCCTCAGAATGATAACAAAAGAAGCCTGTCTCAGAAATCCACACTGGTGATTCCATTAGTAAGAAGCTCAAGAGAGGAAACATGGTTGTGGTGATTGTCACAGAAGGGCTATATAGGGCAGGACAAAGGGAACATTCATTCCCAGAGGATGAGAGGGGACATCCTAACGTGAAGGTTTTTGTCTTGACTTGGGTACTGCATGTTGTATTCATGTAAAACTTCATCAAACTTCTTAAAAATGGTATTTGTTATGTATAAATTATTTTTGTTTTGTTTATTTTATTTTTATATAGGATCTCTCAGTATAGACCTTAGGTTGGCCTCAAACTCAAAAATCTTCCTGCCTAAGCTTCTGAGGGCTGGAGTTAAAGGCGTTTGCCTCCTTGCCTAGTTGACTTTTTAGATAGAGTGTCACTGAGTAGCCCTGGATAGTTTGGAATCTGCGTCTCCTCCCAAGTGCTGGGATTAAAGGTGTGAGCAGTTAAGACCAGCTCAGTGAATTACTTTTAATTTTAATAAAGTAAAGCATGGTTTTGTCTCTTTACTGACCATTTGGATTTGAAGCCATTTATCGAAGAAAATTAGAGCAAAAATTAGTAAGCATGGGAACAGGGAAAAGTAGAAATGAGGGATAGGAGCTTCTGTGGTTGATCTGATTAGTTAAGAAAACAGCTCTGAATGGAAGTGTGAGTTTTACCCTTGTAATCTCTAATGGCCAAACAGTAGAAAGAATTATGGGAATTTACTTGTCATTGAGAAGAGAAGGAATGTGTCACGTACTTAGAGAAAGTGTTCTCTTGCTCCAGTTAATGTAGTTCAGTGAAGTTCATATGTGTCTATTCAGAGGTGGTTGACAGTTTGACAGCAAAACCATAGGTTTTTTTCTATCACCCCCTAGATCAGAACTCTGAACTGATTAAATCTGAACTGATCTTTGGGTCGTACAGCTTACTGACAGTGACTCTGAGGGCAAGAGAGGAGCCAAGGAACTCTTGATGAAGTCTTAAAGTTTTTAGGGACCTATTCTCACTAGCCCAGGAGGTATCAGACTATACAGAGCATTTCCAGCTGACACCCCATATGCAGGAGCACTCCCAGCTGATACCCCATATGCAGGAATAAGCGACTTTTTGTTATGAGGTTACTTTATTTAAACTAACAGGATAACTCTGCCCTTGTTCTAGACCCTGGTTGGCAGCAATGGGACCATTCTGACCACAATGCCTGTAATGATGGGACAAGAAAAAGTTCCTATTAAGCAAGTACCCGGGGGTGTAAAGCAGCTAGAGCCCCCCAAAGAAGGAGAGAGGCGGACAACACATAATATTATTGAAAAGCGCTATCGATCCTCTATCAACGACAAAATCATAGAGTTGAAGGACTTGGTCATGGGAACAGATGCCAAGGTAAGTGCCAAGAAGAAGGTAGATTGGTGCCTCAGTGTTGCCTCTGTCTTTGTCATGGGAGTTCAGGGAAGTTGCAGGCAAAAGCTGAATGGACACCAGAGTGAGTTAGAAAGGAAAAAAAGGAGTTTCAGAGTTAGGGTGAGTTTTGTCCCAGTTAGCCACATTTGAGCCAGCATTTGACACCCCCCGCTGTGCTCTCACTCACGAACTCTGGTTCTGCTCTCCTGACTCCAGCATGCACTGCTTTAGCTGTATTTCCTCTCTCTTCCTTCCCAGATGCACAAGTCTGGCGTTCTGAGGAAGGCCATTGATTACATCAAATATTTGCAGCAGGTCAATCACAAGCTGCGTCAGGAGAACATGGTGCTGAAATTGGCAAATCAGAAAAACAGTAAGTCTGCCTGTTGGGAAAGGCCTATCAAACCTCACAGTTGTTTGGAGAAGTCCTGTGATGGACATAACTGAGGACTCAGATGTGTATGAGGCCCCATCCATATGGGATTTTGTAGAAATGAATCGTTTTCTACGGGGGTTTTCTTTGCAGAGCTCCTGAAAGGCATTGACTTAGGCAGTCTGGTGGACAATGATGTGGACTTGAAGATTGATGACTTTAATCAGAATGTCCTTCTGATGTCTCCCCCGGCCTCTGACTCGGGGTCCCAGGCAGGCTTCTCCCCTTATTCCATTGACTCTGAGCCAGGAAGTCCTCTGCTGGATGATGCAAAGGTATGAGTACCCTCAAAATCACTCATTTTCCCTAAGGCAACAGTGGCCACAGAGAGGTGACTGGATCAGTGGAGAGGACCAGGAATTCTGTGATATTAGCTACATCTAAAGGGGCAAAAACTGACAAGTGCTGCGTGCGTGCCTATAATCCCAGCACAAGGGAGGCTAAGGCAGGAAGATCTTGAGACGGCAGCAAGACCATCTCAAAAACAAACAAACAAAAAATCCAAAAAGGAACAAGCTGCCTCTGGATGACACAGACACTCTGATTTAACAGGTCCTACAGAAAGCCCCGACAGAGAGGAATGAGTCCAGATCTTGAATGAGCAGCTGTCGGGCGGTGGGCTCTGGGAGTTGCTGGATGTGCTCCATTACTTCCTCTGCCCATAATGGGCCTAGCAAGACCACTTTCTGAGGCTGCTCTGCTAGTTTAGAGTGAGGCCGCCTCTGGCTGCTCTTCCCAGAACAACTATAATTTGCAATCTAACAGATAACATTACGCCAACCCAGGGCTCTTAAATGGTCCCTGAGCAACAAAAAGCCCATGGCAATTGAAGTTTTGTCGAATTAGTTAGAAAAGGCCCTAAGCTTAATGACTTTCTTGGGACCTTGGGAGACTGGATCCTGTACTGCATCTTGACATTGGCATTCTTAACTCCAAAAGCGTATAGTTTTGTTTGTTTGAAAGTTATCATGTTGTTCTAACTGGCCTAGAAGTTGCTATGAAACTAGGATAGCCTTGACCCCCATCTTCTTGTCCCTCTACCAAGTGCTGGGAATGTAGGCATTGCCAGTGCCTTCAGTGTAGGAGCTGCTAAGAAGCCATAGCAGGATTTCATGCATGCTAAATAAGCATTCTGTTTTTTCTTTCTCTCTTTCTTTCTTTCTTTCTTTCTTTCTTTCTTTCTTTCTTTCTTTCTTTCTTTCTTTTTCTTTCAAGATTTGATCTCACTGTGCAGTCCTAGCTGATTGCCTGGAACTCTCTCTGTTCTCTATGTAGGTCAGGCTCACCCAGCATTCTTGGAAACATTTTTGTAAATATGATTCCATTCGGCAAAAGTAGTCCATATAACATAAAATTTTGAGAGTGTGTGTTAGGACTAGGGAAAAATCTTGGCTCCAGTCCCCTTTCTCACCCCTTGTCAGTTCCCTAGGGCCTGTGCTTCCAGTTCTGTCTGCAAAATCAAAGAGACACAAAAAGCACATTCCAGTTTTTGTTTTTTCAAGACAGGGTTTCTCTGTAGCTTTGGAGTCTGTCCTAGAACTTGCTCTACAGACCAGGCTGGCCTCGAACTCAGAGAGATCTGCCTGCCTCTGCCTCCCAAGTGCTGAGATTAAAGGTGTATGCCACTACCACCTGGCCACACTCTAGTTTTAATAAGCAAACTCAACTTCAGCATTCTCTTCCTCTCTGTGTTTTCCCTTGCCACCAAGGTGAGACGAGCTGCTCAGCTCTGCCACACAGCTGTCCCTAGTGTGAGGAACTAAAACCTTTGAATCCATGAACAAAAGCAAACCTCCCCCTAAAAAAGTTACACTCTTTACTGTAAAGCATGGTTTCCATCATTATTGAGGTGTGGTGTGAACACAATGAAATAGTGCTAGGCATGCAACATTGAGCACCTGAGATACAGAACCTGTGTTAAAAACCCAGATAGAGCAGGCCAAATTTGTAGTTCTCTCTCCAGGACTCTTAGTTTGTTTTTTAGCCACGACATTGTTGCTCATGTACTCTACACAGTGGCAAAAATAACAAGAGACCCTGTCTCTAAAACAAATAACAAAGACCCTGTCCTCTCTGTAGTCAATGGGAATGCTCTTTGATGTAGTGGGGGAGCTATGGGCTGTGTTCCTGCCGCCTGGCTCCCGGCCGCCTGGCTAGCTTATGCCCCGAAATAACAACACACAAACTGTATTCATTTAAACACTGCTTGGCCCATTTCTATTAATGTGTGTAGCACCACGAGGTACGCTTACCAGGAAGGTTCTAGCCTACATCCATCCTGGGTCAGAGCTTCATCGCGTCTGCCCTCGAGAGTAGAGGCATGGCGTTTGAGCTCACTTCCTCTTCCTCCCAGCATTCTGTTCTGTTTACTCCACCTACCTAATTTTCTGTTCTATCAGGGCCAACGCAGTTTCTTTATTTAACCAATGACCTTCCTCTATCACCTTGATCTCCAGTCTTCAACCCCAGTATGCTCTCTGTTGTTGTAGAGATCCATTTTGTAAGAAAGTTGACCTGGCACTCAGGAGGCAGTGACAGGTAGGTCTGTGAGTTCAAGGCTCATCCTGGTCTATACAGAGAGTTCTGGGCCAGCCAGCAATATACATTGTGAGACCCTGTACTCCTTACTTTTGTTCTGTGGGATATACTCAGTCAGCAATAAAAAGATTCCAATGTTTGAGTAATAGTTTGAATTGTGGACTTCTTAGTTTCCTTCTGGCTTTTTTTCTCTCTGACTTAATGATTTTGAATTTAAAACCCACAGTCTGTTTCTTGGTGTATGGATAAAAATAGTGTTTTAGGTACTTTTCTCTTGATGTGACAAAACACCATGACCAAGGTGACTTATTGAAAGAGAGGGTTAGAGTCTATGATGGCAGAGCAGAGAAAGGCGTGGTGGCAGGAACAGCTGAGAGCTCACACCCCGATCTACAAGCAGAAGGCAGAGAGCACACTGGGTATGGTGTGAGCATTATGAAATCCCAAACCCACTCCAAGTGGTGACATACTTCTCCAGTAAGACTTTTCCTTGTACTCCTCCCTAAGCCACCAACTGGGAACCAGATATCAAATGTCTGTGACTTCTGGGGAGCCCCCACAAAGTGCTGCATGAACACAGATGGTAATCATGCTAACCCTGTGTTACTGTTTTCAAGGTCAAGGATGAACCAGACTCTCCTCCTGTGGCATTGGGCATGGTGGACCGATCTCGAATTCTGCTGTGTGTCCTCACCTTCTTGGGCCTCTCCTTTAACCCCTTGACTTCCTTGCTTCAGTGGGGAGGAGCCCACGATGCTGAGCAGCACCCATACTCAGGTTCTGGCCGCAGTGTACTG
This sequence comes from Microtus pennsylvanicus, assembly GCF_037038515.1. Classification (NCBI taxonomy): domain Eukaryota; kingdom Metazoa; phylum Chordata; class Mammalia; order Rodentia; family Cricetidae; genus Microtus; species Microtus pennsylvanicus. Next base: position 11,095,430 of record NC_134580.1, read on the forward strand.
TCATTGGAGTCAGGTAGGTGGGTTCCCTGATACTGCCTGGGTTAGGCGGACTGCTGTGGCGAAAGGACCCTGTGTAAAACTGCATGGTGTATCCACCTAATCAAAATGGGGTTGGGCCTCCTACCCACTTGCTTCCATCAGGGGCTTGCCTAAGTTATGCATAATAAGTCAAGCTTTAGTTTAGCTGGGACAGGCAACTAAAGCAAATCCAGAACCTGCTTAGTTACTGTGGAGAGGGATTGGGAGAGTTGGGGGAAGTGCCTGTTTGAGGGACTATGTGGCATTATGTCAGGTGTGAGTTTGATGTCCTAATGTCCTTAAACTGAGGTTTGTGTGGCACTCAGTTCCATTGTGCCAGGGGATATAAAGATTTCTCTTTAGACTGTACAATTGTCTACTATTGCTTCTGAAAATGATGCAGAAGGCTCTTTGACCTCACACTTCTGGAGACTGTCAGGAGCCTTGGTGTTCACAAGGGGCCTGACTGGTATCTCAGTTGAGCTGCCCCTCTGTAGGTTCTGGGGGCTGGTTTGACTGGATGATGCCGACTCTCCTCCTGTGGCTGGTAAATGGTGTGATTGTCTTGAGCGTCTTTGTGAAGCTGTTGGTCCACGGGGAGCCAGTGATCCGCCCACACTCACGCTCCTCAGTCACCTTCTGGAGACACCGGAAGCAGGCGGACCTAGACCTTGCCAAAGTGAGTTCTGTCATCCACCTTTCTTCACCTTCCTCTATGCTGAAACAAGAACTCAGTGCATGTTGTTGTATGAAGTCCGGTGGCTGGTGCTGGGGAGACTTGTAACAGGCCCAAGCAGTGGTGGATGGTGCACCTGTGCATAAGTTATCTGTGGACACTAGATGAGCTTTGTCTGTGGTATGGCATACTGTGCTGTAAGGCTCGGTATAGGTGGTGCGGTCCTCACTAAGGACAGGCAAGCAAGCATGGCAGGACCTTTCAAGCTGATAGTGCCATCAGTAATGTATTAGTCACTTTCTTTTTGTAACCAAGTACCTAACAGAAGCAATTTAAGGGAGAAGTGTGTGTGAGCTCTCCCGGGAAAGGCTGGTGGTCACGGGGCAGGAGCTTGTGGTATGGTATCCTGACATCTCGGCAGATGAGGAAGCAGAGAGCTCATCAGTCATCAGGAACTATAAATGGAGATCACTTGCAAGATCTGCCACTAGCACCCCGCTTCTGTCAGCCAGGCCTTAGTCCTGAAGGTTCCACAACCTTCTAAAGCTGGGGACCAAGTGCTGGACCACATAAGCCTTTGGGGAGAGGGGAACATTCACATTTAACTCTTGACAAGTAGAGGATATATGTGTCAAAAGTGAAGGATCTATCAAAGAGAGATGGCAGTGAAGGCTGGAGGTGTAGTGGTCTGCCTTTGCCAAGTACTGACTTTGACTTGTAACTGAGTTCAGTTTTATTTGTGTGTGTGTGTGTGTGTGTGTGTGTGTGTGTGTGTGTGTGAGAGAGAGAGAGAGAGAGAGAGAGAGAGAGAGAGAGAGAGAGAGAGAGAGAGAGAAGGTATACAGGAATGCACACGAGTACAGGTGCCCACAGAGTCAGAATCCCTAGAGCTGGAGTTGTAGGTAGCTGTGAGCCTCCTGGCGTGGATGCTGGGAGCTAGACTCTGGTCCTCTGGAAGAGCATCAAGCACTCTTAACTGTGTGCAGTCTCTCCAGTTCACTGATGAATCAGGGCTCAGGGAAGATTTTTGAGCAGGAAAATTAGCTGATGGTTTTTATTTGGAATCAGTATAAGGAGAAGTTATGGGGAGGAGTCTGTGGCATCTTATGACCCTGAAGGAGTTAAACATGCACACTTTGGGAGTCATGTGACAGAGAACAGTCCTGAACAACAGTAAGCCAGTGTTTACTCTCCCTTTAACAGGCTGTCACACCTCAGTTGTAGTCCATTGGAGTCTGCCCACAGCCCTGGGTCCTAAAACACAGATGTGATGCTAGGGGTGTTCACAGGACTGTCATAGAGGCAGGTGTAAGGGTGTTTCATATGAACGGTACAGAAACAATTTAGGAGGTTCTTAGAATAGGTGCAATAAGAGATAAAAACCTGGAATTTAACACTTCAGAAAGGTAGACGTGAATAAGTATTTTGAGATGTAAAGTAAGTAATAACTGTGTTAACTCAAAGGTGGAAGAACCTGGAAGTCACTTAAGGGCTCTTTTGAGGTTATTTGGAAACACTCAGATGCCCTTGTATTTGAGCAATGACCAGGAGGCAGGCTGCAGGGCCGGAACAAGTCAGCTTCCCTGAATGGGAGGCTGCATTCTTGCTAGGGAAGGGTTTTTAGGGAGATCTGGACTGATTGAGACAAAGGAGCAAAACCAAAGATATCCTGGAAAACAGTGAGTTTTTTTAGGGAAAGAGCTTCTCATAGCCATTGATAACCTCTCTCAGTCACCAGAATCAGCAAGGTGCCATAGACTCCTTTGGGGACCCTCAGCTTGGCAGAGATCCCAAATTGAGGTAGTTTAGCAATTTAGCTATAAGTTGTCCTTAAAGCTGTGCTTCTTGGCCTTTTACAGGCCACAGAATCATAGGCTACAATTCCAGAGCTGTGATTGAGCAACTCTGAGGTGTGGGGCTCAACAAATTTCCAGAACCTAAGCATGTAATTTATCTAAAATCTAGTTTCTACCTTCTTTATAAAAGCTTCTGTGGCAGCCGGTCAGTGGTGGTGCACGCCTTTGGTCCCCTCACTCAGGAGGCAGAGGCAGGTGGATCTCTGTGTTCTAGACCAACCAGGTCTACAGAGTAGGTTCCAGGACAGCCAGAACTACACAAGAAACCCTGTCTCAAAAAAGAAAACAAAACAGTTGCTGTTTTGAAGTTGCTGGAAACTGCCAACATTTGCTCAAAGACAGAACACAGTCCTATTTCATTTAGTAAAAAGGTCAGGGAGTTCATCAGAATGTCTGTGGGGATTCTTTGTTGGGGGTGAGGCTAGAAGTGGCTTCTTTTTATATTTTTGTAGCTTCCCAAAATTTTTCAGTTTCTTTAATAGAAACTGTGTTTTATTCTGATAACAAACATGCTTTATTCTGATAACAAGGTTGGTAAAATAGAAGTGTCTGAAAACAAAAAGGCCACGGCCAAAACTAGTGACCATTATTACCACTTGCTGCTTTATAGGGCGATTTTGCGGCTGCTGCTGCCAATCTTCAAACCTGCTTATCAGTTTTGGGCCGGGCACTGCCTACCTCCCGCTTGGACTTGGCCTGCAGCCTCTCCTGGAATGTGATCCGGTACAGCCTGCAGAAGCTGCGCCTGGTACGCTGGATACTCAAAAAAGTCTTCCAGCGCTGGCGTGCTACCCCAGCCACTGCAGCTGGCTTTGAGGACGAAGCTAAGAGCAGTGCAAGAGATGCAGCCCTGGCCTATCACAGGCTGCACCAGCTGCATATCACAGGTAAGAACGGAATTGTTGCCTGGCCTGCTGCCTGGTTGCACACCTCTCTTCCTTAGTTTGCTTTGCCAGAGTTCCACCTTGATGGAAGCCACTTTTACTTGGCTGTACCAGCCATCAGCCTGTGTTACACAATGCTATAGCTATAGTTTACCATTTCTGTCTTTCTTTTTTAACTTCTTGATTTTATGTATATAGATGTGCACCATATGTGGGCAGTGCTTTGTGAGGCCAGAAGAGGGCATCAGATCCCCTGAAACTGGAGGTACATATGGTTGTGAGCTGCCATGTGGGTGCAGAGAATCCAACTCCAGTGCTCTTAACCACCTAGCCCCCTCTCTAGCCAATTTTTTGTTTACCATTTCTAAGACACATATCATTCACAGTGACACTTCTAGATTCTTCAGCCTGGCCAGGAGGCCCACACCTATAATCCCCACACTAGGGAGGCTCAGGAGTTCAAGATTATCTTTGCCCAACTTGTGCTCCCTGAGATGCTGTCTCTAAATAAATAAATAAATAGTCAGCGAGGTGACTCAATTGATAAAGGCACTTGCCACCAAGCATAACATCCTGAATTTAATCCTATTGATTCCCATGACAGGAGAAAACTAACTCCCTCAAGTTGTGCTCTGACTTATACACATGTGTCCACACACATGCACACATAAAATAAAAGCTTCAGGACAGCCATAATGGGTCCTTGGGCCTATACCAGGGGCACTTTGTCCTCTGATCTCGTAGTATAGGCCTTCTACCTACTAATCCAACGTGTGTGATGGCATCGTTCAGTTTATATTTTCCCTTCCTGTGACGCATATGGGAGGAGGGTGATGAAAATAAAGTCCATTTGGTTTTTATGTTGTGTTTTTATTTTCTCCCTTCAAATACTTGGAAATTCAGACCTTTGTCAACAGAATGTGGCCATGCCATTGGCACTGCCTTGGAAAATGTTGTACCACACACCTCTGAGTTCTTTCCAGTGGCCAGCAATCCTAACAACTGCATTGTCACAGAACCAGAGCCGTGTCCCTGTCAGTTTGAGAGGTAGACGAGCACATAGCTAGTAACTTGCTAAGCCTGCGTGCCATCTGATCCCGTGATCACAAGGGTTACTTTTTTCCCCTGGCACAGTGGTGAGTTACTGTGCTCGCCACTGTGGCAGAAATGGGAGGAGTCGTTTACTTTGATTCACTGTTTGGGGAGTAGGCAGAAGGGGTTTTCAGCCACAGGTGGAACACTGAGTCAGACTGGGTCTGGAGCTGTGCTTTAGCCCTCAAAGACCCCTCAGTAACCTCCCCAGACAGCACCACCAAGTGGGAACCAAGTGTTCAAATACGCTAGCCTGTAGATGACAGTTGACGAATAAAGCCCTAGGCTAGAGGGCCAAAGAGACTTGTGGTTTGGAGATTCTGTCAACACTAGTGTCTGTCTCTGCCTGCCCTAGGGAAGCTTCCCGCAGGATCCACCTGTTCAGATGTACACATGGCTCTGTGTGCTGTGAACCTCGCCGAGTGTGCCGAGGAAAAGATCCCACCAAGCACACTTATTGAGATCCATCTGACAGCCGCCATGGGGCTCAAGACCCGATGTGGAGGCAAGCTGGGCTTTTTGGCTGTGAGTATCTTGTGATTCCTGTATTAGTTTCTTTCCCCATCACTGTGGTAAAGCTACCTAAAGAAAGGATTTATTTTAGGAAGGGTGTGGTCCATGGTAGGGAGGAGGAATCAGGGATAAACCAGAGCAGGACCAGCCTACAACCCTCAAAGTTAACTCTATATCTCTGTATCTGCTAAGTAGGCCCCATGTTCAAAATTCCACCACTTCCAAAACAGTGCCACCAGCTGAGGACCAAGTATTCAGACAGTCTGTGGGCGATATTTCATTTTCAAGCTATAATGTTTCTGCTGAGCACCTTCCCAGCCTGGAGCTAAAAGGCAGTATGTGCTGCACCACTTCGGGGTTGGTTTTCACTTGCTCTTCCACGAATACTTAGAGCAATGAAGAAAACGCATCAAGATGTTCCCCTTGCTGGGGTTTTCAGGCATAAAGCCTTCTGGGGACATTCTGGTGCACTAAAGTAAAAGTTTCAGTTCGTAGGCGTAGTCCCCTGTATGTGGGATTCGTGTTTTCCATCTCTTGTCTCTTTAGTTCACCCAAAAACTATTGGGTGGCACCTTGTGTTGCTCTTGGTACCATAAACCCAGAAATAAAAGCCAGGAGCCCTCTGCAAAGAGCTCGGGTCAGATGCAAGGTGGGACTGAAGTTAGGAGGCACGGCCCACTTGCCTGGCAAGGTGCCAGCTTGGTGTTCCCAGCTGGTGGATTCCCAACCCCTGTTATCAGCTAGTCTGTGTAGCATCTGCTGACCTCAGCCTTTCTCTTGCTCTAGCAGAGACGGGTGCATTTTACTCAGCGCTTTACTTTGCATAGATAACTGAACGCATTAGATATGTGGAAAATGGAATTGTCTTATCTCAGCTTGTTGCCAGTCGGTAATGAGGTGATATGCTGAGAACAAACCAAGAACACGCTGTGTGGTAACACGATTCATTGCTTCAAGTGGACCATTGTAGTTTACAGGACGGAGAACTCACGGAAACTCTCCACTGTCTTTATGACCATAAATGAGACATCCTTTGGTTGATTTATTCAGCAAATCCTACCTAACTCCTGTTCTGGACCAGGTACTCCATGAGGGGATAGTACACAAAGCAAACGATCTGACAGCAGACCCACAAGGGTTCAGGCTTTCAGAAAAACACATGGGTCCATGCTGACACAGGGTCATCTTGTCACTCTGAAGGCCCACTTAGCTTCAGCTGTTGCTAATGCTAAACTACAGCTACCTTTAAAAAGAATTCAGCCTGTTTGAGAAGCACACATGTGGCAGCTGAGGATCAGGAAAACAGCTCCATTGTAATTGTCTCCAGAAGCTAGGGGCTGTGGCATACCTTGTTGAAGCAGGAAGATCACTTGTGCCTAGAAGTCCAGGGCTAGTCTGGGCAACACAGCAAACCTTATCTCAAGAAAGAAAGAAAACCACCCTGCCTGTAACTTCCTCTCAGTTGGCAGTTTAGTATATAGTTCCTTAGAAGCTCCTGCACATTAACATAGCATTATAATCCCCTGTGCGTAGTTGATTCTGCCTTAAACCTTGATTTACCTCTTGATTTTTTTTTTTTTTACTTAGAGGTCTTGGGCATCTTGTTCTGCAAAGGTAGTTAATCCTGCTGAGGGATGTTTGGAGTGCTTCCTCTCGTGTTTGCTGTTACAAACTGGTAGAGGGGGAGTATTTTTATATTGTCACCCATCTCTGGGCTTCCTCATACTAAATCCCTAGTGACATCTCTAGTGACAGTGCTTCTGATGTTGCCCAATTTGCATAATCAATAAGGGAGAAGAGTGATGGGTGGCTAGAATGACTACCCCTTTCTGTTTACTCCCTTCTGGAGCAGCTAGATTAAGAGATGCAGACGGTAATGTAAGCATTGCATTGTGGATCAGATGGAAAGAGATCCTAATAGGAGCCAAGAAATACTGAGTGTTACAGCTGGGTGAAAGAGTGTTTTGGCAGTTGGGAGCTAGGAAATGGCACAGGTCACAGTAAATGTAGCAGCTTATAGCCCTGCTCTAGGGAAAGGTTTCCCCAATGTAACAGCTCTGCTACAGCAGGAGAGAGCTTCCCCCATGAAGTAGTGGTTAAGTAGTTACCACTCAGCTCAGGAGTTCCTGAGTGTGTAGCAACTCTGTTCTGCTCAGCTCTCTCCACCCCCTACCCTCCCCCCCCCAATCTGTGGCTTCCCTGGCGAAAGTATTATGGTACTAGGGGAAGGCTCCCCCAGCGAATGTGTTATAATCTCACCCTGCTTGGCTCCAGCAACCGACAAAAGGTCTTCATCCAAACCTCATTCAAGATTTGTTGGGAGGGAAGAATTAAGGAGAGTGGTTGCCTCTGCCAGGCTGGAAGAAAAGCAGCTGGAAACTGATTCTTAGGGCTTCTTAGGGGCGGGGTTTTTCCAGGGAGAAGAGGGATTGGTAAGCTCAGAAATTGGTTAATTTAGCTGGTCAGGGGCAGAGATGGCTGATTTTAGAGCCACTGTGCTTCTTTCACTGGCCTTGTTGAACTTTTTGGCTCCAGTTTTGAGGCCAGGGCTTATTTCTTTCACTGACTGATTCTAGGGCCAAAGTGTGTTTCTTTGGCATTGGTTTCAGAGTCAGGGTGGATTTCTTTGGTTCTGGCTGGGTTCAGGGCTAAAGCATTTCTTTCACTGGCTCAGCTCTTTGAGCCAGGGTGTTTCTTTCACTGACTCTGATTTCAGGACCAGGGTGGGTTTCTTTGGCTGGCCCTTTTTCCCTACAGGTAGACACTTTGATTTTGGTAATTAGATTTAGTTAGCAAATGAGCCAGGCATTGGAAGCAAACAGAGGGCTCACCTCTGAAAATAGTTTAGACCAGAAGTTCCCAAACTTTCTGTCTGTGGCACTAACGTTTTTATGGTCAGTCAGTAATAGCAGTTTGGTTTTGTTTGTTCAGTGGTTAGTAGTTCCAATACCCTAAAAGTATTTATGTCTTAACAGCTTTGTGTAAAAAGAGCATATGTGCAATTGAAAGAAGAGATGATGTCTTTATTTTTTATATATTTTCGAGACAGATATTTAAAATTTATTTTTATGTGTCTGGGTGTTTTGTCTGCATATATGTCTATGCACCACGTTACATGCCTGTGAGCCACTGTGTGGGTCCTTGGAAAGAACATTCAATGCTCTTAGCTACTGAGTCATCTCCAGTCCCTTGCCTCAGTTCGTTCCTTCCTTCCTTCCTTCGTTCCTTCGTTCCTTCGTTCCTTCCGCCCTTCCGTCCTTCCTGCCCTTCCTTTCTTCTTTTCTTTTCTTTTCCTTTCTTTCTTTCTTTCTTTCTTTCTTTCTTTCTTTCTTTCCTTCCTTCCTTCCTTCTTTCATTTGTTCATTCCTTCTTTCTTTCTCTCTCTCCCTCTCTCCTTTTCTTTCTTTCCTTTCAATTCAGAGTCTTTATCTACCCCTGACCTTGAACTCAATACATAGATGAGGCTGAAGTCAAAGTCACAAAAATTTGACTGCCTCTGCCTCCTGGGTGCTGGGAATAAATGTGTGTGCCACCACACTCAGCTTGCCTTCACTTCTTAAGTATGGCTATTACAGACATGTTCCACCACATCTTAGAGTCAGACTCAACACCATTCCCTGTTCCCTGCTGATTTTCACATACTAATTGCTTTTTAGAACAAGATAAGACAAACAAAACCAATAGCTTCCTAAAACTCATCTTTGCAAAATATATGATGTCATTTAAAGGAAGGTAGTGTGGTCTGGCTTTTCCACCCTGATCTAGTATTTTACATAATGTCCACATGATATTGAATATTCATGTTTTCATCAAAAATTTTATATCTTACTTGGCTCCCCAACACTTGATGTGGCACTTAGGGTACTTGACACACAGTTTGTGAACTGTGATGGGGGAGTGGAGTTGGGCCTGGTCCAGGAGTACTGGAAAGCTCTCAAGATCTAAGCAATCCTGGGCTCCTGCTTGGCTTCTCACAGCAGGCAATTATCAGATGAGCTATAGAAGAGGCTTCTGTGCTGCAGCTCTGGAGAGGTCTCCTGTCTATAAAATTTACAGGGAAAGTGGTTTTTTAATTAGGAACAATATAATTGGGCTTATAAAGCTGAGAAAATTAAAAGAACAATAAAAATTATTTTCCCTTTTAGAAGCCAAGTTGTACTGTCTATCCTGGATTTATATTTCTTATTAGTTCAAACTACTAAACTCAGGTCTCCCCCAACCCTCCCATGGAGATTTGTTATTAGCTAGTACTTCTTTCTCTTGTTTATTTGGTTTTTGGTTTTTTGAGACAGGGTTTCTCTGAAACAGTCCCAGCTATACTGGAACTCGCTCTGTAGACCAGGCTGGCCTCAACTCACAGAGCTCTCTGCCTGCCTCTGCCTCCCAAAGTGCTGAGATTAAAGACCTGTGCCACAGCTGCCTGTAACTCCAGCTCAGGAGATTCCAACACCCTCTTCTGGCCTCTGTGGGCACTACACTCATGTGCACAAACACAAATAAAATCTTTAAAAATTCTTAATCTCCTGCCAGACATAGTGATACACGCCTTTAATCCCAGAACTAAGGAGGCAGGGGCAGATGGATCTCTAATGAATTCAATGCCAGCTAGAGCTACAAAGCGAGATTCTGTTAAAAAAAAAAAATTGTATCCTACAGCATGATTTCAATATTTGTTTTTTTTTAAGTTCAGCTTTAAAATTTATTTTTATTTAATAGTTTTCTAAACGATTTCTATAGATTCTTCTTGCCAACTGACCTGACAGACTCTTTGTGCTTCTCCCTGTTACACTTGGACCCCTAAGAACTTTTTTCATTTTCTTTTGGGACAGCTGCCTTACCTTGTTGACTAGCTCTTTGACCTGGAGAGTCAATTGTTGCTCAATTGTTGGAAGGTTCTGGGATGCAAGAGGCCCCAGAATTACACAGCCGCGCGCGCACACACACACACACACAGAGACTTTGTTGTCCCGCAGTGATAGTTATTAGTTCAGCTTCAGTGAGCACTTTGAAGGTCTCAGCAGGTCACAGAGTTCTGCTCTGTTTGCTCTCACAGTACCTTGTTGTCCAAGCTGGAAAGTAAGTAAGAGACTGTGTCACTGTCTGTCTGAATCTAAATAAAGTGCTCTCATGGTCCCATAAACTGCCATGAAAATGTCAGTCAGTGTCTGTAGAGCAGTTTAACCAGGCAGCTGTCCCCATGCTCCCCTTCGGAATCTCCCCATTACATCCTGGAGTGGCTGTGCTATTTCTGACTCTGGCATTCAAGTTTTTTGAAGCTGTTACATTAGCTGATTTCTGCTTAAAGTCTATTAAAGGTCAGAACCATCAGACTACCAGACCATGAGATGGATGCCCTCATTGTGCCTGAGCAGATAGGGGAGGTTCCCAGACCAGCAGCCCCTGAGCGAGCTCCATGTATGCTTCTTCCCATCCACCTCTGCTCAGCTCCCTGTTCAGATTGAGTCGTTTTATAGATCAGAAACCATGAGTTTTAGAGTAGAAATTTTATCACTCAGAAAATGACAGAGCTCAGTGTCAGGATTGGGGGAAAGTTTCTAAAAACAACAAACAGCCTTGTCCTTGAGTGTGCTTTACACTGGGTCCCGCAGAGTTTTCCCAGCTAGGGCACTGGTGGTTTGTATTCCCAGAAGATGCTTTCAACATCTATTTGAGACACAGTCACTCTGTAACCTCCTGACTGACCTGGAACTTACAGAGATCCTCCTGCCTCTGCGTCCCTAGTCCTAGGATTTAAGAAAGGTGTGCACCACCATACTAGGGTCAATGTCCCTTTCTTATGAAACTAGCCTAGATGTCTATCAACAGATACCGATAGGATAATGATAGCGTACACACACACACACACACACACACACACACACACACCTGTAATGGAGTTATTCAGCTATGAAGGAAAACTGAATCATGAAATTTGTAGGAAAATTGATATGGCGTTTATATTCAACAAAAATTATTCTATTAAGCAAAGTAGCATGGCTTCAGAGAGGTGAGTCCCACGTTCTTGTTCATCTCCTAGTGGGGAGGGGTGTGAAACTAGAAAAGAGACTGGGCAAGTAGTGTTCGCTAGAACGTACAGAAACAGGAGGCTACCACAAGTGGACAGGTGTTGGGGGGGTGGGCAAAAACTGAGGAGAATGAACATGTTCTGTTTGAAAATGCCTTAATGAAAGCTGATCCTTTGTATGTTAATTTGAGGCTGGAGAGGCAGCCCAGTGGCTAAGAGTACTTTTCTGTTCTTGCAAGTACTGGTTAAAGGCCAAGTCTCTGGTTTCCAGCACCCATACCTGGTCAGTCTCAGGAGTCTGGACACCTCTTCTGGTCTTAGGGATACACACGTGGGTGCACATACTTAGCACCCTTAGGTTTGCCTAGGGGAAAAGAAGCCCCTGTTTGGTTTTACCTCTCAGGTTGGGGCTCATGCAGCTAAGGCATAAGATTCTTTGTAGAGCGTTTTCAGAGTCACACACGGGCACACAAACATGAAATGGTCCTTGGCAAGGCTCCTTGCTGCCTGGCGTGGTACTGAAAGCTGCTCTGGGTGTGCACAGACTTTTCACATGCAGCTAAGAGCTGACGAACTAGTTGAGCAACACAGTTTACCTAGAAACACTCTAAAGGACATGCAGTTCAAATCACCTGAGAAGTCCTATGGTTGAGGGGCTGCTTGGCTAGGCACTCGCAGGGTCACAGATAAAGTTAGAGACTTCGGAGGCCCCTTCCTACGTGAGCATCTGTTGAAAACTAGCATGTGAATGAGAAGTAGACTCTGGAAGGTTCAGACAGGCTCAGCTGGACAGGATGTAGCAGGAACCCTGCTGCATGTACCTTGGCCCTGCTCCCTGGTGACAGGTTCCCCAGAACCAACTTTGCTGCTTTCTCGTTTCCATGAGGGGATCGTTTCCAGGGGTTCATGCAGAGCTTGTCATCTGTTGACCCCCTTTCCCCAGCATTCTTTCTGGTGACTGCACAGTAGCTGCCGCCAGCATTCTGCTACCTTGTGTCACTCCTAGTCCTTTTTTCCACAGAGCTACTTCCTTAACCGTGCCCAGAGTCTGTGTGGCCCAGAGCACAGCACTGTCCCTGACTCCCTGCGCTGGCTCTGCCACCCCTTGGGTCAGAAGTTTTTCATGGAGCGAAGCTGGTCAGTCAAGTCAGCAGCCAAGGAGAGTCTGTACTGCGCCCAGAGGAACCCAGGTGAGTGCTATCTCCACTGCTCAGAGCTGGGGACAAGGGAGACAAGAGACCCAGGTGTCTCCATCTTAATCAGTGTTCTTTCCTGTCTTTTTTTTTTTCCACAAATGATTGGGTCTCATAAACGTTAAGTAAGTTTCCTGAGGTCAAGCCTCCTCAGAGCCTGTCTGTAACTTAGTTCGGCTCACAGCTCTGCTGTGTGGGGCAGTCAACACCTGTGGTCACTATATAGTAGGGCCACACATGGTAAATTGTGATTAAGACTAGCTGTATTCTTAACCCCTGTCTGAACTCTCAGAAGATGGGAAAGGTGTGAGATTTGCTGTTCCCTGGCCTCGGGGCCTTCCGGTCCCATTGGGGAAACAGACAGACATATATGGAGCAGCCAGGGAACAATAGGCGGCAGGCAGTCATCAGGGCTCCGAATAGTGACAGGGACAGGGCTCCAGGCATCAGAAGGAGAGGCAGGCTTTCTGTCCCTGGCATGTGACAATGATTGGAGTTGACTGGCCCAGTCTTAGAGTGCAGAGGCTGGCAGGGTAGACTCACACAGGGAACGGTTGCCTCATGTTGTTCTTGGAGAGGCTGTGAGACAAGGAACCATACTCTGTGAGTACAGAATGGATGCCAAACAGGGGTTTTTTTTGGGGGGGGGACCTTTTTTTTAATAACTGTTATGCAGTATAAGGATTATGTTTGACACCAAAAGTCAAAGAATAAAAAAATGAAAGGAAAAGTAACCTCAAGTCTTCTGGCAGCCTTGTCACAGGGTAGAGCTCTATAGATCTGCACTCCCAGAACTAAGTTTTGTCACAGAGAAAATGTCCAGAAACATTCCCCCTCCTCTCAACCACATCAGGCTGGTGATGCTATGCAGGCCTACTGGTAAAGGGACTTGTCAGCCATTACAAGTTTGCAGTGCCCTTTATGAGTCAGCTTAGTCACAGCATAGCTAGCATGGGTTCTGCAGTAGAGAGAAGTGGGCTCTTTATAGTCAGGAGTGCTGCAGAGCCCCTGCCACCCTTTCCTTGGCTAGCAGTTGTCACAGAAACAAAAGGCCTCTGAGATGTGGTGTTCACCTTTTTAGTTTCTTACAAGTAAGACCCATTTAACCCTTCTTTCTGTTCAGCTGACCCCATTGCCCAGGTCCACCAGGCTTTCTGCAAAAACCTTCTGGAAAAAGCCGTGGAGTCCTTGGTGAAACCTCAGACTAAGAAGAAGGCAAGCGACCAGGAGGATGAGAGCTGGTAAAGTCCCCAGTCTCCTCGGGCAGCATTCCTAGACCAAAACTGTCAGCCAGGAAATGGAGCTCTGATTTAAACCCCACAATGTCCTTTTTCACCTTTTACATCCTTTTTCCAACGGGGGCGGTTGTCAGAGCAGGTTAGAAATTGGATGAATTCGCTTTGCTTTTGGGGACAGAGAGCAGTGAAGTGTTGAGAGAGACAGGCGTGAGATATGGAGAGCTCACCAGGCAGGCCCATCTGGCCCAGAGTACTTGGAGACCCAGCTCTGTGTGAGCATGCGGTCTTTAAATTCTTATATAGTTACTGAACATGGCCTTTCTTTCACAGATGAAGACCTGGTAATCAGAAAGGTATTAAAGTTACTCACACAAGGCCTGGGCCCTGAGGGAGGGGCAGTTCTACCTATGCAGTAGGACATTTCTGGAAGAGTGTGGCATTAGTATCTAGTCTGGAGGAAGAGGAGTCAAGGGTGTCCACTATAGAAGGATACAGGCCCTCAAAGTAGATGGTCCTGGTAGACAGAAGAATATCAGTGCTGCCTAGAGATGCTTGACAGAGGCTGGCATGCCAAGCATGTATATGGTATGCATGGGCAGAATTGGGTGATTCTGGGGTGGTGGGGAAAAGGAGCCACAAAATGCCATTCAGTCTTGGCACTGGATCTGTAACAGCCAAGCTTAGAGATGTAAGAATGTGTGTGTTATGTAAGACCGTACATAAGTATGGTCTTTCTGTATGTTATACACATGAGACCCTTTCTTTTCTTTTTAGTGAATTTTCCAGTGCCCTAGAATATTTGAAATTACTTCATTCTTTTGTGGATTCTGTGGGGTTTGTGACCCCACCGTTCTCCAGCAGTTCTGTGCTCAAGTCAGCCCTTGGTGAGTATCTGTGGGTTGCTCTGTCCAGCCCTCTGCCCTTCTGATGTGGACCCAGAGTAAGTGAGGAACATGTCCTGAAGCCTCCTCCCTGGTCCTTGGTTCTTATCTGTGTTCTCTAGGCTGCCCAGCCCAGTTATCCCTCATGGGCAGCATTCTTTGAGCGGAAAATAATGGAACAGTGAGTGGTGGAGTACCTCACTGGGGCCCTGGCCAGGTAGTTCATGTCAGGACCTTTTTCAGATGCACAGGACAGGAACAAGAGTGAGTACCTGGGGCTGCTGGGTTTTTACCCTAACCACAGAAGCCCCTGGAGCTGGGTCCTAATGCTTCTGGCTGTGAAGACTCTTGTCTGTGCATCTGTGCCACCCAGCTCCCCCACTGCCTCAGGTGCACACTCCCCTGCTGACTACAGAGCTGAGATTTCTCTCTCTAAACTGCCATCAGAATGACAACACATCAGCTGCCACTTCTCAGCTTCTAAAGCACCTGAGGGTAGGGGTTGCCAAGCTACCCTCTGCCCGCTCTTCCGAGGGAGAGAAGTGTGGACTCTGTTGACTTCTGAGTTGAGAAGAGTACGTGTTCTTGCTTTTTTTCTGTCACTGGCTGCCCCTCACTGGTCTTGTGAGATTTGTGGTAACAGAGTTTTACAATTGAGAACCTGGGGCTCATAGAAGGAAAACTGTAGCAATGTAAGCATAGAATGGATCTGCTGCTATACCTCTTTAAGACCAGTCCCTATTAGACCTTACCTTACATTTACACTTAAGAACAAGCTGAGCCAGGAATGGTGGTGCATGCCTGTAATTCCAGCCTTTGGGAGACAGAAGCAGATAAATCTCTGAGATTTTGAGGCTAGCCTGGTCTGCAGAGTGAGTTCCTCTGTTCAGATACCTTGCCTTGAACTAAACAGACAGAATAACAAGCTGGATGAGAATGGAGAGGTAGCTCAGCCCTTGCTGCTCTTCCAGAGGACCCTGGTTTGGTTCTCCTCACCAATATTAGCTTACAGCTACCTGTAACTTCAGCTCCCAGGAGACGCAGTGCCCGCTTCTGGATTCTGGGTACCTGTACTCATATGCATACACCCACATACACATCGTCTAAAAAGAGAATAGATGTTTAAAAGCAAACCAACAAAACATTAACACGTTATTGCACATCTGTAATCCCACACTGAGACACTGAAGCAGGAGGATCACCACAAATTGAAAGTTAGTTGCATGCTGAGATCCTGTTTCAAAAAAACAAAACCGGCCAGGCATGGTAGAACATACCTTTAAATCTTAATACTTGGGAGGCAGAGGCAGATATATCTCTATGTTTGAGGCTACTCTGTTCTTCAATGTGAGTTCCAAGCCAACTAGGGCTACATAGTGAGATGCTGTCATTAACTTTTTCAAAAATCTAGCATTTAGCAGGGCAGTGGCTGTGGATGCCTTTAATCTCCACACTTGGGAGGGAAAGGCAGAGGCAGTCAGATCTCTGAGTTTGAGACCAGCCTGGTGTACAGAGCAAGTTTCGGGACAGCCAGGACTACACAGAGAAACCCTGTCTCAAAAAATAAACAAGTAAAAATCTAACATTAAAAAACATTTTTGTTAAACTTCTGTTCAAACCAGTGTCCTAATGATAGAGTACCAAATACGAGATTAATGGGTTAATAGTATTAAACATTTTAAGGTTCTTGATACATACTGCCAGATCATGTAGGAGGCTAACCCAAAGATCTTTACCCATCACCACAAAATAAAGATGACTCGTGCTGAGTGAGGGTCAGGTCCTGTGACCAGAGTTCCTTAGACTTGGTTCCAGTGGGTACTAATGGGTGCTCCCTGCTGCTGTTCCCATGCAGGTCCAGATATCATCTGTAGGTGGTGGACATCTGCAATCACTATGGCCATCAGCTGGCTCCAGGGAGATGATGCTGCTGTGCGCTCTCATTTTACTGAAGTAGAACGAGTCCCCAAGGCCCTGGAAGTGACTGAGTGCGTGAGCTCCTTGATTGTTCATCTATTCCTCTCCAAGGGAATCTTATGTGAGGTAGCAGAAGGGAACAGGTCCGGACAGCCATGTTGATCTGGGGTCAGAACTGGACGACAGATGGGAGCTGGAGGAGGGGCAAAGGAACCACAGAGATGTGATCTGGGTCAGCAAAGGCCTCTTTCTGTGTTATGTATAGCTCTTCAGGAGCCCGATCAGCTATCACAATGATTAGGCTGCCTTTTCCCTTCTGCTCCATAACGCCATGTAATATAGAGGAAATGAAAACAGCATAGCCCCCTGCAAATTCAGAAACACCAATGTGGTATAGCTGTGGCCACTTCAAGGAAGTCCATCAACTTGTATGAACATTTCCAGTTTTCTTACAGCTGCTCTCTATTCCCCATCAGCCCTGTCAGGGGTGTGTGTGTGTGTGTGTGTGTGTGTGTGTGTGTGTACACGTCTACTCAAATGTGTGCTTCTCATAGCACACATAAAAAAGTCAGAGGACAGCTTACAGAAATGGCGTTTTCTCCTCCACGCTGTGGGTTCTGGGGACCAAAAGGCCATTGGGATTGATGGCAAGCACCTTTCCATGCTGAGCCATCTCTCCAGCCCCCAGCTTTTTTTTATTACTAAAGTACCTATAGCATGAGGCATAGCCAGATACTTTGACATTCTTTTTGACGCTTGTGTCTGAACCTTAGAGATGTCTAACAGTTAATGATAAGCGACCTATCTGCTGATAACCTGGCTGTTTGTGGTTAGATTTGGCTGCTTTATAATTTTATAAAATTATAAAATGCTATAAGGCAAAAAGTCCACCTGGGGTCCTGTCTTGAAAGCCAAAACACATTTCTTGTCAAGTAGAATTCTACCGAGAGCACAGAAGGGCTGAAAAGAGTAGGAGTAAGCAGTTCAAGCTGTCCCAGTTTCATTTAAGTGGCCCTATTTTTAAGTCTCCATCCAATAAATACCCAGTCCTGTACCTGCCCTGCAGTAGCTCTTCCACCTGAGTGTGTCTTACTTGACTCACCAGGAGTCTCCAAAGCTCAACAGGTAGGTTATCTGAAGTCACTTGGCCACTGAGCCACAGAACCTCAGCAGATAGCAAAGGTGCCTTGTAGGCATCCCTACCTTGTTCTCGGCTGTGGGCATCCCTACCTTGTTCTCGGCTGTGGGCATCCCTACCCTTGTTCTCGGCTCTTCTGCTGTTGAGAACTGATGAGTGGGAACCCTTGCTACCCAATGCCACCACGTCCATTCTCTCCTCAATCCAGAGACTTTAATAACAAATCTGGGTCTCTGGTCACCTCTAGCACCAAGTGAAGGAGTACTGGACAGGTAAAGGCTTGACTTGGTTCAAAACCAGTGTTTTCCATCTGATGCTAGCTACAGGATACCAATGTGACATTATTACAGTGACAACAGGTAGCACAGTGATAGAGGATGTGACAATCCCAATCTTAGGCTCATCCATCTGTTTGTTACCCAGCTAACGTGTTCTTCCCGCTCTCACCTTCTGGTTACTGCTCTAGGAGTCCCTTGGTGAAGGCTGTCTTCTATGCCTGTAGAGCCATGCATGCCTCACTCTCTGGGAAAGGAGATGGGCAACAGAATTCCTTCTGTCATTGTGAGAGGGCCAGTGGTCACCTGTGGAGCAGTCTCAATGTCAGTGGAGCTACTTCTGATCCTTCACTTAACCATGTGAGTGGGACCTTGAGTTTGTCTGTATGAACACTCCTGCCCCAAGTTATTGGGGCAAGCTATTGGGTTGTCTATGAGACACAGAAGCCAGAATAGTAGTTCCCTTCCCAGAATGGAGTCTACTGGGGCAGGCATATCTCCTGGTTCCTGGAGCAAATGTGTTTGTACCTTCCCCTCTCCTTGCCTCCCTTAATCCCAGATTTTTCTAGCTGGCAGCCTCCTGTTAGCCACAAATGAACTGGCCACAGCTCTACATTTGCTTCAGGTAGTGTGTGCTACTATCTCAGACTCTATAGTTCCCTAAGAACTGAGGCAGCATACAACCATGGTACCTCCATGGTCAGCTGCACAGCTCCGCGGGCTGCTGGGGTGCATTGTAGTTGCATTGCATGTTCCTGCAGTACCTGTGCAATGTTTCCACAGTGCATCCCAGAGGCCTGCCCTGGCTTCCCACTCTTCTGTGGCCAATGGGCTTATCACTGGAGAGGACCCTGATTTGAAGGTACTGCTAAAGGCTGAATCGTCCTGGGAGAGTGAGAAGGATAGAATGTCACAGCTGGGCCCCTAGGAAATGTGTGCTGTAACTCCAGAGAGGAGGGACAGGGACCTTTTTGGAAGATTAGAACTAGCTGCTCTCTGAGGTTTAGTCCCAAGTGGCTGGGCTGGATTTTCAAGGTAGTGGTTGTCAGCAGGTGTGGGTGCTTTATTGAAGTCAGGATAGCATGTGAACCTTACAAGGATAGGTTTTGTAGATCACATGCTAGATGGCAAGCCACTGTTGGGCTTCCCGTGGGTCTCCTCTGTGTATATCTTCATGAGGAAACCATTGTCACCCGTATTGAGGAACTAGAAAGGCTTGTAGTTGCCATCCTTGGAACTGTGGTTCCTAGGTAGCAGTTCAGGATTGGGCTTCCCGTGGGTCTCCTCTGTGTATATCTTCATGAGGAAACCATTGTCACCCGTATTGAGGAACTAGAAAGGCTTGTAGTTGCCATCCTTGGAACTGTGGTTCCTAGGTAGCAGTTCAGGATGGGAGAATGGGCCTAGAAGAGCGTGGTCAAAGAGCAAGATCCAGTCCAGGCTACTTTGCCACACACAAAGATGCTGTTCCACCATCTACAGCTTAGAAACGCCAGCTTTGGTAGGAGGAGTGTTTCTCATTTGCACTCCCCTGAGGCCCTCCGCAGCCATAAGATAATGGCCCAGGGTTAGGGCCTTGTGCAGGGATGGGGCAGTACAGGTCTGGGCTGCATGGTACCCCAAGTCCGATGCCTGCAGGAAAGGAGAAACAACCTAGGTGAGATGAAAGTGGCCTGCAGGGAATCCGTGTGATCCATTCAGGGTCTCTTGTCTTTCTGCTGCACATGGTACTATTGGGCTATTGGGAGCAAGTAGGCAGGAGTAGTAACCTTGTCAGCGGTTGCAGAGTACATCCAGCTCATGGCGTGCATGCAGAGTGCTGTTTCCTAAAATGCTCATACAGCTGTACTGCCATTCCCATTTTATAGATGAGGAAACTAAGGCTTAGGTTAAGTCAGCATGCCAGGGTCGTGTAGCTGCTACATGGGAAACCTGGGAGTTCAGGTCATTGACTCCAGCCTGACTACCAGTGTTCTGTTTTCATGATGTTCCACCTCCTTGTCCCCTTCTTCCTTCCCCTACCTTCTTCCTCTAGGCTTTACTGCTAGAGGAGGAAGCCTTGGTTCCTTTGGGTGACCTATCCTCCAGACTAGTCATGGGAGTTTCCCACAAGGTGCCCTGAGACCCATAGTACCTGTGCCCTGCCCCTTTTAGGGCTTTTATTTTCTTACCTGCAGAATGATGAGAGCAGACCACCTCTCTCCTGGGACAAGAATTAGCATTCTTCACAGCTGTTCTTTCAACTCCAGCCCCTGGGTTTTGCACCTGGGTTCAGGCCCTAGAGCTACTGAGTATTAAGCTGATGGAAGCAGGCTGTCTGGCAAGGTGCCAGGATCCTTGCATTAGGCATAGGCCAATCACCTGTCTCTTCTTTTTGATTTATTCCTTAGGTGGTCCAGCTGCTTACCTGTGACCTACTACTGTCTCTGAGGACAGCACTGTGGCAAAAGCAGGCCGGCACCAGCCAGGGCCTGGGTGAGACCTACCATGCATCAGGCACTGAGCTGGCTGGCTTCCAGCGAGACCTGGGCAGCCTGCGCAGACTGGCTCATAGCTTCCGCCCAGCATACCGCAAGGTGAGGCCTAGTAGGCTGGTGGGGTGTGCAGATTAGCATCTGTAGGTACTGAGCTCCAGGTCCCTTCATAGGCATATGTTGAGAAACTGGCTCTCTGAAGTCAGCCATATGACCTGTCAGGCACCTACTGGAACCAACGTTAAACTGGGTGCCATGTGTTCCTTTGAGTATTCCTGTGTGCTCAGCCCAGAGCTATGTGTCACCAGTCAGGCACGCAAGAGCGTTCAGTGGGCAGAGGAACAACTGAGGCGTTCCCAGTCCTGGCCACAGGGGAGCCTGACAGTCATAGCTAGTTGTCAGGGGCACCCTTATCCTAGAGCCTCATTCAAAGTGAAGTTCACCATGATCTACCGCTAAGTCACTTGGGAACTGCTTTCCCAGCAGCCCCAGCTCTGGCTGCCGATAAGCCTCTGAGGACAGCTGCACAACCGCACCTAGACGCAGGTCATTCCTTCTTTATGTTGCTCATTAGAATAATGTACTGGGCATTTTGTTTTTGTTTTAAGCAGAGTCAGTATATTGCCTAGGCTGGTTTTGAATTCCTGGGCTCAAGTAATCCTCCTGTCTCAGTCTGCCTCAGCACCTTATATATGGAATTACAAGCACCTACCTCCAAGCCTAGATTGTATTAAACATTTCAAGTTGGGGGCAAGGGGTTGGCTAGAACTTGCTATGTCAACAGGCTTACCTCAAACTTGCTGAAATACATCCGACTGCCTCCCCAATTAGGATTAAAGGGTGCACCACCATGCCCATCATAAGAGCATATTTAAATTTTTTATTTGACACATAATAATTGTACATATTTATAGGTTTTATATATAATACATATATTATAAGCTAATATGTACATAAGGTGTAATAATCATAATTGGCATATCCTTCGGTTCATTTTTTGCTTAATTAGAGTATATTAATTATACATAATGGGTTTCATTGTGACATTTCCAAGTGTGATACATATGGATAGAATGTACTTTGCTCCTAGTCACTCCTGTTACCCTCTTCTTCCCACTCCTGCAGCTCCCATTCATCTCCCCGGCTGTTTTTTTTAATGACCCAGTGATTTTCATCAAGTTTGTTCATAGGCTCATGGGACTTTACCATTGGCTACACCGCTGATGATAATGTCTGTCCATCTCCCATCCATCAGTAACTGCATATAGATCCTCACAAGAGAGCTGACACCTCATGAGCTCCATGACAGGAAGTGGGTGAGCCTAGTCTGTGCAGAGCTCATGGAGGCTATTGTAGCTTCTGTGTGTTCCAGAGTCAAATCTAGAGTGCACTGGCTAGGTCCTTCCCAGCAGCCAGTGTTCCACAGCATTGCCTGCTTCCTCTACTATTGCTGGGGAAGGAATTCTTTATCCTAAGGTATAGCCTCGGGGTCGTACTGACTGCTCTGTGCAGCAAGCCAAGACAATTGGCATAGTAGAAGGATACAGTCCTCAGAGCCTTGCACTGGCTGCAGGGAAGTAGCCGAATGGATAGTGTGCTTGCCTGGAGTGCACAGATCCCACATCAGTCCCCACACCACTTGACTCTTCTAGTGTGAGGGCGCACACCTGCAGTCCTCGCACTCGGGAGAAAAGAGCAGAAGGATCAGGAACCCAAAGTCACCTGGGCTACATAGTGAGTTTGAAGCCAGCGTGGATTCCATGAGACCTTACCTCACCTAAAAACAAAAGGGGACAGTGTGCCCCAAGGTTTAGGCCACATTGACCTAATGGAATGCACTCAGGAGACATCAGAGACCTCCATTAAAATGCCCTCCCTTGGGCTAGAGAGGTGGCTCAAAGGTTAAGAGCACTGGCTGTGGTCCTAAGTTCAGTTCCTGACAACCACATGGTGGTGCATAACCATCTATAATGAGATCTAGTGTGCGGGCAGAACACTGTATACATAGTAAATAAATAAATCTTTTTAAAAAATGCCTCAGAGGCTTGCATGTCAATCTTATGGAGGCATTTTCTCAGTTGTGTTCGCCTTTTCTCAGAGAACTCCAGCTTGTCTCAACTTGAAAAAAACAGATGCCTTCCCTTCATGCCTGTTGTTGCTCAGGAGGCTTCAGTGCCCCTATTCCCTCCCAGCATCACTGAGTGGCATCGCTAGCTACTCCAGAGGCTGGAGCAGGAATATTGCAAATTCAGTGCCAACCTCCACAAAAACCATATCTCAACGCTTAAAAGACTGAGGATACAGCACCATGTGGAGAGCTTGGCAGGCATGTGTAAAGCCTTAGAAAAACAAGTTAGAGACCTAGACCTGGGCCTCCATGCACCAATGATTCTCTTTACCTAAAAGCTGCTGGTGTAGGCTAGAGAGATGGCTCAGCAGGGAAAGACACTTGCTATCAAGCTTCAGGGCCTGAGTTCAATCCCCAGCAACCACATGGTGGAGGGAGAGAAACAGTTCCCATAGTTATCCTCAGAGCACGTGCATAATGTGGCATTTTCTGCCCACACTCACATACTCACACACAAAAAATAATTTTTTTTTCAGCAGGCATGATAGCTCATACCTTAATCCTAGCACTTGGGTGGCAGAAGCAGGTGGATCTCTGAAGCCATCCTGGTTTACAGCAAGAGTTCTAGGACTACACAGACCCTGTCTCAAAGTCAAAAAAAGAACTGCTGACTTATCCCAGGAAACATGTGCCAGGTCTGACCAGCCAATCTACAGCCCACATGTGACAAACAAGAATGAATGGCTCAACTCAAGATCATAAATTTAAAAGCCAAGCATGTAATCCCAGCACTCAGGAGACAGAGGCAGGTGAATCTTTTAGATTCGAGGCCAGCCTTGTCTGCATAGGAAGTTTCAGGACAGCCAGGGCTACAGAGAGAAACCCTGTATTAATAAAAAAAAAATCACAAATGAGATTTCTTACATGTATGATCTTTTGCCAGTGGGAAGTGGGGGAAGGAAAGGGAAGACCAGCCTTATTGTACGGTTCTTAGGCATGACCCTGGTAGAAAACAGTGTTGTGTTGCAATGTCAAACGGTCAAATAAGGCTGTGAGTCTAGACTCCATTCCTTTCTGAAGAAATAAGATATTGAACTTGATACCAGCCTGGCTGTCCCCCCTCATCCCTCTCTCTTCCTTTGTCCTTTTGTCTGACTGGAACACAGCCTTCAAGGACAGAGCTTCACCCTAACTAGCTTGCAAACCCTAGAGAACACCTCAGGGCTTTGCGGCCAGCAGGAAAAGCTACCCCTTGCCTCTGGCTCATCTAATACTGCTCCTGCCCAGCAGCTGGCCTGTGCTCTGTCCCCGTTCCTATGGTTCATCTAGGTTTCTAGCTTGGCTTGAGGACAAGCTATATTGCTTTCCAGGAGCAAGAACGGCAGGGTGGTATGGAGAAAAGAGAGGAGGCATCAGGTAGCGGAGGAAATTGCTTGGGAAGTACCTACTGGGCTTAGACAGGCCAGACCCTAAGAGTTGACTGTGGTCCTTGTACCTGCCAGGTGTTCCTGCATGAAGCCACTGTGCGCTTGATGGCAGGAGCCAGCCCCACACGAACACACCAGCTGCTGGAGCATAGCCTACGGCGGCGTACCAGTCAGAACACCAAGCATGGTGAGTCTAGCAGCTCCCTTACCACAGGCCTGGTGTAGCCTTGTGCTCAGAGCAGAGAGGACGGAGTCCTGGCATCTGGGGAAGTGCTCTTCACACTTGACTCTCTTGGCCACTTAGTGGGAATGAAAGGAGCTGGCACTTGTCTCTGTAGGCAGCAGGAATGGTGTTAGCTGAGTAGTCGTGAATGGGGCTTAGGGTGTCATCCAGTGCAGGAACAGGATAGAAGTTGCATAGGTTCTAAAACTCAGCCCACAAGTGACTGTATGGAATTCCTGCCAAGTTCATCTGCTGTCCTGTGAGGAGGACTAGGGAAAGAGCAGAACATACCTCCTCACAGGATGATGGGGTGAGTTCAGCAAATGAGGCCACATCAAGTCTTTGGGACAGTGCTTACATAAATCTCATTCCCACAGGAGACGTAGACACCTGGCCTGGCCAACGAGAGCGAGCTACTGCTATCCTGCTGGCCTGCCGCCATCTTCCCCTCTCTTTCCTGTCTTCCCCAGGCCAGCGGGCAGTGCTGCTGGCTGAAGCTGCCCGCACCCTGGAGAAGGTGGGTGACCGACGTTCCTGCAATGACTGCCAGCAGATGATTGTCAAGCTGGGTGGTGGCACTGCCATCGCTGCCTCCTGACCACGTCTGGGCTTGGTCCACCTCTTTCCACCTTTGTCCCTTTCTCCCAGGACCTTCCCTCTGTGTCTCAGACTGTCTGCCCATCTGTTTTTCTTTCTTCTCCAAGAGCTGTGAGGATGAAGGCAAGACTGACTTTCTAAGCTGTACCTGCCAAGGTTTTTGGATCGTTTCAGGCCGGTAGGACCATGGGCAGAGCTCCTTACAACTGCTATGGTCTCAGCCCAGGTGGCCTGAGCAGGAATGGGGTGATCTCCTCACTTGAAAGCAACATAGGGTGCTGCCGAGCCCCTTCCCCAACCCTCTGGAGACTCTTGAGTGTCTCCCTCTCTGCCTCTTCGGGTTTTTTTTTGTTTGTTTGTTTTGTTTTTGTTTGTTTGTTTTATGTTTTTTTTTTTTATCAGGCTTTCTCTGGGAACTAGGTCTCTGTGCACCAGAGAGCATTTTGCATTCTGGACTTATCTGGCATGCCCCTTTTTATACAGATGTTTTTATATGTGTGTGCTTGGGCCTGCCACGATACAGGGCAAAGTTGCTGTGGCATCTTTATTTCTCTCCCTGGGTCTGCATTCCTCCCCTGTGCCTGACTAAGCCTGTTCATTGTTTTCTTGTCATTACAAGGGACAGCCAGGGAAGGAAGGGAGCCCAGCCCTGGGAGGTGGGTGGGAGGCAGGGGCAGGTCTAGGGATGGATGAAATAATGTTGGCATTGTTTTTTAATTTTTTAAAAAATAAATGGTATCTTATTTAATTGTCCTGTTCCTTCCCACTCCTCCACCCCCTGAGATGGCAGCCTGAGCTCAGGGAGGCCCAAGGGGCTGGACAGGATGAAGCCACCATTGGGCCTGGGATCCAGGGGTCTTTCTTCAGCATGATTATTTGTTCCTTCCTAGCTCAGCCTAACTCCTACCTCCCGTATAGTGTATTTTTATCCTGAATTCCTGTCTGTGAATAAGCCAGAGTGGCAGATACTGGTCCCAAACCCTCCCCAGCAGCAAGCCTCTTTTTCAGGGTAGGAATCAGGTCTCTTGCTTTGGGATGGGGGAGTCCTAGGAAGAAGAGTGGTCCTGCTTTTCTGGACTGCTTGGTCAGGGCTTCCTGAGAGACTTAAGAGGAATTCTCCCACCTTGTGCTTCTCTTCCCTTCAAGCTGGTTGAAGCAGAGAGCAGGCAGGGGTGGGCCCTTCCTGTGCTTGGACCCCACCTATCCTATCCTCTGTCTCTCCCCAGCTATCACTGTAATTTATGGCCCTCACCCACGGGGCAGCCCAGCCCTTATGTCTTGTGTATATACTGTGCCTTTTCTCCTTGTTGGGGGGGGTGGGAGGGTGGTTTTTCACTGAACAGGGGATACACCTACGTCTTCCTTGATGTTGACACATTCACCATGTGCTGGACATAGGTTATTCAATAAACACAGATTGGTACCACCTGACAGGCTGTGTGAGTCTGTAGTATACCTCTATAGTCTCTTAACCAAATGACTGCCTAACGTGGCCAGCAGTGGGCTAGGACTAAGAGCAACCAGGTGGCTGCAGTCTGCTTGTCCTTTGCTGCCCACAGGTGAACTTGACAAATCCTAGGGATGGGTGAGGGTCTGGGATAAAAGGGCTATCATCCAAGTTCCAGCCCCTTGCCCAACCATTCAGCTGGCTGGCTGGTGGACAGTAGCAGTTCTTTGCAACTCGAGGTGTGAAGTCACTCCTCCATTGGGTGGGCCACTCCTTCATTTCCACTTACTGTGGGCAGGGCCCTCCTAAGCATCTCAGCAACTGATGGCCACATACAAGTGTGGTTTCTGCATTTCCCACTGAGTCACTGGTAAACTGACCTCTCGCCCCCACTTGCATGTATGCAGACTGGGATAATCCATACCCTTGACCTCGGCACCACAGGCCCGTTACTCAAATGAGAGTGATGGATGCTCACGAAGTACCAGTTGCAGTGAGCACTTGGTGAAGCTGTGAGGGGGGGTGGCGCGACCACGTGCAGTACTCGGGCCTTGGTAGAGGCAGAGTGGAGAATTGGCCTGAGAAGGAGCCTCAGGCTGACCTGTTTGGTGTGTGGCTGAGTCTTGTTCATCTGGCCGAGAAACAACTCTGAACCACAGTGTAAAGGGCATCAACAGCAAAGTACACCGCAGAGGATTCGAGCAGCCAGGAGGCACAACTAGCGCATTTATTCAAGTCCGCATTTCGGTAGTGACCATTGCCCTTGGCCTTGGCCTAGCCCCAGTGAGCAGATAAGGCTCTTGAGCAGAAAGGTCATGCTTGGCAGCCAAGACCTGCAACAATGTGGCAGGTGGCCTGAGTGACCGAACACCTTATCTGCAGACAGCCTATAGATCTCTTAGGATTAGAGATGACAACAAATGTGCCACCCTTTGGAACACAGGAAGGGCTGTAGCTAGGGTATCCCCACACATAGCAGAACCTGGAACTGAGGAATTGGGGAAGGTGCAAAGAGGCAATGACAGTACGCTGGGCTTCAGCTAGTACTGGGAGCTTCTGGCAGGAAGGGGGTAAGAGAGCTAGCAGTGCCAACCCTGTGTAGTGGGAGCAACCCCAAGGGAGGGGCATTGCTAGGCTCCCATTCCAACATCTCCATCCCCCTAACCCCAGAGCAGCTCCTGGGAGGAGGCTAGGCTCCTCTATCCTGAGCACCAGATGTCCATGTGGCCCGCACCCATTAGGGGGGTGGCCCTGGGCCAATCTGGTCAAGCAGCCTGCAAGCTAGGAGCCGGCCCAGGGCCAGACTATGTCCATGAGGATCAGCTAGGCCGAGCTAACTGGAACTTGAGTGAGAGATCAGCTGTGGGGAGGGGAGGGGCTAGCCTCTAGAAGAGCACATGGACGCTCTCCCCTGAACCCAGATCTTAAGACACGGAGGCCTAACCGCTCTTCTATGGCTTGCTCTGCTCTGAGCAATGTTTGGCATTAATCCAGCCATCCTCTCTGGCCACTTTTCTCGGGCTTGCACTGCTGTCATGTACAGTCAATGACTGACGATCCCCTTGAGACAGGAACCACATTAGAGGGTTTATTTACACAGGTAAGGATAGCCCTGCATTCCCAAGGACAGAACACGTGGCCCTACCCTTTTGGCCCCTTAGCCACAGGCTCCAAATGTCCCCAGTCCCGTGTGGATCGAAGCCAGCACTGCCACTCCACGACCTGGGGCTCCAGACCCCACAGAAGGCTCCAGTGGTTCCGTTTCAGACAGTGACTTCAGCTTTGCTGTTGGTGCTTAGGTGCCGGGGCCCTCTGCCGGCGCTGCTGTAAAAGGTGGTAGGCTGTGTGCTGAAGGCCTCGGGCAACTTCTCCACGCTGAACTGACGCCGTGGCACGTGGCTGGGCCGCCGAGGTGCAGGGGAGACGTGAGCCACCAAGTGGCCACGGGGGACCGGCCGCGTGGGGCGGCCCGCGGTCCAGGCTGCATAGGGAACCGATGCGACAGGGCCGGTGGGAGGTACGTAACCCGGAGGGGCCCAGGGACAGGCTTCGAGCAGCGCAGGCAAGTCCTCCGGGTTACGCGGGCCCCGCGCTGGAAGGGTTCGTGGGGCCGGCTCGGTAGAGGGAAAACGTTGATAGAATTCCTGGGGTGCAGCCTCTGCAGGGTGGAGGGGAGGAGACAGGGTCAGTCGACACAGCACTGGCTTTAGGAGACGGGTCAGCTGCTGAGGAGGGAGTCGATTGGCTGCTTGGGGATGTCCTGAGCTCGGATTGGCCAAGCGGGCTGCTCTTCAGGGAGAGAAGGTAGCATCTCTGGGGAACTGGCGCCAGCAACATGCACCTCACCTGTGGCCTTCAGGGCTGCTGCTTTGAGAGTAGCGAACTTGGTGTAATCGGGCTGCAACGTCAGGCTGCCACCACCCTGCAGCCGGGGGCCGCGCGGGGGTCCCGGGGTGGCAGATCCCAGAGGCGCGTTATTGAGGCGTTTCTTGTCTGGAAGGGAGCGGGGCAGGGGTGTGAAGACAGCAAACTGACCCTGCCTGTGCCACCACCTCTTCTCAACACCCTTCCCAACAGCAACTGCAGGCAACCTGGGGCACGGACAGCTCTCCAGAATGTCCTGGCTTAGCTCACAAAAACATGAATAATGGCAGCAAGCCCCGAAGGGTGCTTCCCTAATGCATGGCTTGCTAGCTAGCAAGGCGCTAAATCCTGGACCGCTCCCCAGAGATGGAGGGGCACTGAACTCCATGTAAATAGTGGAGGAACGGCTAAGAAGACCAAGAAATGGGTTCCAGACCCACAAGCCAGAGCCTCGGAACCACAGCTCTAGCCAGCTTATCCTGAATCTGGAGCCTTCCTCACCGCATCCTTGCCCAGGAGACAGGAGGCAACAGGATGGTTCCTCTCCACCAAGGACTTGTCGGACCCCAACCACACTCCTGCCCAGGCAGCCCCCTCCTTTATACACAGCAGGCAGCAGCCCAACCCCCACCCCCGCTCCCTAGCCAACCAATCAACTCTCCCCACTCCCACGGACCAATGGCCGGCCACTAGCCTGCTGACCTGTGCTGTTGTGGGGGGAACCCCGAAGAATGCCATCACCCATTTGGACCTGGACACAGTTACCCAGGGGTGGGCCCAGAGGTGGAGGCAGTGGTTCCTGGGGGCTTGGCTGTTTGAGAAGTTCTGTCAGTGTCCTGTGGAGAAAGGAAGATGTGGAAGGGACTTGTAGGCCCCGGCCTCTCCAGTTAGATAGGGCTGGCGGTTGTCACCGCTGTCTCACTCTGAATTATTTTATCATTTTATGAATACCGGGGCTTTGCCTGCGTGCATGCATGCTCAGTGCCCTCAGAGGCCAGAAGATTCTTGGAACTGGGGTTCCAGGTGGTCATAAACCAGTGGTCCTCAACCTTCCTAATGTTGTGACCCTTGAATGCAGTTCCTCATGTTGCGGTGACCCCAACCATATAATTATATTCATTATTACTTCATAACTAATTTTGCTACTGTTTATGAATCCTAATGTAAATAGCTGTGTTTCCCAATGGTCTTAGGCGACCCCTGTGAAAGGTCGTTCCCCTCATAGGCTGAGAAGCCCTGTCATAAGCCAACATGTGGTTCCTGGGAATTGAACCTGGGTCCTCTGAGAGAGCAGCCATCTCCCCGGTCCCCCATGGGGGACCACTTTGTATCTCTGGGCAGTTCTTTGAGCCTCTCTGGGCCTCCCTTCTGTTCTTTCTAGTGATTAACCTGGGACATCTCGCTTCCCCTACCACGCATGACCTGTCAGCCTTGCTTGTGGCCCCAAGATGGCCATCTCCCAAAGCAGGTCAGGGAAGTAATGAGGTCATATGGAACTAGGGCCACCTTGTGTTTCTGAGGCTCCTTACTGTGGCTCACTCTCCGAGACCCTCCCTCCTGAGCCTCTGCATCTTTTATCCTTCTCCCCAGCTTCTCCCATACTCTGTCACTCAAATGCTACCAGAGTCCCCCCTCCAAGGTCTCCCTTACCTACCTGCACTCCCGCTGTGTGGGGTTTCTGCTGGGCCTGGGACCTAACTGCCACACAGGCAAGGAAGGCAGACAATGAAGAAAACAGGGAAGCCACAGAGATCCCTCTGTACCCAAAGGCTGTGTGACCTTGGGCAGCTGCCTCCCTGGGTACCCAGAACACCCAGCCCCCACCCAGCTGTGGCAGTGTCTGACTGAGCCTTTCCCATAGGCAGCCCGGCCCTCAGCCCAGCTGCCTGCAGTACCCAGAACCCATGATTTCCTCCTACTCTGCCTGACCCTCCTTCTGACGGATTAATGAAGAGGCACACTGGAAGACACCTGAGGTAGCCCAGGATTAGCTGCAGAGCGGCAGGCTCTAAAAGGGTCTACAGCCTGTCTGAGTTGACCTCTCCTTGTCCCACTCCTCAGTGGCACATGCCAGTTATGCCACACAGCCACAGATAACCCAGCTCTCCCAAGGAAAGGAGGAATCATCATGCCCCTGGGCCTTTGCACAGACTCCAATCTTGACGCCAACCCCCTCCTCAAGTCATCCGCATCAGCATGGCAGAATTAAAGAGAAACTCAGGCAGGGGTTCAGAACACACTCACCTAGGAGCCCAAAGAAGAGAGTCAGGGTACATTGTTACAGGGACATAACCAAATCTGGACGTTGCTGATCGTGTTGCACATCAATAAGCCAGCCATGGACTAGCCCAACACCCCTCTACCACAAGGGGCCTCAGCTCCCACTGTTTCTCCGACCTCCCCACTGCTACCTCTGTCCTGCAGGAGAGATCCCAAATTCAGAGGCTGAGCTTCTTTCTGCCTCTGCAACATTCAGAACCCCCTGCTAACGCTGGAGATTCAGTAGCTTGGAGAGAAACACAAGATCCAGGCCCCCAGTTCTGTCTTTCAACTGCCTGGAGAGATGGGCTAAATGGTCTGGTGGCGACAAGTCTCATGCTCTGCCTCTGGGGCATCCACATCTGGTCCTCCAGGGGTGTGTGCCTGTGTGTGCGTGTACGTGTGCATGTGTGTGTGCGTGTGTGTGTGCACGTGTGTGTGCATGTGTATGTTGGGGGACCTCCCTCTGTTGTCACTCCCAATTGCAGCCTGTTGCATGTGGTGTCAACAGTCTGAGCAGGCTGGGACATGGGTGGACAGGTGAGCACCAGCAGGGCATGGGATGTGGGGGGGGGGGCATAAGTGGAGGAGGTAGAGGGAGAGCTCCAGGGTCAGCACAGAATTCCCATTCGGCTGAAAACTCAAAATAAGCTCAAAACTTCAGCCAGCACCTGTCAGGACCTTAAACACACTGGTCTCTCTCCCCTCCAATCAGAGCAACTGGGGAGCCAGACCTTTGCCTGGGGGCTACTGAGGGGATGCTTCTGAAACTCCAAGGAATGAAGGTCAGGTTTGAGTCACACTGGGTTGGGAAAATGGATGGAGGTGGGAGGAGGAAGGGGAAAGCAGGAGCCGCAGCAGGGGAATCCGCCAAGCACCAACATCACCCTTCTCTCCGCCTAAGCCCACCCTTAGTACTGCCCCAGTCCGTGTGTGTACTGCCTGGCCATCGTCAGTGCCCCCTCCCTTGGATGCCGACTTTTTTTTTTATTATTATTCTGCAGTGGAGGTGCAGAGCTACAAGGAGAACGACCCAGAACCCAGTCTAGGCAGGGAAGGTCAAGGGGTGAGGTATCAGGTGTCTCCTGCTGGGGCAAGAGAGACAGACCCAGAAGAAAACAAAAACAAAAGGAGAAGGAGGCTCCCGAGAGGTCGAGACTTACAGGGGGTTGCAGGGGAATTTGGACCCAGCCGGGGACTGTGAGGACATGGCGGGACCGGAGGGCGCGCTCACCTGGTCACCGTGCGCCGAGCGCGCGGGCTGTGCGCTCTCTCCAGGCCCAGGCGTGCCCCGATTCCAACCAGCACGAGTAGCGCGGCGACACCGCACACCGCGTAGACCGCAGTGTGGCTGCGCTCGCGGGCCGGATCGCGCGGGGCGGCAGTGTCACGGGCACGGGCGGGCGGCCGGCCAGTCTGCACCCAGGCTGGCGTGTCGTAGTTAGAACAGCGGCTCTGGTCCAGGCGGCGCGGGCCGTCGTGGCAGCAGAAGCGGTAGCCGCACGTGCCGCAGCAGAAGCTGTAGACACCCGAGCTGCAGTTGAAGGGCGGGTCCCACTGGCCCATCACGTCGTAGTAGCCCCGGCAGCGGTCGCCTCCCTCCGGGGCCACGGTGCCGGACGCTGCGGGCTCCTGCGTCTCTGGAGCCCCAGCGCGGCCCGACGGCGACCCAGCCAGCAGCAGCGCCAGCCGGAATGCGAGCGGGAGCCCATGCAGGCGCCGGCCACCGCGCTGTCCCCGCGTCCCAGCGCGCTCCATGCAGCCCGCGCCTTCTGCTATTGCGCCCCGCTCATTGCTCGGCGCGCGGCCGCTCTGCCCGGCTCCCCCGCGCCCTCCGGGACCGATCGCCTCGTTGTCCGCGCTGGCTCCGGGCCGACACCTCCTGCTACGTCCGCGGCTCCAGACACAAGTGAGCTTGGTGTGGAGTGCACGGGGCTGGACCTCCTCCGGTGGGCGCGCCCTCCTCCGGGGCTCACCTCGGACTGCTCACGGTGGAGTCGGGCGGCGGATGCTCGCCTGCGCAGTCCCCGGTTCCCCCTGGCCTCAGCGGGGGTCCGGAGCCAGGGTCTTTCGGGGACTGAGCCGGGCGGCGGGTCGCCGGACACCGCTGCCTTCCCGCCGCCCGCTCCGCGCTGCCCGCGCTCTGGCTCCGGCTCCGGCGCGGGCTCGGCGCGGGCTCGGGCGGGAGGGAGAGGGAGCGAGGGGAGGAGGGCGGGAGGGAGGCAGAACCGGGGGAGGAGCGCGGCCGCTGCGCGGGGAGGGAGGGGTTCTGTAGGGCCAAGCGCTTCAGGCGCACCCCACCAGGGACCCTCTCCAAAGCCTCACTCAAATTGTTGTCTGAATTGGACCCACGAGGGGGCTCAGCTTAAAGCTCTGCGGACTCGGATCCCGGCGGCCTTGGATGAGCGGTTGGTTCCTTCTTTTTAAGTAAGGGGACAGAGTCATAAGAGATCAAAGCAGCCTGGACTACGCCAGAAAGGTTGCTCCCGCCCTCTTCCTCTTCCCAACGTCCCAACGTTCTTTCACTCTGTGTTCTGATTGAGACATGGGTGAAGAGGGCATTTCCCCTTCTGCAATAAGGACCCCCAGCACAAAAATGGCAGAGCGGCAAACCTGCATCAAGCCCTCGCCGGTTTGCCCTAGAGCATGCGCTCTGTTTCCAAAACCTGGACATTTGGCTGGGGTCCTGGGATATCCCAGTTCTAGGCACAGCCTAACCAGAGCCCACTTGGTTGGCCACCTCAAGACCACTGGAGGAAGTGGTCTGCCCCCCTCCCCAGCCTCTGGGGACCAGGACAGTTGCCCTCCTCTGTATGTCCTTGGTGTCTCACCTTTGGAACCCCCAGGTCTTTTCACAAGCAGAGGGAGAGAATGACAGGCCATGGCTCAGTGCCCCCCACCCTCCGGGTGAGTTTTTAAGGAAATGTGACCCTGACGCTGGGCCTTGCTCCTCCCTGCAGCAGTAGCTACTGTTAAAATCGAATGGTTTTCCCCAGTACCTGCAGCGATGGAGCAGTCAGACTTGGGAGGCTAAGACCACCTGGGCCCACAACTTTGAACAACCTGGGCTACAGAATGAGACCCTGTCTCAAAATGCAAACACAACACCCCTAAAGATGAAGCAGGAGAGTTGCTTGAAGCTGAATTGGTCTACACGGTGAGTTCCAATCTTTACTGGAAAACTCTGCCTCAAGTAAAGAAAGAAGGAAAGAAAACTAGCAATCTGTGTTTGGTGGTGCATACCTGTAGACATGCGTATTAGGAGTTCAAGATGAAGCTGTCTTTAATCCCAGCAGAGGTGAGGACAGCCTGGTCTACAGAGCGAGTTCCGGGACAGTCATGGCTCTACAGAGAAACCCTATCTAGAAACCAACACTGCCCCCCAAAAGGGAATTCAAGAGCAGCTTGGACCATATAAGACCCTATCTCAAAACCAAGCCAAACAAACAAAAAACACCGAAATAAATAAAAACCTTTTTC
Source organism: Microtus pennsylvanicus (assembly GCF_037038515.1). Lineage (NCBI taxonomy): Eukaryota > Metazoa > Chordata > Mammalia > Rodentia > Cricetidae > Microtus > Microtus pennsylvanicus. The sequence continues at coordinate 11,129,475 of NC_134580.1, forward strand.
TGAAGGGCAGATTTATGATCGTCCCTCCCATTCCTTCTGGGAGGCAGAGATTAAAAGGATACTTCTCGATGTCCAGACCAGGACAAGGACTAGGTTTCCAATTCCCAGTGTCCCTCTGCTCCCAGCCCAGCTCGGGTGCCTGTCAATATTTGCAAAGGAAAGCGCGAGATGATACGTGCTTCTAACTCCTGGATGGTGCAGAATTTAGCCACTCTCGGGTCCTTTCCTCTCTCTTCTCCACCTCCCCTCCTTTGGAGCCTGGAATCAGCTTATGAAATGGAGAGAGGAGGAGGAAGGATTTACAGCTTAAGGAGGATCGCGTCCTTCTTGTGTGTGAGACGGGCCTGGCCGACAGGCTCTTAAAAGCGTTCAGGCTGAAGGAGGGCAACTCTCCCCTCATGTCTATCAGGCTGTCTCCGTTTACCCTGGCTAAAAACAGCCTGTCCCCTCCCCAGACACATACCCACGTGATTCCCAGCCAGTCCTGATGACCCTAGTCCCCATAGAGACTTTCCACATTGTCATTTAGAAGGTGGGGGAGACACGCTGGGCAGGGACAGGGCATGCTTTAATCCCATCACCCGAGACAACCTGCCACCAAGCTGCTGGCACTTTGCCACCTGTGTTGGGGCTGGCTTTTAGTTCGGGTTCTGTTGCTCGGTTCAGAACTCAGTTGTTCTTTCTGACCTTTTGTGCTTCCTTCCCAGGCTTTCCTGGAGGTGGGAGTGCCACCGACTGTGCTGTGTACATTAGGTTCACTAATGCCAAGCTGACCTTGGGGCCACAGGGGCTCTGGGGGTGCTCTCCCTCCGCTCCCATCTCTGAGCAGCACTTTAGAGCTGGGTTGTCTTCCGACGTCCAGAGTCTGTCCTTGCTGCCTTCTCTTACCGCTATTGTGCTCGTTGGCATCTGCTCGGCATCGACCTCATACTGACCCCTCAGGACCTGTAGTGCAGAACGATCCCTTTGGGCCAGCAAAGAAACTGGATTCCAGTTCCTCATCCTACCCGGGGGGCTGATGTGCAAACCTCACCCCATCTCCAGCCCTCTCCCCGTCTATGGATTCTGAGGTCGGTCAACAACCACAGGTGCCAACAATTACAGGGTTTGTGCCAAACATTCGATGCCTGTCTGTATGGACACGTGGCCTTGGGGTGAGGGGCAGGAAGAGAGAGTTACAAGACACAGCTGGTCTGTGTTCTGGGGTCTGGCTATCCATGCAGCTGACACCCCCACCTCAGGTACATGGCCATGAGCTGGGCTAGGGGTTCTAAAGGTAATGCCATCCAGTGAAGGAGAGACCCTTTGACCCTGGACCCCAGGGTCTCTGCTCACAGCAAAGGTTCTGGGGGCACCCACCCCCTGTCTCTTCTCCTCCCAAGCCTGTGTCACCAAAAAGTTGCCCATTGATCCAGGCTTAAAATAACCCCTGGCATCTGCAGTGAGCCCCAGGGGCGGGCGAGAGGAGCTGAGTGTCTGCCTGAAGGGCACCGCCCCGCCCCCAGCTCCCAGGGCTGGCAGCTGAGTGTGAGTGTGTGTGTGTGCAGGCGGAGTGTGCTCCTGAATGTGAGTGAGAGAGCGAGCGAGTGTGTGTCAGGTGCAAGGGTGACTCTCCGGGCCTTCCCTGCACTACGGGTTTACACTGCCTGACTGGCTGTGGGAGCCTGAAATCCTACGGGCATTAGCAAAAGCTTGTGTGGAGCCTCAGTGTCCCCATCTTAGACGTTAGGTGACCTGGCTCCACTCTGTACAGTTGTAGACAGGAAGGTTTGGAATTTACTAGACAGAAACCTAAGAACAGGAGAGGGGAAGTGAATTGCTGTGTCTGGCACAGAGCCAAGGGGAGCCAGGGACTGGCCTGGAGCCATCCTGCAAGTCCCAAGCCTGCCTTTGGCCAGCTCAGTATACAGCAGCTAGAAGCCCCCACTGTCCCAGGGAGGCATTTCTCCCCCATAACCTGCTCATGGGCAGCCAGTGCAGAAGGCCTCCCCCAGGTGGCTTTTCCTTCTCCCCTCCTCTCTAGAACGCCTTCTACTGCCCTTAGGATGATGTTCCCGCTCTGGGTGGACCCATCCGGCCGTCTAGGTCTGTTTTCTCATCAGCAAGATGGGCAGCTAGGAGGCACAGAGCTGCAGGGAGATGCTAAAAGCCCTGACTGGAAACACCTAGTATAGACAGCCACCTAGGAGTGCCCCTGCAGAAGAGAGTGACATCAGCTGTCACTTAAGTCAGAAGGCAACACCTGAGTTCTTCCATTTCCTCCTGAGGGTCTAGGGATGTTGGACTCCCCGCTAGTACAGATGCTGGCACCAGGAGGGGGTCTGGAGGGAGGGCCTTGGGCTGCCTTTGTCTCCTGAGAGGCAGCTCGTGACTCAGGCTCCAGCTGCCTGTGGGAGGGAGGGGGCGACGAGGCTCCTGAGGTCTCAAGGGAGCAGCAGGATTGGGGGTGCGGGGCTGGGTGCTGAGACTCAGTCTGCCCGCCCCAGTATTTATGCTCTGTATCCTGGCCTCGGCCTTTCCCTGCCTGGGAGGCTCAGGTAACCCCCTTCCCTCTGCTTGCAAACACCACCCCCCACCGCCATTAGTGTCCTTCAGGAACCTCCAGAGGCCAGGGCTGGGCGGGAATTAGACGGGTGCGGCTACCGGTTCAGGAAAGTCCTTCTAGCCCAGGCTGCCCACGCCTGGGGGCAACTCCACCGAGTCAGCTCAGAAAGTGGGGTGTGGGATATCCTGATCCCTATCATTCGCACAGCATCCTAAAGTGTATGATGGCTCACATCCAAGCCCCTCTTGTTCCAGCCGCAGTCCTCTGAAGGCCCGTGGAGACACGGACCCCTCGTGAAGAGAGCTAGTAGGGCAGTGGGGGTGGGGTCTGTACTTAGCGACAGAGAACTTGCCTGGTGAGCACCAGGGATTCCATCCTCAGCACCACGAAAAGGAAAAACAAAAAAAACCTAGCGTGGCAGCGAATACTATCATTTGTAAGGGGTTGACCAGATCAGGAGTTCAGGGTCATTCTCCGCCACAAAGAGAGTTCGAGCACAGCCTGGGGTCGAGTTAGAGACCGCTTCTCAAAACAAAACAAGAAACAGTTGCCTCCGACCCAACCTGCCCTTTATCAGTTTCCGCCCTTGACCTCACGCCTTGGATTTGCCTCTGGCCACACCTCTTTCCTGCAACCCAGCCACCGCCTCAGCCCCGCCTCTCCTTGGCCCCGCCCCAAGTCCCACCCCACCCCTCTATTCCGACCCTTCTAGTCTCAGCTGGTGGTCTGGCGAAGACGTCTCCAGCTGCGCAGAGCAGCGAGACACAGACCTGGAACCCAGATTCACTAAAGTTTAAGGAACCGTCCCGTCCCGCCCCTTCCCCTGGCTGAGTCTTGGGAGGACGGTGACAGCTGGGTGGTCTTCAGGAGACCTTTCTTTTGCTTCGTGTTTTAAAGACAAGGTCTCGTGAACTGGATATTCCTGCATCCACCTCCCAAATGCTGCGATTACAGGATTACAGACGCGAGCCTCTATGCCCCATTTTATACAGTGCTGGGGGGTGTAACTAAGAGCTTCAAGGATGCTAGGCAATCACTCCGTCAACCGAGCCACACCCCTACCCAGAAGCCCCAGTCTGAAGATAAAGAGGCAGACCTGAGACTGTGCCCAACTTTTAAAGACGGAGCTGTCCGTCTCTGCTGACAAAGAGGAGGTGGGAGGGAGGATCAGCAGGCTTTCCTATCTGACTTCACTAGTGGGTCCCCACCTCCACCTTGAGCCCCAAGGCCCGGAGCTGCCAGGCAGGAAGTGAAAATGGTCTGCAGGAAACACCAAGGGGAACTGAGACTTCTGCCCTCTGCCCCCACCTGTTAGTCCTTGGGGACCTTGGGGAAACCAGACCCTCCAAAGGAAACCCCAGACAGAAGCAGGCTGGGGGTGACGGGCTGCCTCCCTCTGTTCCCACTTCATCCAGCGTGCCTTCCAGAACCTACCTTGGGCCAAAGCTAATGCCAGAGACAAGTCTCTGAGTAGCAATGAAAACAAGAGGTGGGGTCCGGTCAGTACCTGAGTCGGTGGCTCTCCAGGACCTAGCTTGGGTAGGTGACCCCCTGTTGGGTAGGCAGACCGGGTGAGGGTAGGCACCCCAATAGAACTCAGCCCCAACACTGGTTGTGATTTGAATCTCGTAACCACATAATCACACTCGTGGATGTGATGTCATTTCAGCTCTCAGGACAGTGGTGTCACCCAGAGGTCGTTAGAGAGGCCAAGGCCATTGTCCCGTCCCTGCAAGCAGAGGTTTCTTCAGGAGAAGGCGCTTGCTCTGTGCCTGTGACGCCAGCCGAGCTTGCAAAGGACCAGATGCTCACACGGAAAACTTGACAACTGTCGAAAAGCTCTGTTGGGAGTGTTTAAAGCCAGAAACCTACCTTATGTGCCGATCAAGATGGAACTTGAAGGAAAAAAGTGTAAGGGGGGAGGGGGTTGGTGAACACTTGTGGAGGTCAGGGGGCAGCTTGTGGGAGTCAGGTCCCAGGATTAAACTCAGGTTGCCAGGCTTGGCAGTAAGCACCTTTACCGGGTGAGCCATCTTGACCCATGATGGGAAACTTTCAAGACTGCAATGACTGCAGTGGTGAGCATCACACACAGCACACAGAGGCTAGTGCCTGGGCCATGGCTATGGTGGTGAGCATCACACGCAGCACACAGAAGCTAGTGCCTGGGCCGTGGACAGCTCACGGCACACGGAGAGGCTAGTGCCTGGGCCGTGGCTATGGTGGTGAGCATCACACACAGCACACAGAAGCTAGTGCCTGGGCTGTGGACAGCTCACGGCACACAGAGAGGCTAGTGCCTTGGCCGTGGCCAGCTCTCCTCAGCCTCCACTCTATCACAATGTGCCTTCCAATTCATATGCAAAGAAAAAGAGTATCTTGATTTCCCACCCCCACCCTAGACAGGGTTGTTCTGTGTAGCCCTGGTTGTCCTGGAACTTGCTTTGTAGACCAGGCTGGCCTCAAACACAGAGAGATCTGCCTCCCTGGCTTATTTTTAATAATTTTTTAAAAAACTAATCACGGGTCCCTTCCTCCTTCCAGGTGTTGCTATGAAAGCCAAGCTCAGAATGGCTGGAATGACGCCTCAAATGACACCTTCGGCAACAGAAGGGTACTGATTCATTCCCTGGCAGTGCAGCCCTTGGGGGAGGGGACAGTGTCCCTGCTTCTTGTCCCCCTCCTCTTGCTTTTCCTGGCTTTCCCAAAGAGCTTCCTTCTTGTTTGATTATGATGACGATGGCAGGTCCTCTCCCTATGTAGGCCTCGCTTTCCTCATCTGTGAAATGGGGGTGTGTGAGACTTCTCTCAGCTTCCTTCAGCCCTTCTCCTTTAGGGGCCAGAGTCCAGGAAGGGAACTTTGTATCCATCCCGATTTTCTTCCAAAGAAACAGGTTGAGGGGAAACTGTGTGCCAGCCAGAGGCTTAGCTGGGAGGAAGAGGTACCAAAGGTTTGTGTGCCATGGCCCCACAAGGGTTTCACGTCTTTTCTCCTCCAGAGCCTAGACCCTGGCTGTTGTTGTGACAGGTGGCCAGGGACAGCTCAGACAGCAGTGGCTTGACGGACCCGTCATGGACTGTTTGCCATCTGACTTCATTTACTCATCTAGTCCCCTGCAGAGAGGGGCGTCTGGGAAATGAATGTTCAGGTCCTGGAAGCTCTAAGTGTCCCTGGATACTGGTTTCTAAACTAGGGAGTGGGCAGGAGGGGTTAGGGCTGCCGGGCAGGTATGGTGAGCTCAGAGAGACCGGCAGGTGGGGACAGAACTCAGCCAAAACCCTACAGCGGGACTCCATTTCTGACTCCCAGGCCAGTTCTCCTTCTAAACAGAGGCTCAGTGGTGACAAGTTCCAATAAGTTATGAGATCAGCTTCACCAGGAGGAGGGCAGGCAGGAGACATGATGGCTCCCCGTGAACAACATGCCCAAGACTGGTTTCTTCAGCAAAGAGCACACTGTCAGGGAACAGCTTCTACAGGGCTGATATTGAGCCTGGGGCCAGCACAAGCTTGGCCAAGAAAGCCCAGTTCAAGGGGAGAACAGTCCACAAGGGGAACACAAAAGGACCTCAGTTCAGCCTGCCCCAGCCTCGCTGTGAAGGATTGTCCTATTGGCCGGCCACTGCTCTGTGCACTACTGCAGAGTGGGCCGTGCCCCAGGGGACACTGGGCCCCAGGTGCTCTCTGGGGGGAGAATACCACCATGGCGTCCCTTCAGCTTGAGTTTAGACTCCAGCCTGAGACTACGGACTTCTTCCGGTGACTCTAGAAAACTGCCCTCGCGGTAAGATGGCATCTTCTGTCCTGGCAGACTGTGTCAAAGAAATCCACAATTTCTGAATTATTCCTGACTTACTGGCACCTGAGACTCAGCACAGCACAAGCCCAATCATCTCCCCGTCTCCCAGGTTATTTCCAAAACTTGATCTTACAGTTGGGGTTTAGCTCAGTGTAACTACTTGTTTAGCGTGGGCTTGGTCCCCAAGGCTATCGACAATAAAATTACAGAGCATCTTGCATTAAATACCAGAGTCAAACCATCAGCTCGTTGCTGTCACTTGCATCAGCATCGAAGCAGGACAGTTCTGAAAGCAAGAATTAAAGAAACACGGCACCCACGACAGACAAAGCGTCTCCCCACTAGCCTTTATTCAGATTAGTTTTGCCATAACGGCACCTTTCCCTGCTAAAAGGAAAATCTCTCTCACAGTGCCTGTGTTAATCTGTTTTATAATACTGCAACAAAACACCTAAGGTTAAATAACTTTACAAAGAAATAAGGCTGATTTATCTTACAGTTTTGAAGGTTCAAGGGCCACATCTGATGATAGCCTTCTTGCTGGTAGAGCCCAGAGTTAGCACAGTATATCACGTGGCCAGAAACAGAGACTGTTCCTTGTTGATCGCTCTGTCCTGATGACTCTACCTGACCTTCCAAGCATACCACTTCTAAACACCAGAATGAGATTAATTTTCTAATAATAATAATGAAAGAAAAAAATCAAAATTTAAAAAAGATTTTATTAACTATTATTTTGAGTCTTGGCCTCACTATACACCTCTGGTTAGCCTAAAATTTGCTCTGTAGACCAAGCTGGTCTCCAATTTACAGACATCTGCCTGCCTCTGCCTCCCTAGTGCTGGGATTAAAGTTGTGTGCCGCCATGCCCGGCTTATATTGTATAATTTGTAAGTGTGTGTGTGTGTGTGTGTGTAAGGTGTGCATGTGAGTGAAGATGCCCATGGAATCCAGAGGCAGCAGATCCCCTAAAGCAAGAGTTCAAGTCAGTACCTACTCACCTGAAGTGCATGCTGGGAATCAAAACTCTGGTCCTCTGGGAAAGCCGTCAGTACTCTTAACCACTGAGCCATCTTTCCAGTCCCTATTTTTAACACTTTAATTGTGTGTGTGCATGTGTGTATGTGTGTGTGTGTGCGTGTGTGTGTGTGTGTGTGTGTGTGTGCAAGCAAATGAGGGCTGGTACCTTTGGAGGCAAGAGGCTTTGGCTCTTCCTGGGCCTGGAGTCCCAGGTGGTTGTGAGCTGCCAGACATGGACACGGGGAAACTGGGCAACCGCAGTCCTCTGCAGGAACAGAACATGGACTCCTCTGCTGAGCCATTTCTTCAGTCCACCACCCAAATTTTGTAGAAAGAGATTGAGTGTCCAGTCTCTAACTCTTCAAAGAGATTATTATCCAACACTTGAGCCTGCCCAGCCGTTTAAGGCAGAAGAGTTCAAAAACAGTCTCAAAAATAGAATGTTCTTGAGCCAAAGACTAACACAAAATCAGTCTCGTGCTGGTGGGAGCCCGTGGCCTGTAGTGTCTGTGGTTCTGCCGGGTACCCTCCGGGCAATGGGCTCCGTCCCTGAAGGGCTGAACTTCTTTTCCAAGGCCTCGGGGGGAGAGTCCACAAAGCCCGTAGGGCTCCCTCGGTTCCCTCTACAGCTGCTATTCCTCAGGGCCGGCTGTCTTGGTGGTCACCAGCTCAGTGGAGCCCAGTTCTGTGGCGGGCACTGGGATGCTGTGGCTTGGCAGGGTGGCGTCGGCGTCTTCTTTGGGGGTAGGCCAGATGGGAGCGGAGGCAGGGGGGGTTTCTGAGGAGGACACGAAGACATTGTCCAGGGACTCTGGGGTAGGTGAGGGACCGGGTAAGGCAGGTCAGGATTGAATCACAGCCTTCCTGTGACGCCTGTTCTAGAAGCCTCCTGGGGAACAGCCCTCAGTGGAGGAAGTGGGGCAGCGCATGACAAGTCTTCAGGACAGGAAGTGCTGAGTCCAGAGACATGTAAGCTGAGGTGGGGGACACTGACATGGGGGAGACGGGTGTCTGGGCGGTCTACTGGGCATAACCTAGGACCAGGCCACTCGGATTCCCAAAGGGAAGGGCAGACACTTTCACCCCAGATATCTCTTCCTGGGCACTGAGTCTCCTTGCTTGGATTAAGGCTTGGCCTGTGCTGTCCTCCCTGCGTTCCTGACAGCCTCAGCGCTGACTCCTCAGGACCCACCCCACACCCGCAATCCTGCGTTTGGTTCCAGACATCCCCTATAATAGGAGTTGTATCCCCCACCCCCAGCCACCATTGCGCTTCCCCAGACATGGTTCTCACCTTCTTGGACTCCGTCTGGGGTGTCAGGGGAGGCCATCCTGCGCTGCCGCCACCATCTCCAGATCACCAGGGCCACCAGGACCAGCACCAGCACCAGTCCCAGGAGTGCGGGGGCGCCGAAGAGCAGCCCGGGCAGCGGCAGCGTCGCGTCCAGCCCTGGTCCCGTGCCCACCGATTCCTGCGGCTGCAGCGCTGTCCCGGGCGCTGAAGGTGAAGGGGATGCGGACGGAGGGCGGAGGACTGAGGGGCCGAAGGCTGGGCGGAGGAGGGATAGAGAGGGAGACGGGCGGTGAGGGTCATGAGGGACCGCTGGCCCCAGGATCAGCTGAGGGGCACGTGGCGCTGCCGGGCTGGGGACCTTAGGGCAGATCCCGCCTGTCCCCCTGGGCTGTCTTACCGTGCCGAGGAGGGTCCGGCGTGCGGAGGAGGTTACATTCCAAGCAGCGTCGCACCAGAGGGTCGAAGCACAGTGCCTGAATACATGGCGTGGGCATGGGGCTGTCCCGGCTTCTCCGGCTTCTGGTCCCGCGCTTCCGGGCGCCCATGTCGCCACCGCATGCAGGTGGGACAGAGGTCTGAGTCTGGACTCTGTGCCCCTCTAGTCTAGAATGAAACCCAGACAGAGCAGCAGCATCTTCCGCCCCGCCCTTGCCTGCTGGGGTGGGACCACTGGGGTGGAGCTGCAACCTCGCCTGAACCCGAGACCTCTTTCACCTGTGGTTCCTGTATTAAACCACTCAACTGTCACCGCAGACGACAGCTGAGCATTGCTAGCGCTGGGGGGTCAAACTAGAGGCTGCTCTTGGACCGCAGAGGGGATGGGACCCAACAGTCACCTACCTTCCTCAGTCTCCTGCTGCCTCTGCTGTAGCTCACCGAGGCCATCTGCCCCTAGTCCCTCCTGCTTCCTGCTCTGCCCTTCCCAGGGTCAAGACATCAAATGCCCACAGTGGTGACTGAGGGACACAGATATCCTAAAAGACTTCCCAGTCTCACCATCCACTAGTCCTCCATATCCTTGTCCTTTGCCCAGCCCTGCCTCCCTGATCCCTTTGTCCCCTTTGAGAGTAGTGGGGGCAGGCAGCTAGTTATCCTGAATTCCATGGGAATGGGTAGGCATGGGGCCTGCCTGAGGGCCATCAGCACAGCTCACCACCAAAAAATGACAAGAAAACTTGAGAAAATGACACGGTGTTGGTAGAGAGGAGACGTCTAGGGGCCAGTGGTGGGGTGGAGTATGAGCAAAACCCTGGCGGCACACATGGGAAGGCCAAGGAGTACTGGGACTTGGGGAGTGGCGGGGAAGTGGGGGGGGGGCGCTAGAACAACAGGAATCTCGGATTCTGGCAGCAGGGTGCTGGGGAGCTTCGCAGGTTTGAAGGCAGAGCCTGAGTAGGATCTGCAGATTAGTAAGGGAACTGATTCCCTACAGTTCCTTTTCCAGAGCTGTGCCCCTGCTTGGTTATGTCTTTGCCTTGTCCATGCCGCCGCTGTATCAGGCCCTGGTTTTGGTCTCCTGCTTGTACCTCATCAGCATGGCTCAAACCCTGTCAGTCACACAAACAAGCTCTCTGGGTCCTGGGACACATGCAGTCCCCTCCTCAGAGGTCATGGGCTGAGCAGTGCCTGAGGGGGCTCCCAGCTAGAAGCCAGGGCCTGGGTCGTACAGAAGACCTCTTAGGCTAGTGGCCGAGGGATAGCTCCGGCAGCTTCAAGGGGCAGGGAAACGTGCCCTCCAGGAAATGGCATGGGGGAAGGCCTGCGAAGGCGAAGGGCTGCACAAACTGGGGGACGGACATGGCAACTGCTGTGGGGTGCTGGGAGAAAGGAAAGCACCATTGTGACAGCTGGACGGGGGCCCAGCTGGAGAACGAGGCGAGGGCCCTTTGGCTGCATCCAGAGACTGGATGGGGAGGCAAGGAGGCTGGATGGAGGGCAAGGGATGGTGCAGAGCTGGTCATGGAGTAAGGGAATCAAAGCGGATACAGGCGATTCTGAGGATCCACATAGAACCCTCATCAGTTAGCCTGGGGGTGGGGGGGTTCTGGCCCATTGCCTCTCCATCCCCTTGCCTATGGGCCAGCAACTCCACCGCAGGAAGGTGTAGGCGGTGGGGTGGCTGCAAAGGAGAAGTGGGTCTGGGGAGGTGGGTGTGGGTGTGAGTGTGGGTGTATAGGGAGGTGGGGGCAGGGAAGGAGCATGGAGCCAGGGCAAGGACAGTCCGTCTTACTGGAGAGAGGCAGGAAGGTTAAGACCAGAAGGCTTGGTTGTAATCCTCTGCCCGCACCCCCTCTACAGGACTCATCATTGTCAAGGCCATGGAGTCCTGCCTATGCACCAGGCATCTTAGCTACTGGGTCAAACACTGGAGCTGAAGAGCTGGGGCTCATGGGAACCCATGGCCAGGAATCCAGTCCTGGGAGAGAGGGCAGCCAGTAGGGCCTGGGTTGGGAAATGTCCTATGGGCTACACCAAGGAAGCCAGCCTGCAAGGAGATGCTACTTCACGACAGGAAGAGGATCGATGGCCAGCTGCTCTGCTCCTGCAGGAGACGGGGTCACCTCAGGGTTTGAAGCAAGAGGCCTGTAACTCCCGGTCACAATGACAAAGCCCTTCACTTCAGAGAGGGACGCTTGAAGTCTGGAAGACAGAAGCAAAATTACTCATTTGACACAAATGTTTATTGGACACTTCCTATGGGCCCCACTGAGACAGGAGCGAGACTAAGCCAGCGACAGCAAAAGGCCTGTGGGATTCACGTCTGTGGCGTGTACAGGTGTCTGACCTCAGCCAGATATTTTCACTTGTGCCTCTGTGGGGGCGGGGGTGGAGGCTGTGGTAGTCCTTGAATCTCCGCTTGAACAATTTCATGGTTAAGAGGAGAGATTTGGGGACTAATGACGTAACTGAGCTGTAGAATGGTTGCCTGGCATGCACGAAGCAGCTCTGGGTTCCACCCCGAATGGCAGATATTGGGCATAATGGGATACACATAATGGAATACCCTTGTAATCTCAGCGTAGCACTAGGGAGTCGGAGGCAAAAGAGGCTCAGTTCAAGGCTATGCTTGAGCTTCATAGTAGATCTGAGGAGTCCATTCTAGGCTACACGAGGCCCAGCAAATGGAGAGCTAGACCAAGAGGAAGAGAGCAAGCTCAGTGACACAGGGAATGTTAGGCTACACTTTAACATTGTTTTTTCATAGCTACTAACTCATTTATTTATTTTTATTTGTGATACAGGTTTCTCCTAGCAGCCCTGGCTGACCTGAAACTAACTCTGTAGACCAGGCTGACCTCGAACTCAAGAGATTCACACGCTTCTGCCTCCCAGGTGCTGGGATGGGATTAAAGGAGTGCATCACCACTGCCTGGTGTTTACTACTTAATACTTATTTTAGGTGTGTGTATCTAAGTGTATGTCTGTGCACTATGTGTGTGCAAGAACCCTCAAGAGGCCAGCAAAGGGCTTAAGAGTTACAGGCAGATATGAGCCATCACATGGGTGCTGGGAACTGAACCCAGGTCCTCTCCCTCTAGAACAAGTGCTCTTAACCCCTGAGCCACCTCTCCAGCCCCGAGGTCACTAACTTCTCAATTCCTTCTGTGTAATGTTTCTAGCTAACCTGGGAAGCAGCAGAGGACAGCTGCAGAGGTGGTGGTGGGCTTCTGGGACTTCTCTGGGCTAGCACACCCCCAGTGCCACCTTCTCAAGCAAGAAGCTCTTCTGTGTCATTCTTGGCTATGAGATGATCAAGAAATTAGTTTCTAAATTCACTGTAGTGTTTACACATTTTCCTTTTTAACAGATTTTTGCTTTTCAGGTTTTTTTTTTAATTTTGTTATTTATAAATCTGTTTATGACAAACAGGATCTTGCCATGTTGCCCAGGCTGACCTCAAACTTCAGGGCTCAAGGAGGTTTCCTGCTTCTGCCTCCTGAGTAGCTGGGCCTAAAGACATATCTCATCAGCCCAACCTCCTAACCCTTAAACAACAAAAAACAATTTTTACTTTAAGCAATCTGTTATGACTTGAATGCATTTTTATTTTCCCCTAGGGCTAAGTGAGGCAGGAGGTAGGGTGGGGCAGGAGGATCAGGGGTTCAAGGCAAGACTGGTTTACACAAGACTAAAAGAAATCCCCATTTTTTTTGATTTTATTAGTTGTGTGTATGATGTCTTAAGTCAGGGTTTCTATCACTATGAAGAGACACCATAACCACAGCAGCTCTTATAAAGGTAAACATTTCATGGGGTGGCTCACCCTTTCAGGGGTTCAGTCTACTATCATTAGGGCAGGGCATGACAGCATACATGCAGACACAGTGCTGGAGGACGAGCTGAGAGTGGACAAGGAGCTACATCTTGTTCCACAGGCAACAGGAAGTAGTCTGAGACACTGGGAGTGGCTTGAGCATATGAGGCCTCAAAGCCCATCCCAGTGACATTCTTCCTCCAAAAAGGCCACACCTCCTAATGGTGTCACTCCTTCTGGGAGTCATTTTTTTTCAAACCACCACAAGGCATGAGTGGAGGCACACACATGCCACAGTGATGTCGGAGGATGTCTCAGGAGTCAGGTTCACGAAGCAAGCACCCCGTGCCAGCCTCTGTGTGTGTGTGTGTATGGATATATTCTTGACTATAAAATGAGGGACTTTGTGGCTGAAACTCCAAGTTTTTGTCTTACTGATCCCAACCTTTTCATTTGCTAAATGCTGGCTTCAAACTCACTGTGTAGCTAAGGATGACCTTGAACTCCTAGGGTTGAGTAGACCACCAGGCCCACATCAGATGCCTCTGAGAGATCTGCCTGCTTCTCTGCTCCTCCTGAGGGCAGGATTAAAGTTCCTGACACCGTGCCCAACTGCTCTTAAAAAAAAATAAAAAAGGTGATTCATTTGGGGGTGGAGTGTGGTGAGGAATTCTTGCTCTGAAAATTTCCCCAAACAGCACGAGGTGAAGACGGAGGAAGGAGGCTCTCTGAGGATGAACCAGCAGGAATGAAGGCCAGGATGGAGTCTGCACCCACCTGAGTGTGAAGTATGGCCCAAGTTCTTCATGCTTCAGAGATGATCAGGGAAGTAAGCCCACTGTATCTATGGGGCAAGCCCAGTGTGATGGGGGTGGGGGAGGCGGCCCCTGGGGACAAAGAGGCTCAGCCCCCCCCCAACTGGATGTGAAACTGTTCTGAGACCTGGGATATTCTCAAACACCAGTGTTAGTTTTAGCTGTAATCTGGCCAGGGTACCCAGTCTCAGTCCCCTTGTTCTGAACACTGCGCTCACAGCCTCAGGTCCACACAGGCAAAGGTGTTTTTTTTTTTTTTTTTTTTGTTCTTTCGAAACATGAGTCATAACATGGATTATCTTGGGGCCTTCCCAGTCACCCTGAGTTGGCTCGGGAACTTCATGTCCACCCTCTCAGCTCCACCCCATTTTCTCAGTGTCTGTCTCAAAGTAGAGGCTCCCTTGCCCCCTCACCCCTTGAGACACTGTTGGAAAGTTCCCTGCAGTGGGGACAAAGGACAATGTCAGGTTTTCTGTTCACTGAAGAGGGGTGGGAATGGGGGGGATCAGCAGAGTCTGCAGGCCTGAGAAACCGGGGTCGCAGGCAGAAAAGTGGTCAGGGTGGTCCCTATCCTCTCTCCTGGGAATCCGAGCCTATCAACGACAGGCCACGCCCTCCCTCGAAGCTGTGTGTGCCCACCACTCACTTCACAGCCCAGGCTACAGCCCAGCCCTCTCCTTACACACCCACTGTGCACACACTTGCACACTGTCACGACAGGGCTCCTGCTCTGCCATTCTTTAAGAATGGCCTTGGCGCCAGGCAGCGGTGTGACTTTAATCCCAGCACTCGGGAGGCAGAGGCAGGCAGATCTCTGTGAGTTCGAGGCCAGCCTGGTCTACAAGAGCTAGTTCCAGGATAGGCTCCAAAGCTACAGAGAAACCCTGTCTTGAGGAAAAAAAATGGCCTTGGTGTGGCCCAGGGCCTTCAGTGTGAGATAAGAAACCACTGATCTTCAGATTCTTGGCTGCAGGAGTAAAGTCCTGTCCGGAGGCCAGCGGGCAGTTGTGCCTGGGACAGTGAGGCCATGAGGTGGAGGAAGAATGGGAGCGGCTCCGGGCCTCCTGCCAGCCCTACACAGGGCTGTCTCACCATCCAGCAAGTGCTGACTCCTTACCAGGCTCCACCAAGTTCAGGAGCAGCGACAGGCAGCCAGAGCCAAACTCCAGCAAGGAACCAGTCTAGTAGGTGAAGAATGAGAAGGGCTTGGAGAAAACCCTCAAGGAGGGTACCAGGGAACGAGGGGTATGCTCGTCTTTAAAATTTACTTCAGGTTCTGTGAGAGACACTGACTCGGAAATAGTGTGGAGAATGACCGAGGACGCCATCTGGAAGATGCCCACCTCCACGCCGGCAAACATAGCATGTGCCGGGCACCTGCAGGCACACACATACCTGCGGAGGAAGGGGCAGGGCCGCCGAGGACCAAGCTTTTGTTTCCAGCCACGAGAACCCCAAGGGGCAGAGCTGTGGGGCTCAGAACAGGAAAGCAAGCTGACCCACGTCACAGGACCCGGTGGTGAGACTCTCGGGCCTGGTCCTTTCCCACTTCACTACTTCCTCCGTGGCCACGCAGCCCAGGCCTCTGTTCTTGGGGGCAGGGTGAAGTGTTTTGTTTTGCTTTATTTTTATAAATGACATTGGGGAGGTATACACACACACACATGGAGGTCAAGGGACAACTTGCAGGACTAAGTTCTGGAGATGAAATTCAGGTCATCAGGGTTGGCAGCAAATCTCCCCAGCTGAGCCATCCTGCCTTGCTGGCCCTGGTTTGTTTTAGATGGGGTCTAGCGTAGCCCAGGCTGACCTCAAATGTACTGTGTAGCTAAAGATGACTTTGAACTTGGTTTGAACCGTTGTGCCTGCACGTGGTGCTACGGACTGACCTGTGGCTTCAGGGAGGATAGGCAAACACTACCTACTGAACCACACCCCACCCCTTATAAAACATAGGAATATCGCATGTGTGTGAGGACAGAGGATAAGTTATAATGTGCACTCTCCTGCTTTTACATGGAAGTCAAGCTCACACGGCAAACGCTTTTACCCCACAGACCACCCCATCTGCTTCCCCCTTGCATGGACTGGTCTTACGTTGTAGCCCAGGCTGGCCCGAAAAAACACTGCTCTTCCCACCTCTGCTGGCTACAAAAGTGAGCCACACCCAGCTGGGTGGAGGATCCTCGGTGCCATTCTGCAGTTTCCTTTCCTCTATAGGAATGGCCGGCTACCACTACTTAGGCAGGGACGAGAGGTACCATGGGACTTCTGCCACACTCGGGTCAGCGCCCTCCTGCAGAGAACTGAGCTTCCAGGAGGGGTATAAGAACCGCCCATACCAGGTAACCTGTGATGCAAAGCAAGCTCTCCCTGAGGATCTTAGTCCTGATTCAGGTCGCAAGCATCTGACAGCTTCCAGATTCAACCGAGCCTTTGAGTTGCCCAAGTATTCCACCTCAGCACCAAGCCTGGTCCCCATGCCCTCAGTCAGACCCACTGCCAGGAGCAGCCGCTCCCTGCTGGCTTCGGTAAGGTAAGCGAGGGCACCTGACTGCCATTAAAGTGTCACTCAGCCCTGCTGTGCAGCAGGGGCAGGCCAGCCCAAACCCCAGAGAGGCGCCTCTAGTCCCAGGGTCCCTGCCAAGCTTGGCAGGGATCTGGCAGCAGTGACAGCCTCAAGCTCCCCCGGCACTTGGAAGGCTCCCAGGCTCTCACTGGAGAATGTGACGCCACTTCTCTTGTTAAATGGCACCAGGTGGCAAAGAAAAAGTGGCACAGAGACCTGAGGGAGACATGTGCACATCGTGCGCCTAGGCGAGGGTGAGGGCGAAGCAGGGGACACA